>NC_048414.1:26214499-26280509 GCF_013103735.1 Etheostoma cragini
TTCAGCTCCCCCCAGTCGTGAGCGGTACCGGACTGTTCCCCCTAGTCTCTACACAGAATTGAGGACTTTGCTGCAGAACATGCTGACGGGTGGAGTGGTAAGAGAGAGTGCAAGTCCTTGGGCAGCTCCAATCGTGCTGGTGAAGAAAAAGGATGGGAGTTGGCTGTTCTGTGTGGATTACAGGAGGCTCAACGCGTGTACCCACAAAGACGCCTACCCTCTGCCCCGGATCGAGGAGGCGTTGACTGGACTAAAGGCTGCCCGATGGTATTCTACCTTGGATCTAGCAAGCGGGTATTGGCAGGTCGAAATGCATCCAATGGACAGAGAAAAAAACGCCTTTACCACGCCGTTCGGGTTGTATGAGTTTAACCGGATGCCCTTTGGATTGTGTAATGCCCCTGCAACCTTTCAACGATTGATGCAACGTTGTTTAGGTAACTTGGTAAATGACTTTCTGCTGATTTACTTGGATGATGTGGTTGTGTTCTCTCCCGATTTCAGGAGTCACCTGCGTCACCTGGAGGAGGTGTTTCGGTGTTTTCGGTGTCTCCATGAACATGGGTTCATGTTCATGCTTCAACCCACGAAGTGCCGTTTGTTCCAGGGTTGTTTTCTCTTTTTCAGGCTACTCTAAAAAGGAATCTTGATGTTAAGCCAGCTTCATTATAAGTCTGGGGAAGACATCACCTATCCAGCGTGTCTCTCAGGTAATTTCAGAGCATTCTGATGTACGGTTTTAAAATTAAGGCCTTAAAAGTCAAGCTATATTGACCTTAAGAGTAAATCTATATTGAAATTTTTTCAGGCTGTTAAATGCATATTTGTCTCTTTTTCATGCTACTCTAAAAAGGAATCCTGAAGTTATGCCAGCTTCATTTCAAGCCTGAGGGAGACATCCCCTATCCAGTGTGTCTCTCGGGTAATTTCAGATCATTCTGATGTACATTTTTAAAACTAAGGGCTTAAAAGTAGAGCTTTATTGCTGTTTATATCTGTTTCAGGCTTTTAAAGGCATCTTTTACTATTTTTCAGGGTACTCTAAAAATGAATCCTGAAGTTATGCCAGCTTCATTTTAAGCCTGAGGGAGACATCCCCTATCCAGTGTGTCTCTCAGGTAATTTCAGAGCATTCTGATGTAAGGTTTTAAAATTAAGGGCTTAAAAGTAGAGGTATATTGCGGTTTAAATCTTTTTCAGGCTTTTAAAGGCATATTTTTCTCTTTTTCAGGCTACTCTAAAAAGCAATCCTGACGTTAAGCCAGCTTCATTCCAAGCCTGAGGGAGACATCACCTATCCAGTGTGACTCTCAGGTAATTTCAGAGCATTCTCATGTACGGTTTTAAAATTAAGGGCTTAAAGTAGAGCTATATTGCGGTTTAAATCTTTTTCAGGCTTTTAAAGGCATAATTTACTATTTTTAGGGCTACTCTAAAAAGGAATCCTGATTTTAAGCCAGCTTCATTCCAAGGGTGAGGGGGACATCCCCTATCCAGTGTGTCTCTTGGTGAGTTTCAGAGCATTCTGATGTACGGTTTTAAAATTGAAGTCTTAAAAGTAGAGCTATATTGCTGTTTACATCTGTTTCAGGCTTTTAAAGGCATATTTTACTATTTTTCACGCTACTCTAAAAAGGAATCCTGACATTAAGCCAGCTTCATTCCAAGTGTGAGGAAGACATCACATATCCAGTGTGTCTCTAAGATAATTTTAGAGCATTCTGATGTACGGTTTTAAAATGAAGGGCTTAAAAGTAGAGCTATATTGACCTTTACATTTTTTACATGCTGTTATAGGCATATTTTACTATATTTCAGGCTACCCAAAAAGGAATCCTGACGTTATGCCAGCTTCATTTCAAGCCTGAGTTAGACATCCCCTATCCAGTGTGTCTCTCGGGTAATTTCAAAGCCTTCTGATGTACATTTCTAAAACTAAGGGCTTAAAAGTAGAGCTATATTGCTGTTTACATCTGTTTCAGGCTTTTAAAGGCATCTTTTACTATGTTTCAGGCTACTCTAAAAATTAATCCTGAAGTTATGCCAGCTTCATTTCAAGCCTGAGGGAGACATCCCCCATCCAGTGTGACTCTCACGTAATTTCAGAGCATTCTCATGTACGGTTTTAAAATTAACGGCTTAAAGTAGAGCTATATTGCGGTTTAAATCTTTTTCAGGCTTTTAAAGGCATAATTTACTATTTTTAGAGCTACTCTAAAAAGGAATCATGACGTTATGCCAGCTTCATTCCAAGTCTGAGGGAAACAGCACCTATCCAATGTGTCTCTCAGGCAATTTCAGAGCATTCTGGTGTACGGTTTTAAAATTGAGGGCTTAAAAGTAGAGCTATATTGATGTTTTTTTAGGCTGTAAAAGGCATATTTAACTATCCTTCATGCCACTCTAAAATATATTCCTACTGTTATACCAGGTTCATTCCAACTATGGGTTAGAAACTACATATCCATTGGGTCACTTAGTTAATTTAGGACCATTCTGATGTAGGATTTGAAAATTAAAGCCTAGAATGTCTAATAAATGGTATAATTAAATTTTTTTCAGGCTTTTAAAGGCATATTTTTCTTTTTTCCAGGCTACTCTAAAAAGAAATTCCTGACGTTATGCCAGCTTCATTCCAAGTCTGACCGAGACAAAATATATCCAGAGTGTCACTCAGGTAATATCAGACATTTCTGATGTAGGATTTTAAAATTAAAGGCTTAAATGTCTGATTAAAGCCATATTGAAATCTTTAACAGGCTGGTAAAGCCATATTTTACTCTTTTTGAGGCTACTGTAAAACGGAATTCTCCTGTTAAGCCAGCCTTATTCCAAGTCTGCATGAGAAATCCCACATCCAGTGTATCTCTCAGGTAATATCGGAGCATTCTGTAGTAGGATTTTAAAATTAAGGGCTTAAAATTAAAGCTATATTTAAATTTTTTCAGGCTGTTGAAATCATAATTTACTAATTTTAAGGCTAATCTTAAAAGAAATCCTCCTGTTAAGCCTGCTTCATTCTAAGTCTGGCCGAGACAAAACATATCCAGTGTGTCTCAAGTAAAATTGGAGCCTTCTGATTTAGGATTTTAAAATTAAGGGACTAAATGTCTAGTTAAAGCTATATTTGAAATCTTTTACAGGCTGTTAAAGCCATATTTTACTCTAACTCAGGCTACTGTAAAACGGAATCCACCTGTTAAGCTGGCTTCATTCTAAGTCGTTGTGAGACATAACATATCCAGTGTATCTCTTAGGTATTATCGGTGCATTCTGATGTAGGAATTTGAAATTTAGGGCTTAAAAGTATTGCTTTATTGACATTTTTTCAGGCCTTTAAAGCTATATTTTACTATTTTTCAGGCTACTCTAAAATGGAATCCTACTGTTAAGCCTGTAAAGTCTGGGTGAGACATCACATATCCAGTGTGTCACTCAGGTAATATCGGACCATTCTGATGAAGGATTTCAAAATTAAAAGGCTTGAATGTCTAAAGCCATATTTGAAATCTTTAACAGGCTGGTAAAGCCATATTTTACTCTTTTTCAGGCTACTTTAAAATGGAATCCTGATGTTAAGCCAGCTTTATTGTAAGTCTGGCCGAGACAAAATATATCCATTGTGTCACTCAGGTAAAATCAGACCATTCTGATGTAGGATTTCAAAATTAAAGGTTTAAATGTCTAATTAAAGCTATATTAAAAACTTTTTAGGCTTTTAAAGACATATTTCATTCTTTTTCAGGCTACTTTAAAAGAAATCGTACTGTTAAGCCAGATTCATTCCACATCTGGGTGAGACATCACACATCCAGTGGATGTTTTAAGTAATACTGGAGCATTCAGATGTAGTATTCTTAAATTAAGGGCTTGAAACATTTTTATCAGGCTGTTAAAACCATATTTTACTCTTTTTCAAGCTACTCTAAAAAGGAATCCTACTGTTTAGCCAGATTCAGTCTAAGTCTGACCGAGAAAAACACATATCCAGTGTGTCACTCAGGTAATATCGGACCATCCTACTGTTAAGCCAGCTTCATTCAAAGTTTATTAAAGCTATTTTTGACATCTTTTTTCAGGCTGTTAAAGCCATATTTTACTCTTTTTCAGGCTACTGTAAAACGGCTTCCTTCTGTTAAACCAGCTTCATTCCAAGTCTGGGTGAGACATCACATATCTAGTGTGTCTCTCAGGTAATATCGGAGCATTCTGATATAGGATTGTAAAATTAGGAGCTTAAAAGTAAAGCTACGTTTACATTTTTAAAATTGTTACTCTTTTTCAGGCAGTTAAACGTCCCATGACATGGTGCTCTATGGATGCTTTTATATAGACCTCAGTTGTCCCCTAATACCATATCTGAAGTCTCTTTTATATAGACCTTAGTGGTCCCCTAATACTGTATCTGAAGTCTCTTTTATTTAGACCTCAGTGGTCCCCTAATACTGTATCTAAAGCCTCTTTTATATAGACCTTAGTGGTCCCCTAATCCATATCTGAAGTCTCATTTCCGAAATTCAGCCTTGGTGAAGAATTACAGCCAATAGTGCCAGTCCCACAATGAGCCAGTCAAACAATGAGTCTGTGTGGCCTTGACCATCTGCCACTTTGCTCGTTTGAAAGCCATGACCTCATATGGTGCAAGATTCCAGATCGGTCCATCTGAGTTTTCATTTTCACAAAGGCAGAGCAGGATACCCAGGGCTCAATTTACACCTATTGCCATTTCTAGCAACTGGGGAATGCATATTAATGTTAAAGTGAATAAAGTGAAATTTTTAATAAACTTGAAGGGTGGATATAATCAGTTAAACTAATGTATTTGGAGCTGTCAGTCTTTGTTAGAATCAAAATACTGATCCATTTGGTGACTGTGATCTCAGTAGAAGATAGTATGGTATGCAAAACATACACATTGTGACAGAGTTTCCTTTACTGTTTGTGATTAACCTGGTGAATACTAAAAACTCTCCGTGTGAAGTGATTTTGTTGAGTATGTATTAAATTGATTAAACAACGTGTAACAAATAAGAAATTGGTAAGGTAGTCAGAGTTTTGTTAATGTATTAAATGTTCAATTAATTAATTATTCATTGGGCCTTTTTTTGTCCCTTGAGCCCCTGCCGGCCAAAATGTCTGTACAAGTCCCGGATTGTGCACACAGCTATGCTAATGTTAAAGCATACAAACCCCTGGGCATTTCCTGTATTACCCTACTGCTTTGTCACTGTCACTACCTGATGTATAATTGTTTGATTACAAACATTAACAAAGAATTCCATTTAAGTGCCAGGTCATACTAAAATTTGTGAAAGCCATAAAATAATAAACTTTTCTCATTACAAACCAAAACAGAAGATGGAAATCATTTTTAAAAAAGTTTTAGCTATTTATCATTGTTTGATTGCTTAAGATAGCTCAAAAGGCCAGCCTTTTTTTAAGCCATATATTTTAACAAAATTTCAGGCTACTCTAAAAAGGAATACTCCTGTTTAGCCGGATTCACTCCATTTTTCATTCCAGAGTGGAAAGAAATACCTCCAGTGTGTCAATTGGGGAATATCAGACAATTCTGATGTAGGATTTTAAAATTAAGGGCTTAAATACCTGAAATGTCCAATTAACGCTATGTTTGAAATTAATTTGAGGCTGTTATTTTAAGCCAAATTTTAACTCTTTTTCAGGCAAATCTATAAAGAAATAGGCTTAAATGTCTAATTGAACTACATTTGAAATATTTTTTAAGCTGTTAAAGCCATGTTTCAACTTTTCAGGCTACTCTGTAAAGCAATCCTCCTGTTAAACCAGATTCATTACAACTCAGGGTGAGACCACACTAATTCAGTGTGTCACTCTGGTAATATCCAGAGTAGAGGGCAGTTCCTCAAGTGAAAACTCTTCTTATTGGTCAAAGTCTTCAAAAGAAAGGTGTTATTTCTCAATCCATGTGTCTTGAGGCCAAACCCGCTCATAAGAGCCTACCTTACCTTTGTGTCACTTATTTTCTAACTACCTGAATATACATTCAATTCAATTCAATTTTATTTATAGTATCAATTCATAACAAGAATTATCTCGAGTCACTTTACAGAAAGAGTAGGTCTAGACCACACTCCAGAATTTACAAGGACCCAACAGTTCTAGTAGTTTCCTCCAAAGCAAGCAACAGTGCGACAGTGGCGAGGAAAAACTGCCCTTTAGGAACATTCTTTGTTCCAATCAAGTCTGGCCCAGCAGGGGAGGCTTCCAAAGGCTAGGATAGCAATTACCTTTCCTGTGGGAACAATAAGCTGCCTCATGTGTGCTAAATGATAGATATGACCACCAATCAATTCTTTAGAGACCGAGGAAGATAGAGGGAAGGTGAGAGACAATATGATCGGTCTTGACCTCTTCACAGAGACAAAGAATGAGAAATAGAATAAATATTTTCCAAACCTGGCTGCAGCATACATAAACAGAAATACATTCTTTTAAAAACATTGTTTATAGCTTTTTAAAACTCAAACCCCTTCTCTGGCCAAAATATTCCACTATCAACATCAGCCACTAACCTGGGTGTTATAGACTCTCATCTGATCTTTGAGGCTCACATCAAAGATCATGCAAGACCTCCTCCTTCCATCTCAGGAACATAGCCAAACTCGTCCCACACTCACTCCTGCAGTCGCGGAAAAGCTTGTCCACGCATTTGTCTCCTCCAGGCTGGACTACTGCAATGTTCTCCTCACCAGGATCACTGAAAAAAGCCTTCAGAAGTTGCAGGACATGCAGTACAGCACTGCTAGGATCCTGTCAAGGGTGCGCAAACAAGGCCACATCACCCCCATCCTCAAATCAATCCACTGGCTTCCTGTTTCACTCAGGATTGAGTACAAGGGCTCCCTCCTTGGCCACCAGTGCATCCATAGTTAAGCCCCACCTACCTCAAGGAACTCCTCTCCCCACAAACCTCACGTACCCTCCGATCTGCCTCAGCGTATCTCCTGAAACTTTCCAGGACAAAGCTCCATACAATTGGAGATTGGGGCTTTCTGTTCAGGTGCTCCCAGACGGAGGAGACCACAGACTGTGGATGCTCGCCCTGACCACCTGAGGACACCACAGACTGTGAATGCTCTCCCTGACCAACTGAGGACACCACAGACTGTGGATGCTTTTAAACGTGGCATTAAAACCCACCTTTTTAGAAGAGCTTTTGATTGAACCCTTAAACTTTTTCTTAGTGTTTTTGTTTATTTTATTTTCATTTTCATGCTCTCCGTGTGTTTTTATTTTTTAGCACTTAACTGTTTTATCATGTAGCACTTTGGGATTTGCGTAAATATAAAGTGCATTAGAAAGTAAATATATTATTATTATAATCTTTATACAGGAAAGCTATATGAAGTCACACATGTACAAGTATTTTGGTTTCACAATCCCTAGAGAACAGCTCAGGTTCAGGACTAACCAAGCCTGGAGCCTCTTACACATGAAATGACGACACCATGTGACTGTTACACATTTAGTGACCCATGCTGAAGTAGGAATTATACTTGTCTCTTTTTCAGCCAAAACAGTGTGAAAGCAGCTCCTCAATGTAATCCTCAAACAGAAAAACAGAAGACACAGTAATCCCTCTGACATGCAACATTTAAACACAGATATTTTGAAGATGAGCTTGTTCTTTTTACAGCAATATTGAACAGTAAGACACATGAGAAAAAATCTTTGGATAAATATATACAAACATACATATATATATATACAGTATATATATATACTGTGTATATATATACATTAACTTACATTATCAATAGCTCTGTGTTTTATGAACAATATTTACACAGTATAGTGGAAGAAGGTCTTTCCCAGCCAGTTAACCAAAGTTACGTAGTGAAAATCCCTCTTTTGCATCAGTTACATTACAGGTTCTTGCCCGTTGTTTTTCTTGTTTGGCTTTAAAGAGTAATTAGCACAGATAATGTAGAATGACCAACAAATATACAAATGAATTACACTGTGCAGGTCCATATGTTTAAGCAAATAATCACAGCATGAGGCCACAGTTCTTCCTCACAAAGCCAGAAAGGGATACCCTGATAGTCCATAGTCTCAACACATTGTAATTCTGTATGCTCTAACTGTTGCAGTTTGTTGCTACTCTTCTTCTAAATTTCCTTAATCCCACCTGATCATTTGGTTCAACATGTAACAAGCAGACCGTACTACTTGATGAGAAAGTGCCGAAGGACATTGTTACAGTGATGTGATGTTATTGGCAAATTGTGTCATAATACAGCTATCTTGTGACAGTCATTGTATGTCGCGGTAATTCACAGCTGACCAATATCAAAATGGTAGACAGACTGACAGACCATCTGTGCTAGGATATCAAGACACATTAGAACCTGATGAGCTTCACAGAGATCGTAACTGGACAGTCCCCAAGCCTTTTCATCTCAATACATTGTCACGTCTGAGTCATGTCGTGTTTCTGTGTTCAGGTCGGGAGATCAGACGATGGATCCCTTGGAGGAGGACAGGTGGATGGACTGGATTCGGATGGCCAGGGTTTTCTCCAGGTCCTGCAGGATGTCACAGCCAGGGCTATCTGGAGGCACATCGTACAGCAGCTGTTTGAATGGCTCCAACTCAATCAGGATTAACATGTTCTTGAGGAAGTAGCTTTCTATGTAGGATGCCAAGTCTGGAGCACCGAGAAACTGTTGAAAAAAACCTGGTTGTTTATCACTGAAAACACATTTTAAAGAAATTACAGATCAAATGTCTGTCTCAAACTTAAAGCTTTAGTGCGTAACTTTTTTTATAATAATGATTAAAACATTCAAGTCATTGCCAAATGAGGTGATTTAAAGATAAATAAGGGTATCGGCTCCACAAAACCCTCTCAATATTTCTCAGCATGGCTGTGTTTAGAAATTTGTGATGCAGAAAAATCGAGAGGAGGAGTGGTGTGTGAGGCTGGCGGGCCCGGAGGGTTGGGGTTGGGGTTAGAGTCAGGAGTGTGGGAGGCTGGGTGTCCTGGAGCTCACCAGCCAGACTTGGAGCCACATGCTGGGCGTTGGGAGGGCGTATGGGGGTGGTGGAGGGTGTTAGCACAGGTCAGTGCATCATTTTGGGGCCTTTGGAGGAGCCTGAGAGGCCTGGAGGCCCACAGCCAGACTTGGAGCCACATGCTGGGCGTTGGGAGGGCGTATGCGGGTGGTGGAGGGTGTTAGCACAGGTCAGTGCATCATTTTGGGGCCTGTGGAGGAGCCTGTGGAGGAGCCTGAGAGGCCTGGAGGCCCACAGAAAGGCTTGGAGCCACATGCTGGGCGTTGGGAGGGAGTACGGGGGAGAGGACCTCTTCAAAAGAATTCGTGTTTTTTTAAACCTCAGTGTAGCAACTGAGTGGTAGAGGTGCAGCCCGATCACTCATGTGGATGCCCTGACAGAATTGTTCTTATTTAGAATTCCTCATGGGGGACACAGAAATTACGCACTATAGCTTTAATATAGTAACAACAGTAGTTCCATTTAGTGGATATTTTCTATTCGAAACACCTGGAATTGCTATGAAGCATAGCTTCTTTTCTGCACAGTCCAGTAGTATTATTAGATTGCATGTATTCATTCTATTCTATTGTTGCACCTTGGTGTGGTTGTAGATCTCCACACATGTTTCAGTGTTAATGTTCTTGGTGCAGATAATCTCACAGTGCCTCTGCAGTGCCTCCAACTGGAAAAACTTGGCTGCAGACAGAAGCTGGAAAAAAAGTTACAACCTGTTTTGTATTCTATCATAGACATTACTGTAAAATGCGAACAGTGCAATATCCATATGTGACCTTAAGTAGTTGCAATGAAAGCTGTAATAACAACCTAACCTCCATAATGTCAGTGTTCCTGATGTGCAGAGCTTCTGTCCCTCCACAGTAGAGATACTGCATCACCAGCTGGAAAGAGAAGACACATATTGCAGCTTTCATACAAGGATGAATGAATTATGAGTATGAAAGTGTGGTTCCAGCATAATTCAAAAGTGCCCCTCGTTTACATTACCTGAAAGATGTGATATTTGACATTGCTGATTTCAATGCACGTGTTTTCTCCGCAAGGTCTGTTTGCTAGTAGAGATTTAAACCTTGACAGAAAGAAAACGAGGAAATATAAACTGGAAGGATAAGCGTTGGTGTAACCCAAACTTTGGTGTTTCTTTCACACTCTGTGAATGGAAATACATCTTAACAATATACAGTAGCTTAAAGCAAATAGTTTTAATAAGTTTTCTCTGAGAACATTATGTCTTCAACATATTTGAGTGATGTGTCATTGAGGATTGGTTATCATTAATGTTACATTACAATCTATAACTTTATGGATCAGAAGGAAGAAATGTACAGTTCTGATGTCAGATGTTAACAGCATGTCAAAAGTTGTCATTGCTGTATGTATACATATTAGAATATACGGTATATTTACACAATTCAGAGAGTTCATGGAGTCACCATATAATGTACAGCAGAATGCAATGTTTAAGTATTTAAAATGACTATACATACATATTAATGTACTGTACTGTGCATTTCAAAGCATTTAAATGGTAAAGTGAGTGTACCTGCTGGAAGCTGTGAAGAGCAGGACTTTGTGGGCGTAAAAAGGCTTCCCTTCCACCAAAAAGGTCACATCTGACATCTCTTTATTGTTCAGGAATTGAGGATCTGAAATGCCAGAA
The DNA here is from genome assembly GCF_013103735.1 of Etheostoma cragini. Taxonomy (NCBI): domain Eukaryota; kingdom Metazoa; phylum Chordata; class Actinopteri; order Perciformes; family Percidae; genus Etheostoma; species Etheostoma cragini. The sequence goes on from NC_048414.1 coordinate 26,225,220, forward strand.
CATTTTGATGTTTTTCTGATTATCAAGAAAATATATATCACACACATGGAATGTGCCTATTAAAAAAATTTTCCCCATGTTGGACAGTGTGTGGGAAAGTATTTTTCTGTAATGAAAAACTGTCAAAAAACTAAATATAATTTGGTGTGTCCCCTGCAGTAACTCTGAGGACCCCTGTTGAAGATCTCTTTTCTAGACACATTTCAGCTACTTTTTTCTATTCCAGTCTTTGAACACTAGATGGTGTTATGTGCAGTTGGCATTTTACCGCATTATGCATTTCCATGTATGTAACAGCTGAATGAAAGTGCTTGTGCTGCCATAATGCTGTATTTAAATTGTTTTTTAGATATTACATTGACAATATTAAATAGACCGGCCCTCACCCAGGCGTGCCGTCTGCTTCCTCTTGATCTCTGCCAGTTTAGGGATTGGGTAAGGACCATAACACTGTGTGAAGATCGCAGCCAGCTGCTGGCTAATCACCTCATTCTGACAAAACACAGACAAGAGGAACAAAACATCAGAGTTTAAGGAGAGCTCCTTGGGCAGGCAGTGCTCAGCCAACATCCAAGAGGTCATGTTACGTAATAACTCAGGTACTTATTTTAGGGCTCCTCTCCTACACAAACCTCCCCTACACAATTATCAGTGAGCGTTTTAACTTCTGCAGCCTTGTATCTATGTAAGCCTTGCATTTTTGTGGCTATCTCACACCTTTGAAAGGAGATCAGATAAATATCAGGCTTATTTCTTACACCCTCAGTCCTTCAGAGATTACTGTAATGGTAAACACCATGACAGGCCGAGCTACTGTAGGAGTGTGAGAAAGAGAGAGACAGGCAAGTGAGATCCTCTTAAGTTTACACCATTGTTCCTCTAGTGTGTGTGCGGTGCTAAAAGGGAGAAGGAGGGGGCGGCGCCATTCACCTGCAGCAGCTGTGCGCGACGCTATAAGCCCCACGTGTGCTGTCAGGATGCTTGTTCTTACTGAAGCATGACGCCAACAAACAGCTACCTGGGACAAATGTGCATTTCTGCAATTTCCCCCACATTCACTCGCCAGACACAATGTGTGAAAACATGAGATGGATAGATAGATTAAACTAACTGTATAAGTACAGTAAATTGTTGAAGGTAGGGTTCAGTGAGCTGAGGGCAGCAGACAATGAAAGATGAGCTACCCCTTCCCATGATTTCTTAGGCCCTCATAATGGAGCACACAGTGCCAGGGGTCCCTGAGGCCCTCATAGAGATGGGGGTCATTGTTTCCACCATACATACATCCTAAAAGACAGAGACAAGGACTGACACTGCAGCAATCCTCTGAAGGCCAGGATAGGCGTGTGTGTGAGTGTGTGTGTGTGCGCGCGAGATGTGTGTGTTTGAGGGATACACAGAGAAATACTGTTGGTATCGGATTGCACATGTATACTTGTCTGCAGTTCTGCTTGTGTATTTTACACTGCACTCACTGCAGTATTTTTTGTGATTTCAGCAATGACAGCACAACTCAGCCCGCTGGCAGAGCAGTACAGTACTACGTAAATGCAAGGAAGGCAAAACAAACAGAAGTGACAGACAGGACTATGATGTGATGTTTAAAATCTAATATGGCCTACCATGAAGATCATGAGCTTAAGTAATGAGACAGGGTCCTGATCTAATGAGCAGCAACAGAGAGGAGCGAGGAGGCCTGTCATAAGTCGTTATCATCTTAAGTTATTGATATTGATTAGGCCTCAGTCTTTGTGAAGGTGATGACCTGGCTACCTCATTGCAATCATACAAAAAGAGAGATCAGGGAGCGGAGCAGATTTGTTTGAAAACATAGAAGGCTTGGAGGAACAAAGACATATTGTATATAAAGTGGCACCTCACACAAGTGAATCCACAGGGATTTAACAGGGGACACAGACAGTCCAGTACCTTGCTGGCTCTGAGGATCTGGAACATGAGAGGCAGGCCAAGCGTGATGAGCTCCTCGGTGTACTCCTCTTCCTCGATGCAGCTGAACTCTTTCAGAAGACCCTGGATCAGAGGTCGGCGGTGCTGATGGAAACATGTGCGCAGAGACTCCATCCAAGTGTGCAAAGTCCATGGAACCCCTGGGAAATCATTACACAGATATACACGCATGAATCATTTAATACACACACGCACACACATAGTGAAAAGAATGTACACATGTTGCATACAGAATGTGATTCTATGGAACATGCATAGGCATGTTTTAGAGAGTGTTCACAGAAACTAACCGAGGCTCCGGATATCTATGGTGATGTCCACGTGACCATGTTCTGCACTGTGATACATGGCTTCTTTCAAGGCTTTAAGTTTGGCCTTCCCGGTTCGGATCAGGTCCATCTGAGACGGACTTCTACATTCCAGCTCCGAACCCTCTGCCAGAATCTCTTCCAGGGATAAGACGTCCCCTTTCCCTTTCTCTGTATGGGACAGCAGCTTACGAAACACATTTCTAGAAGAACAAAAGCACAAAAACAAAAGAAATGAAATTTGATTGGTAGGTATATATTAAATGCTCTATTTAGTTGCTTGTTATTGCATTAATCTCCGGCCACTATCACCACATGTGGCAAACAGGTGCATTTGGATTATTATACATATTAATAATGAAAAGTGATATGACTGTCACTGAGTTATGATAGACCATGGGAATCTGAAATTAATGGTTTCACAGCCTTAATTGCTATTGCTGCATGTAACTCAGTTTTAATTAACAAGTAAGGTTTGATAAACAAATGCTTAGTGCATATGAACAAAATAAATCCAAAATCCTTAGGTAAAAAGTTTTGAATTTTATACAGATAGGCACATATACATATATACACACCCACATATATATATATATCTATATAAGAATTGTTGGTTTGCATAATGGACATTCTATTTTAATTGGTGTTTAACAGGTTTAAGTGACTCGAGAATGGGTTTCCATTGCAACAAAACTATTAGGTTTGGATTATGTTTTTTTATTTCTATCGTGCAACTATAGACACATTTTCAATTAGTTTGGTCCTGAAGATGGACCAACTTGAATACATCTCATTAGGAAAGCTGTCACCATATCTGTGTCCTTATGTAAAAATCGAATAAAAGGTCAGTGAGTGACCCAGTGTAGCTGGTGTATGTTTGCCAGATAGAGTTAGATACAATGATGTCATGTACCAGGTGTGGTGGGAAATGCCCAACAAACAAAAACTCATAGGGAAATATTAAACAATGCTCTGTTTTACAGCAGCTTTTCTAAATAAATATGTCACAAACGGCAAGACATTTCAAGGAAAAGGCAATGTATTTTGTCAATCATAGGGAATAAAGGCACAGTATTATTGCCACGTTGTTAGCTAATTACAACAAAATGCTAGCATAACATAGAGTCTTTTAGTAAGTTCAAAGAAGGTCAGCATACCATGCAAAGGCTCTGTAAAATGTATTACTAAAACATATTCTGCATACATGCTTATGAATTATTAACACAAGAAGAAAACTAACATGTTGAACTGTTTTGGTCTTGGCAGGTGGACAAAGATTACCTCAAACACAATGAATGTGAATAGGACTAAGGTTGAGGAAGTTCATGAAAATGGTGAAATATTGTTGTCGAAGTGCTGTAATGTGCAGCCCATTGATACCCAACTGTATTTTATGAAATCTTAATTTTCATACATTGAAGTTGGTTGTATTGAGTTAAGTCTTAGTGTTGTATCATCTCAAACAAAGAGTTTAGAAAACACACAATAAGTGCAATTAGTCCAACAGTATTTAACATCTAATGACACAAACCAGTTCAACCGATGGGGTGTCAAAATCATGGATATTCTCTGTTGAGATTGTGTTACACAGTACAAACAGAGCGTACTTGTGTATCTTTTGTTTATTCACTCTGTAAGGGTCTAATCATGATGGAACATGAATGTACGTGTGTGTGTGTGTGTGTGTGTGTGTGTGTGTGTGTGTCTGTGTAACCCACCTGTGTCCGTGAGCTGCTGCCAGACTGTAGGAGTTCATGTCTCCCTGCGGCGCGGTGGAGATGCCATTGCGATACATGGTTCCCACCATTGGGTCCGCCCCCCGCTCCAGCAGCAAACTCACTAGCTCAAAGTTACCTGCACACACACACACAAACACACACACACACACACACAGACAATAGGATTAAGGCAGAAAAATGAAGGTGATAAAAACATTCAATCATCATTCTGCATGCATGTCTATATTCGTCTTTATTTTTCCAGCCTCCAGGATAAATATGCCTCTGAAGTCATAACTCAGCCCATGATCATGTTGATAATAAGGTGATGTTATCAGCTGGTTATAGATGACCAACTGGTGTTGTCAGCTTTCTATAATACAGTTGGACAGGAGGCAGAGGATGGGAGTCACGCAGTGTCTCTGTATACCTGCAGCAGCAGCCAGCTGTAGCGGGGTCTCTGTGTAGTTCTCCATCCCGTCCTGTAGAGACCCCTCCACGTTTGCTTTGGCATCCAGCAGCAGCTGCAGAGGTCGGGTGGGGACACAGACGGGCATGATGGGATAGAGAGAGAGAGAGAGAGAGAGAGAGAGAGAGGAGAGAGGAGGGAGGGGGTGGAGAAGCGGAAGAGTAGGTTGGCTAATGAAGTCAGTTAAAAATTCAGCTTTTCTCATCATTTCACGCAACAAAATCTGTATAGGGAGTAGTCAATATTTAACTTTTACACTGCCTGTACAGCTAACTTTTACTTTCACAAATCCTTTAAACTTTAGATTCAAATTTTTTCATGTTTACATAATTTTAAGGAAAAGATCTGGGAAATGCACTTCACACATTTGCTTGCAGAGAGTTGGATGAAAAGATTGATACTCCCTGAAAAATGTGAAGAAGCCTTTTCCCCAAAGTGTCAAGTTAATGTTTAGATGTTTGCAGATATTTTTAAATGCAAATGCAGCAGTAATAACTATGAGCAGCAATTTTACAGTAGGTTAAATAGACTCACAAATCAGTTTACTGTTTTATGGATTTGTTACTAACGTAACAAATGTAACATGTAATTTTGTTTATATTGCATTAATAATGATCTTGTTGTGTAACACTGGCTGAAAGACATCATTAAAAAATAATGTTGCAGATCTATCTGGGGAACAATTTGTAACTGAGAGAATAATCTAAACAAGTCACTGACTTGCCAGAGTCAAGGGTTGCCAGATATACTTGTAAAAACGTAAAGCTGTAACGCTGGAACAGCCATTAAAGCAGCAAACAAACGAACAGGCCATCTGAATGACCCCCCAAAAGTTTCTAACAGTAGTGTGACAGGAGATGTTACAAACCCCGGGTTTAAAAGATGAAGACTGCTTGCCTAAGATTCCAAAAGGACCCAGAGTTTGCTAATTTCCTCCTGAACAGGTAAGCATTAGCTTCAGGCTAATTTATCACGGCTACAAGGGACGGGCATGTTATGTCTTTTCAACTTTTGTGTACTCACATTGAATTATACAGCTAGAGTACCCGAGTTGGTTACTCCCAAAAACAATTGAGACACAGCCAGTCAAGTGACCCTGACTACTCCTGGCTAACGCCGCCATGCTAACCCTGTTAACTGCTAACATTACCGGAGGCCCAGGCAAGCGGGCCACGGATATTGAAGTGTGGCCGTGAGTTTGCAGTGTGTTTAGCGATTGTTGCCGTAATTCTAAGCCAATAAAGTGTGTTCAGTTGGGTGGAGAGGACGGCAAGGTGGTGTTAGTTTTAGCGGTTCCTACTGTAGCTGGCTCTAAACCGAGAAAATGTGTCTGTCTGTCGTTGTGTTTTTAGCGGCCCTTGCTATAATTGTAAGCCGAAAAAGTGTTTCTGTCAGTTTGGTACAGAACTCTGCTTGAGCATGTGCTTTTGTGTCAAGATAGCCAGCCGCTACCGTTAGCTACAGCCGCTATCGTTAGCTACTCCGCTGTGCTGGGAAGTAATGTCTGGCTATGACAAGTGTGTAGCAACGTTGTTGTGGATGCTGTGGTTTCAGCTTTGAGTCTGGGGAGGAGTGGGCGGATGAGAAAACTATCTCCAGTATTTTGAATTTGTACTGGAGTAACTATTTTAAAGAATATTATGCTGGCATTTTTAGGCCTTTATTTCCACATGACAGATAAAGACATGAAAGAGACATGCAGCAGGTTGAAGTCAAACCCAGGCCCGCTGCGTTGAGGCGTAAACCTCTATGAATGTGTGCCTGCTCTACGAACTGAGCTAACCCGGCCACACCTACAGTAACTATTTTAAGTTTAGTGTTAGATAATGCACCTTTAATATCTTTTAAAATTGAGTGTGAGAATATTACATATTTAATTGCATTACACTTAATGGTTTTAATCAACATTTCATCTTTTTAACTTAATTTTTCTTTTAGCTGATGTTCTGAGAGATGAAATTGTGGCGTCACATGGCTTAAACATTTTCCATTGCAATTGAATGATTTCAAACGAATCATTTAGAGGACACAATGAGTTAGTTAGAGATGGGTTCGATAACAATTAGACCGCTGTGTTTCCACTTTCCACTTGCTAAATGCTCCATGATCAATTTGCTCAAAAATGGAAATCAACAAGAGGCCATGTTTGACACAGTTGTTCAGACCTGAAGGTTGAATGGATTAACAACCTCTATAAAGATACAAAACACAATTTGTACATCACACATACAGCATCAAATGAAAAAAAGAGAGACAGGCGAACACTCCTAATGGAGAACCATTATCATCATCCCCACCAAGAAAATTTGATGACAAAAACGACAATGATGACCAACCATGAGCTGAAGCACAATGAGAGGCCATGATGAGAGAATCACAGGTGAGAGAGGATGTCACTACCTGCACCACAGGTACATGTCCGTGTAACACCGCGAAAGTGAGGGGCGTCGCCTGCCGCATTTCAGGAAAGACTGAGGGGTGCTTGTGCACTGAGTTTGGCACCTGGGGAAGGGACACAGGTAGGTGGGTTGGGTAGGTAGGAGTGAGAAAGGTGAGGGAGAGAAATAACGAAGCCATTAAAACTACTACATGGCCTAAGGAGCACAAGACAATCAGCTGCAGGGAGGAGAGGGAGGGAAGGAAGTTTACAGGAGAAACTAGAGTATTTAACCAGGAACCCTGGGGCTGCACAGGGCATCCTGTCACTTTGTTCGCCTTCTAATGAACACCATGGATTGATCCGTATAGTTAGGACTTATCCTAATGATTCCTCTCTGATCTTTTTTTTCTGACAGGGATCTGACCTGACCTCTCTAAGGCTCGTCTCTCTGGTCAGGCTGCAATGAATAACTAAGCCCAATGAAAGCGTGACATACAGAAGACACGGGACCAAAGCACAAAAGGACATCATTTCCTCAGGCTGCTTTGGTAACAAGGAGGCTGGGTAGCAGGCAGGAGAGATGCATGCAGGTACAGGTTCTAGAAAGCCAACTGAAGTTTGGGTGAAATGGTTTAACACTGATGTTCTGCAGAACTCCACACTAATGTTTGTCAATGAATGAAACTAAAAAATGTGTATTTTGTGTTCTTTAAGAATGTAGGTAGGATTTGCTCATGCAGTGGGCGCTTAAGGGGGCTAACACACCAACCCGACGGCTTTTTAGGGAAATTCAAAGCCATACTGTCATGGCTTGTTCTGAATACAATCTCATATTTTACTAAAAATAGTCCACCGAAGCGTGATTCTGAAAACATTTTAAGGGGAAAATAGGCCGTGCAGTTGCTGAATCTGTCTTAGTTTCAGGCAAAGGTCAGTTTAAAAGATTTTTGTCAGATTTTGTGACTCTAGTCACACTCATCCCACTCGTCATTTCCGTGTTAGCACTCGACCAATCAGATTGGTCATTTGAGTCCAACTGACGGCAGTGCCCGCATTCTGACCTCGCCAGACTCAAGTCACTGACCTCGCCAGACTGTCGGACGTACAATTATCTGGTTGGTGTGTCAGGGCCTTGACCTGTAAGTCTGCTGTTAGTACGTCGCTGTGCTTTATAAATGGTCGACACGTTGGGTATTTAAAGATATATTCCCCTTTGAGCTTGGTGCCCTAAAACTTCATTGCTGTACCCCAGCAAGTACTCCTGCCTGCATTCTGGGAACATAAGCCCTATATCTTATGTTCTTCAATAACCTCTCCGTCTGAGTTCAGGTTTCTGCAGAATATCAGTGTTGTTAACACCATTTTCCCAAATTAACTTTTCAATATTGTATACTGTAGATACCCCGTATTTACAAATACAGTAATATGTATTTCTCCTCCTCCTAGTCTACTCTCTTGTTCCATCTTGTTTTCTTCCACATTTTAGTACCAGAAGGAACAGGTCAGCATTTTGTTGGTACCTGATTCATACAACAAAATTACATTGTTAATAGCAGGCTAAATTTTAAAGTGTTACCCATGACTCTAACTTTGAGAGGATTTAAGCATGAATCATTTTAAAGCTGCCCAGCTGTTGAAAGGAACATCAGAGCCAAACAAAATTGGTCTCAAATTCTCACCGGGTTCAAAACCAGATGCATAAAAACAATATGAAAGTGGGTATTTTTATCTCCGAGTGTGCTTTATGCTTTGGCCAGGGGTCATGAATGCAGTGGACTGCAAATAAAACTCTGGCACAATGGCTGATGGGACATGCTGTCGGTGACTCATGAAGACCAGAATCATGAGGCTTTAACTGAACTATCACTCTGAAGTCTGCACAGTCAAAAAAAGGGATGCCATCTCATTCCTCTGCAGGCTCTGTGAGGAATTCAGTTTGCATTAAGTCAACCGATCTTTATCACTTTTTTTCCCTGACAGAGAAACAATGACTCAGCAACAGACATCTGAGTCATGTTTTACGCTTGAAATTCTCAAATGCAAGTGAGTTTTGTTGCACGTGTAATTTTTTTCATCTGTTTGCAAGCTGCTACATATCCTGGAATGTGGCGGATTAGTCAGTGCCTCATGATCTCCAGCTCTTAAACAATTAACACCACAACACATGGGAGAGGACAAAGAAGGGGACATGAGAGACAACATGATTGGTTTTCTCCAATTCAATACCACACACATTGGTTATGCTACTTGCAAAAAATATTTAAACCCTTGTGTTGTCTTCCCGTCAAAATTGAAAATCGACATCTTTTGTTGAAGCTTTTCTTACGTTTTTGTACCTTTTTTCAACCCTTTTTTTCAATTTTTGTCACTTTTGATGTTTAACAATATGTAACACTAACTTATTAACTTTAGTTTTACAATTGTTTTTGGAATTTATGGTCAATAAACATCATTTATAGGAAATTATACCATAATGTTTGCCCCAAAATGAATGAAAGTAGAGATTTGGACTTGCCAAAGAGTGTTGTGTGGAATCAATCATGTTACTTTGGGTAATAAAAAGAACATTTTTTTCATATTCGACGGGAAGACCACACAAGGGTTAAAGATAATCCCCCCTTTGTTTGACTTTGATCTTGCCCATGTTTAAACCAGAATGGCAGTAAAACCTTAATCAGCACTGACCTCACTGTTAATATTAGCTCCCGCATCCAGCAGCATCTGTACCATGGCCTCGTCTCCACGGACACAGGCGTACATCAGCGGCGTCATCCCCTAGCGCAGGTACAGAGAACAAGAGCAGACGTTAATGATACACTTCTTAATTTTATTAAATCATCACAATCAAATAGCATAATCAAAACCCAGATTATTCCACTTAGTTATTTAGTCATTAAAAGCACTGCATCTTTGGGCCAACTTTCAGAGGCTGTAGTGTTTTTTTCTTGGCAACCATCATGTGTTTCCCAAATGATGTACATGGTTGTAGGCCTTTCCTTATCAAATGGCTTATAAAATACTGTAATAAGCAGAATATAAAACCTCCATAGGGCACAATGCCCCCCGACCCCCTAGGTCTGGGGTAAGCCCTGAATTCCACATCTGGCTCCACATCTGGTTATATGTTTTGCTCTAAACTGTTACAAAGTAGAACAAAGCAGGCGTGTATCTTTGACAGTTCCACTCCTGGCGCCTTGAGTCTAATGAGAGTAATATTCTGCAATTGATCTTTTAAATACCATATGAATCAATATTGTTTCTGGGCAAAAACATACAGTACTAGACTGGGATATTTGAAAGTTGGGTAACACTTTGCAATAAGGTACACAAACAAGTAGTTAGTTAATGATTGCTTAATGTGCATTTGGAATGCTTAACTAATCATTTGTTAATGATTAACCACCACCCAGTACCAATGGTAGTGAATGCTTAACTAATCATTTGTTACTCATTCATTTAACAGTAACTACCAGTATGTTTAACAGTAACTAATCACTAGTGCTTGAATCACAGTCAATTCACTAACACTTTGGTCATCAATCGTTCATCACATGTTAATCATTGACTACCTACTTTTGTTGTACCTTATTGCAAGGTGTTACTCTAAGTTTCTGCTGAGATCAGCCCCAAACTAAATGTTGATTTTCTCATTACACTTGTAGTATTCCCCTGATGATTTACTGTACTGGAGCTGGTAGTTGTAAAATAATGCAGAGGAAGGCTGTAGGAAAACAATATGTCAGAATAAGGTTTGATAGTCATAACATAAGTCTGAAAATCTTGTGGTTCCACAGGCTGGATAAATGTGTGTGTGTGTGTGTGTGTGTGTGTGTTTTCATTATTTAAAACATTTGTTGTGTTTCTAACCTGCTCACTCATGCTGTTGATACCATCGGGCCCCAGCAGGTTGACAGCTTGCTTCACCAGGTCTGTGCGTCCACAGCTGAGCATACGGAAGCCCAGGTCCTGCAGGAACTTTGCTTCAGTAGAGGCGGCGTCCAGTTTCCTCGAGGCACAGAAGCAGTCATCTGTTCTAAAGGGGCGAAGCACACAAAGGGATTCACAGTGCAAGCTTAATGTTTTGACTCATCATAGTTCCCCTGAACACTGGGACAACCTTATTGTTTTTAACACTATGTGGAGGATGCTCATGTTGTTGATATGTGAGTTTGCGTGCAAGTTCACATATGTGCCTGCTGGTGCTTTTATGTGCACATGAAGAGGCTGGGTGCACGCTCTGCAGCCCACTGGCAAGCACATAGCCTACAGTCGTACCGGAGCTGACGCGGCTCACAGTCCACTCCGGGCAGCAGGAGTCGGGCAGCCTGCCGAACATCATCGCTGTCCACAGAGAAGCTGCGTCGGTGTTCGGTGTGAACCACAGACACGCGCACCCACTCCATCAGAGGCGGTAGAACCATGAACGGCCTGTAGGGGGAGATAGAGGCACATGTTCTGGCCACCAGAGACTCGCACTCAACTTTACTCAGTAGCCTACTTAAGTGTGCCCAGGCACTTCCTAGGAAAACCCACCTAAAACAGAATTTGCATATGTTATTTTAGAGTTCTTGCCAGCTCTTGTGGATGCTTGAGAACAGGATGAACTCTGTCAAGAAGATGAAATGAAAGACTAGTATGACACATAGAGACACTTTGATGTCAGAAAACCTACACTGAGCAAGATCATAGATTATAGACCACAACCATCAAAATTAGAGTGGTGTTATAATACTCTGCTGAAGGCCATAGCTATAATGTAAACCTAAATAGTGCATTACAACATATGCGCGATAATTTCTATATGGCTTAAAATGCATTGCAATGTTATAGCATTCACAAGGCCTTACATGTATTGGCACAATACAGGGAAAGTAATTGCTCTCCTTCTAATGTGTTTGCACACAATCAAAATGATGCACACCATGGGGGTAAGACAGACAGAGGCAGGAAATGACCGTCACGCGGTTGATCCTGACACCAGAGCCGACGGAGAACAGCTGGTCGCACAAAGAAAACACAATTACAGTTTCATTGAGAGAAAATCTGTTAAGGGAGGACGGGGAGACCACATGTTCTTGGAATAATTTCTTTCCCTTATCTACCTCTCCGCCTCTACTCATCCTGCGTCCGTGTGATTTACATAGTATGTATCGTTCTAGTTGTATTAAACAGACTTCGGATCATAGCGTTAACAATCAGTTTGGTGTCTTTGACACAGTTTGCTTGAATGCTATTGAAGATAAGCTGCTCATGTGTTTTGCATGAGCTGTCATACTGTATATCTAGGCTGTGTATGTGATGACACTTGGGATCGTCCGCTGGTATTTAATGTCCAGCACATCACTTTACAAAGGACGTCTTGATGCTTGGACTGTCTTTTACACATGATCGGCCCACATATGTCACTCAGTGTTAATTATTTACTCATCAATGCTACTCCCAGTTAAAGCGAGGGCCTTTTAAGGATTGTTTGATCGGCTAAGAAAATGCAAACCCTTTTGTGTTACTCGCTTCAAAGGGGCCTGACCTTACAGCCCACCTGACGTCATTGGCTCCACAGAATTCATTCAAGCTGCACACAACGCCAAATCAAGAGGCAAGGAACGTAGAATGGCAAGGCATTCCCTCGCAAGGACACATGAGAAACATTGAACAAGCTTTTCGAGGTCTAGGTCCTTCCAATATATTCCCAAGCGTGTGACTAAAACAAACCAACATTCATGTGATTTTCATTACTGAACTGATTTGAGAGAAAGCAGACATGAGACCTGGGACACACAATAACTGACAACTTGGTCCACTGCAGGCGAAACAGTCCGGAGCCCCAGCTAGAGAAAGGAATGCTACAGCTCAAATGCCAGCAGCTTTCCCACCTCTGCCGCATGCTGACAGGGGTTTCCACCAAAATGCAGGAAACAGCTTGAGGTTTACGGGCTACAGTGGAACATGATGAGGTAAAAAAAAAAAAGAAAGAAAAAGTAAGAGCTCATAAAAAGTGTTTCATGAGTAGAAATTGTAAAGATTGTGAGTACTGTTCTGTGCTTTCCTGACGTGGGGGAAACTATAAAGTGTTCAAAAAACGACATGATCAAGAATCAGGGGAATTAACACCATGGAAACTTTGCCTTAGCTTTATGTCTTTCATGCATAAGTCACCAACATGGTCCCACAGCTGCTGGCTGATTGTGTCCCATTATGTCAGTGGCGGAAATTATCTTTCTGCAGCGCTGCTCGGGTCACCCAGAGGGCTCACTCAAGTAGCCAATAAGTACCAATTCGCCTGTATAAAACTATCCCTCCTTTTCCAGAGTAAAAAGATCTGGTGGGCCGTTTCAGGGGTGAGCACAGAGAGCCAGACATATAATAAAAAGTCTGCAAAAGTGTACAGTCACAGCAGAATTATCTCGGCGCTTCTCTACAGAAAGAACATTACCCCAAACTGTGGACATTCTATTACTTTGACTTGTTCTAAAAAACCTCCCGGCTCAAAAGATGATGCAACTGACATTTTACAACATAAACAAAATTTCTATAACTGCACTGTACATTATTACCTCTTTAGTAGATGTTCCTGTTACATTTCACCTCGATTGGATTGTGAAAACATTTATATTTCAGTCAGTTACTACACATTTAGTTTAGACTTTTTTTGTGATTCACTCAATGTTTCATTACTTTTGATTTTACTGTATATCATGTTATGGTTTACTGTTGCTACTTTTACCTGCTGCATGCTGTATAGTAATATATAAATAAATGTTAAGGAATTTTTGCAGTCTAATATTACTTTTAGCGTTTCATTCTCAGCGCCCTAAGAGTCAAACACAAGGGTGTGAAGGGTTGTGTAATTTTTTATTTTATTTTTTTATTTAAGACCGACAAGTCATCAGACTCAACACTAGGGCTGCATTACATTGGCAAAATATCTAATTGCAATTATTTTATAAGAAATTGCAATTGCGATATCATTCATGATATTGGAGGGAATGATCATTTTTGTATAATTTTTCTTATTTTCATTGACAAAAAAAAAGTATATATATATAAAACTGAAGTGTGATTTTTTTTGCAACGATCTGTACCAAACAAAGATTTTTTCTCTCTCTCTCTCTCTCTATATATATATATATATATATATATATATATATATATATATATATATATATATATGTATATGTATATATTATTATTATTTTTCTTTAGTCTATGGTATACGATTTGTAGGCAAGGACGCTCTGTTGCGCCACAATACTTTATTTTAGAACGGTTTGACACATATTTGGCCTTTAACAAATATGTGATTTGGATATTGCATTATTCCATATTGTGATTTCTATTAAACTGCGAATAATTGTGCAGCCCTACTCAAAACTTATCCTTCCAGCTCGGCACTTTATGTTTTTAGAAAACCCTTTAACAGTAAGTAGGACTATTTTCAGGTGTGGATTCGGTGTTGAGGAATTTGGAGCGCCTCCTCTTTATATTTTATCTACATGTTTGCTTCTCACCTCTCTGTTTGCAAGGTAACCTTGGAGGGCTCAACATTGGGGTTCTCCCACTCCATCTGGGGGCAGTGCATGAAGTAACACAGCGTGTAGATCGCTTCAGGCGCCCAGTGGATCACGCTGCTCTTCTGGTGGATCGGCGTCCCATTGTTGTGGTTCTTCATATACATCGGCTGTAGGTGGTGCATGGCCCGGGACACCAGGTCACCTAACACACACACACACACACACACACACACAAACACACACACGGAAATACAAAAGGAACATGAGCAATGAGAATGGACTTCATGTTCAGGCATGAGGACGAAAAGGCAGGAACATTTGGAGCACACTGCCTTTAAAAGAATCACCCTAATTTCTTCCAGCCCCCTTAGAGCTCACTCTGTCAGGGGAAATTGAGAGTTTCCCTGCACCCCAGTCAGGAAAAAGACAGGGTTCATGCAAGTCCTGTCTGTGCAGCTCATGGGGGAGAGCAGGAGAATGAGCATGCTCAGGACTGTACTGTGTGGAGAATGAATATTTATGGTCAAACATTAGCTACTCCAAGCTTTTTCCTCTGTTTAATTTGTCAGTACTTTAAGGTCATTCAGTTGGGCTTAAACAATCAAAGCTTGAGAGGATTCTGCTAATTAAATGTTGAATGTTCTCCAGGCAGGTTTAAAAGAAAGTTAACAGTTCTTGGAAAAGCATGTTGTAGCCCCTTTTTATAGTTAAGGGACAAAATTGATCGAAACAGAAAAAACAGTTAAAGGTAGAGCTGGGCGATATGGAGAAAAGCAAATATTACCATATTTTTGACCAAATATCTCAATATCAATACCGCAAGGATTTTGTAGTGTTGACTATAGGTGCTTTCACAAAAGGTATACACAATGAGAATATTGATAAATAATCATCAATAATGTGGATATAATGATTGAGTGGGTAAAGGCAAATAATAGAACAGTCTGGTAAGTTCAGAAAATGACATAATTTTACAGTATTGCAGTCTTTATAACCAGGAAAAGACAACACTTAAGCCATATTAATATATGACAATATCTAAAATCTAAGACAACATCTGGTCTCATATTACGATATTGATATAATATCGATTTATTGCCCAGCTCTAGTTACAGGTAATCATAAATCAAGAAATTAATTTCAAGTTTCTCTCAGAGCCAGACAGATAGTCAAGAAACGTAGTTATTGAGTCTGAGTATGAGCACGCTGTAATATTAAAGCCTGGACTCCAATCCCATTTCACTGACTGCTGTCGCTTCTCCTTCCCATCTAGACCCACTGCACTATGAGAAAATGTAATAAAATTCTAAAGCGGGGTAGATATAAAAACAACAACACTTAGGTTGTTCGGGTCAATTTGATACTATTCATGGTAAAAACAAGCAATAGAGCACGATGGCACTTGGTTCCCCGTTCTAAATGAACTATACTGTATGTGTTCATATACAATACACTGAACAAACAGTCATTTCAGTGGACAAAAGGGTTTGTTTAGCATCAAAATTGCTCTATTTGGTGCCTGCCAAGATTCCATTAAGCCTTGACAATGTGAGAGGCGAGAGCAAAAAAAACAGTCAATCTACCAACTGTCTGGTAACAGTAACTATATGGTAACAGTGGAGCTGTGCTGATAGACAAATGTGCTGGACAACATCTCCTGATGCAATGAAATATCAACACTGGAATAATTAGACCTCTCCCAACTTTAAGCTAAGTCTCTTGCTAACTGTTACACCCCCTGCGTTTTCCTCTTAATTGTACCAATGGGAATACGAATAAGCTTGTGACAGTGCCCTCTAAAGCATGGTAAGGGGAGCTGAGGTGGGCAGCAACAAGCCAGTTCTCATGTCTTATTTATGCCGGCCTGTGACATTTCCTATGCTTGCAGAGGATGTTGCCAGGGCTGAGCAGGGAGATTATTTCTAACACAGAAAGAGTGCAACAGTAGCAAAGTAGCAGCAGCTTAACACATGAAGCGATGTAACCGCAGCTTTTTCAGCAGGTGTACGCAGAAATAAAAAAAGGGTTAACTCGTTGTTTTCAGTGACCACGTATCAGCACGAAGACGCAAGGAGTCTTTGTGTCTTGCCAAGAAACAGAGGGAGGACGGACAGAAGTACAGCAGTTTAATAAGCTAAAACGTCGATAGCCTTTTCATTATAAGAGACAAGCCTTTAATCAATAGCTCATCCTGGGTAATTAATTCTTTATGCTAACAAGAGGAGACGTGGAGGACGCACGAAGCAGATCCTGCTTCTCAGGTATCTCAGTGATTACCTTATAGCAGCGGGGCAATGCTTTCCTTGTTTTCAAAGCTTTAAAATCCCCTTAGAAAAGTCTCCAGCATTTAAAGGCCATGCTTTGATTTAAGAGGGATTTTTATGAGACAATGCAGCACCCACATAACAACCAAACTGCTCATTAGTTAAGAGACTTGTGAAGGCTGTTTAATGGTGAGAGAGAAAGTATACTCTTTGGAAATGTACAGATTAACTCTTTAGATTACTTTCTGACGGAGCAATTATATTCAAGCCTTTATGAATATGCAGTAACCAGCTTTCCTTAGGGTACTGATGAATGGGTGCTTGCTGCACACTGCACCTGCTGCCATTATCACTGTGTTCTGTTTAAATTATTTGCTGCTATGCGGCCGTGAGTACATTCAACGGTCGCCCGTGGCCATCCTGACGCGACAAGATGCTTAGCTGTTCTTCCGCTATTAGTTTAGTCCATTCCAAAGCAGCCAGCGCTTTTAGCTACCAACTAAAACCCATATCAGATAACAAGGGGGGCACAAACACTGTCTTTAAGAAGCTGTTCCATATGAATCGAACACAGTTAATGAGAAAAGACTCACTGAGATAGAAACAAAGACAGGAGCAGCAACAGCTGGAAATCTCACTAAAAGAGTATTTCCTCTAGCCCGGATACCAGTAAACCTGTTTGAGTCGTGAGTCACTCAGATCTTTAACCCAAGTCTTTATATTTACTCATGAATCGCGAGTTGTTAGTATTATTAACTCAGATTGGTTGAGTCCTACTAAAATTCAATCTAAAATGAGAACAGGGCCAAACACAAACCTCTTGCAACATTAGCTACCACTAGTCTTAGCCATCTTAGCTGCCAAAAACTTTATAACTCAGAATTTCCTAGGCATTGACAACTCCACAAGTCAAATTGATGCTAGTCAGTCGGCTATGAGTGGATCTGTAGCAAATGAAGGAGTAAAGCCTCTCCTCGAGCTCAGGATAATGCAAATCCACAACAAAAACCTTACTTTCACTTCTAAAATAACATACAATGTTCTGCGTGTAGCCTAGCTAGGCCTACTGTAGGTCTGGTGTATAAACTACTACGCTACGCTAAAATGTAATCAGGTTGAGCAGACAGTCTGAAACATTGCTAGCTTGCCTCAGTCTGGTAAGTTCAGAAAATTACATAATTTAAGTGTAATGCAGTCTTTATAACAAGGAAAAGACACCATATATGCCCTATTACGATATGACGATAACCAAAATCTAAGATGATATCTCGTCTCATATCACAATAGCGATAAAATATCGATTTATTGCCCAGCTCTAGTTACAAAAAATCAAATAATGAAATCAAGAAATGAATTTAATCGCCCCGTCTCTGCTCGCCTGTAGATCAATAATGACTCAAGTGACTTGCACAACCCGGATCTGTTTAGCGAGTGACTCAGAATAACCCGAATCTTTTAAAGGAATCAAGTTTGCCAGCCGAATTTAGCCCCGCCAACAACATTTTGGGTTTGGGAAGTTTGGTCTAGACTTGATCCGTTGTAGAGCAACTATGCTCCAACCAGAGCTGTTTGGACCAATAAGATCACCGGGGCGGGTTTTAAACGCTGATTGACAGATGATCAACAGTTACGGAATCCACCACGTCACCAAAGAGCGCTGCTGGAGAATTGAGATGTGTAGACTCTGCCATAACATCTGTTATTGAAGACATTGACAGAGCATTCATTTTAAAAGAGGAACAGAGATGCGCAATCAACGCGTTTGTCAGAAAGATGTTTTTGCCATCCTTCCCACGGGATTCGGCAAAAGTTCAACATATGTCACAAACTTGATAGATTGGTT
This sequence comes from Etheostoma cragini, assembly GCF_013103735.1. Lineage (NCBI taxonomy): Eukaryota > Metazoa > Chordata > Actinopteri > Perciformes > Percidae > Etheostoma > Etheostoma cragini. Next base: position 26,243,681 of record NC_048414.1, read on the forward strand.
GAGGGTCTATCCCATTGAGTGCAGAGGCATTTTCTTTTTTGGCTAGGTTGAAACACGTCCCATAATCACAGCCCAATGGAGCAGTATCAGACTCATAGTCTGTCTACAATCTGATTATGACGCTTTAAGCAATATTTCCTCATCATCTCTACTTTAACTTTCAGAATGTCTTCACATGATGTGGACTCTGAAGTCACACATTATAATCTGGGATACGGACAAACACACACCGTCCCTGCAGTAATCAGGGTAGGGTGGTTTGTCAAGTAGTCTGGTGACAGCTCTCACTCTCAGGTCTCAGGTCTCAGGTCTCATTCCTCCTCTTATTAGAGGAGGAATGGTATGTATGATGTGGAGTGAGGAAGTCAGATGTGATGTACATCCTTGTTACGTTGATTCCACATGTCCTTATGGATTACAGACTAGGCCTGCACGAGTTGGGGAAAAATATGAATCACAATTCTCTTCCACGATCTTTTTCTCACGAAGTGTGATGTTTATTGCAGACATGAACCATGAAAAAACAAAACAAATTGTCACTACCAAATATAGCTTTTTGGCACCTACAGCACATTGGGCATCACCACAAGCCTGTAAACATAGAGGCTTCAATGAAGAAAGTATACATTATTATTATAAGAGAAGGGAGAGCATTGCAGAGCTATTATATACAGTCTGTTTAAAACTCACAGAAGAAAGTAGTAGCGTTTGTGATGCAGTCGGCTCGTGAAATTAAATGACAATCAAAGTCATTAAAAAAATTTATTTAAAAAGAATATATTAAATCGTGAACAGGGTGAATTGAGATCGCAATTTTGCTACGATTAATCATGCAGGCCTGATACAGACACTGAATTGTAGTAATCTTTTCGTTGCTCCTCATTGATAGCATGTTGCTTTTGTTACCCCTTTGAAAACGTTATGTTTTAGCCTCAGTTGATTCCATTTAACGTTAAGATTTAATGACATGATTCCACCTTTGAGCCTATAAATCAAAACCTATTTTAACCTATGCAACACTACATGTAAACACACTCCATTGTTCAATTTGCTAAAAGATTCTTTTTTTGCGATTACATTTTTTTATTTAAACAATTAGCGCAACTATTGCTCTAGAAGACAATATACAGAAAAGAACACTACACATACTGAAGAAGGCACAGCGCACCTTCGACAATCCTTCCTTGCATTTGCTAAAAGATTCTTAGACTTTTATTAGATACCAATCTGTAGAATTCAAGTATAAGGGCTATCTTCAGCTCAATATAGCCATCGGCACGCTCTTACTGCTGCCAACAAACTGATCTTTGAAAGGTATTACTGGTATTGACAGTATTGATGGCTGTAGCAGTATCTTCAGTCCTGATTCAAATCATACTAGACTCGAGAATAAAGCACAACATATTAAAAGGATCAGATGAGGTGAAAAGAGAAAGAAAGATCAAAATTCCTGACCAGCTCCAGCAGCCTTTTTTCTTCCTGTGGCTAAATGTGCTCTATGCCTCGAGTCCTATGATAATAAATAATGATATTCCAGTGCTTTTAAAAACAGCATTAATAACTAATAATGTATGATAAAGAACCTACTGTGAAACGTAAGGCTAAAAATTGATTATTAATTCCAGCATTATTATTTTACTGCTAAATATAGTTGCAGGTAATACAATTTAAAAAGCCATAATGAACGTGAAATGTCAAGTCGGAACTCCAGCTGCAAATGTCCATAAGTGGAGTTAATACAGTTGTGAAATGCAAAGGTAAATAGTAAAAGTAAATCCAGAACGGACATTTTTTTCCCTGGTCACCGCCACAGCGGCACTAAATGCTTGCTCTTGGGGAATAATATATAACAGTTGTTGGGTCTTTGTCAATTATAGAGTGTGGTCTAGTCCTACTCTATCCGTAAAGTGTCTTGAGATAACTTTCATTATGATTTCAATAAAATTGAATTGAATTGGTCTAGCAAGGCTTAGTAGGCTTTTACGTAGTTAAGGTCTGTTTTTGTTTTCTATGCAGTGCAGTATTTGTTAGCGTCATCTGACAACTCCAACAGCTTGCTGCATGGTCAGGCTGCCAGATTCACAGTGGAGGATTTCAAGATTAAATACCTTGCAACAGAAAGTTGAGTTTTACTGACCTCTGAAAGGCTATGGATGTGGAATTATGGGGGGGGAATTAGGCTCTTGAAAACCTTGAAACTTTGAATTATTGAATCTGACCTCTACTGCTTTATGGAAGTTTTATGTTTTCTTCTACCCGTTTAACATTCAATACAATTAGATGGGAAGATGGATACTACGCTCATGTCTGATATTGATATTGACCTTCTCATCTAACTATCGCCAAGAAGAGATTATTTCCTAAAATGTCAAACAGGAGAAAGGTCCAGTGCATGGTGCTGCTGGTGGTTGTATGGTTTGATGCCAATGGACACTTCCACTTGCATGGTGAAGTCAGTTTGTTACTGGGATGTTTGCCAGCTGTATGGATTTAAATATGGAGTAAGCCAATGGCCCCTATTTTTAACAATATAATGATATGTCATGGAGCTTCAGGGAATGTAGGATCCAAGTTCAAGATGGCAGACACGCGAGTAAGTTCAGGGATTTATTATAATGAAATCCAACAAATAAAAAGGTGTCCTGGAACAGCAGGCAAAATCCAAAAACAAAAACAGGCAGAAACATCAGGAACACCGCGACCAACCGGGTAGCCAATACCGAGACACTCACATACACACTCCATACAATAATCCAACAAGATACAAAGACAGAACAGACACTAAATACACAGGGTGATGACAAAATAAGGAACAGGTGACACTAGGCTGGGGAAACAATCACAAGGGCGGGAAAACCAATGACAGGAAGTGAAAACTAGACAAGACTAGAGAGCAAAGACAGATTTCAAAATAAAACAGGAAACAAAATCATGATATGATATGCGTGAAGCGCATGGCGCAGGCGTGTCTAAATCCACTTTTGCCAGTTTGATCACGTAAAAAAAGGCCAGTTCACCAGGCACATGGTTCAAAAGGGTTGTACTTAGTATCTTTATTAATTCTTGTATTTTGGGTGTAACATGCAATCAACTAATCAGTGTGTCATCTCCCTTTCCCTTTAAAAGCCAGGCGTGTACCTTGGCTCATTGCTAATATGATGGCGGATTAGGACCATAATATTTTTATTTGTAATCTTTTGCATGTCTGTGTGCTGTCACACTTCCCTGTGTGTAACAAGCATTGTGTGGACAACAAGCCTAGGTGCATTTTACTAATGCACTGTTAAAATAACAATGCAATGCTGCACCATTGACTTAGGACCAGGTGTTTGTTGGTCAAAGGCGCGATCACTTCCCACTGCCTCAAGATAGCAATACACCAATAATTCACCTGAACACACATCCCTGTAAGACCAGCACGCCCATGGGTGCGAAGCTGGGCGCAGGTACATTTGCTGGACGGTCCTAAAATAGCAAAGACACTTGCGTCGGCACCACGCGGCGCAGGGTGCAAGATAGCGCCCTAAATGGATTTTGCATGCTCCACCCATCGCACCTCTGAGAACAGATTTGGCTGAATTCCATACGTACAGTTACACAACGCTGTGTGGAACATACTAGTGACTGAGTGATGATGACACACCAAGGGTCCTAATCATTGCAGTATTTTCACGACTGTCATTTCAAATATGCTAATTTGGCCTTTCGCAGAAGAGAAAATTGGAAATTACAAAGAGGTCTATCAGTAGCAAACCTCTCAAATTCAGTCTAAATGCCAGCTCTAAAGACGGTGTGTTGCGGCAGTGGAGCGGCCGATGTTATTTTATTCCATGAAATGTATTTTAGAAAAACAAACTCAAGTGTTTCTCTCTAACCTTCCCTTTTAGGTAATTTTACTCATTTGTATTTATGTTATTGTAAATACTAGAGAGCAAGAGATATAGGAGAGCAACCATCTCGTTCTCTTTCACACACTTTATGACTTTGTTCATTTATTATTTTATTTTTGGCTTGAGCAGCGTCTGTTTGTAAATCCTATAGTTATTTACACAATTCCTCTCCAGAGTCCAGAGCTGATAACATTACCGCTGGACTATGCTCCTCTATTATCCATCGGCCGCTCTGTTGTCTCAGAGTGTGTTTGCGGAGTCAACATAACAGAATAAGTCCTCGCTTTACCTCATCAATACAAAATGAACAGAGAACTGGGGATTTGCCCCCCCTTCCCAACTCACTCAGGAGTAAACACGGTGGAGAATTAGTTTGCTGTTTATTCTGATGATAAATGTTTCCACTAGATATAAAGAAATTGTTTTTTCCTGCCTTGTCTTGACATCCTGATGCCATGACAACAGAAACTGACTCTACGACCCTTTTGCCATTGTTTGTTTTGGGGATTTTTTGTGTCAAAAAATATTTTTCATACACATTAGGAGATACTTTGTTGTCTGTCAGAGGACACTGCAGCGCTCTGATGCATTTTCTGGAATGAGTTTGCTGCAGAATTGCACGCAACCAAGAAGCAAAACTTGATTCTATGATTATATCAAAAGAGTAAACACAAAGTTGTCAGTGGCTTGCAGCACAGCTTGTCACTTCAGATTTGCTGAGGCCATATGGAAGTCTGTCAGCAAGATTATTCCAAAACAAAGGTTGAAACTTTAATGAAGGCCTTGTGCTGAACTTTGCTTTGTCGAACTCTTGTGTATATTAACTCATTTTGTGTGTAAGGACAAGAGGGTAAAACATAATCAGTGTGTCCTTTCGCAAATAATGCAGGAAACCTATTATTACATTAATCTGACTCCTAAAGCCTATGTAAATCACATTGTAATGTATAAATATATTTAGAAAGCATCCAGATGCCCATTATTCTTTGCATAATGAGTCCATTGTGAGTGGGTAGACAATTAACTTTTGGACTGCTTGTCAAACTTATAAGCTCGAAAAAATGCTCTGGTTCATTAGAGAGAACGGAGTTGTTCCCGCTGACTGCTTTACATTCATTTAAATGTGCACATATGCATGGACAGCAGAATAATGATACAGTAGTTTACTGTTAGAGCGGGATAATATTTGTGCCTTATTAAAATCTTATTGGTTTCAGCCAATGTCATCCAACCCAAATGTGAGGAGGAGCAGTTGACCAGAGCTGCACAACCTCAAACCTGCATCAAAATGTCTTTTAATGTTAGAATTCATACTTTTTAATTAGACCTATCAAAATAAAGAGTCTTTAGGGTGCCTGGATAGCTTACCTGGTAGATTGGGTGCCCTTATATAGAGGTTAACTATTTGAGGCAGTGGCTGCGGGTTTGACTCCGACCTACGGCCCTTTGCTGCATGTCATTTCCCCCCTCTCTCTCCTCCTACTTAGGCAAAACAGTGAGTTATATGCAAGAGTTAGCATGCTAACTATCTTAGATAGTGTCTGCATGCTAACATGTAGCTCAAAGCACAAAGTGAAGCTGAGGCTGATGGGACGTCATTAGCTTTGCAGGTATTTGGTTATTAACCAAAATATTGGACAAATGATAATTTTGGCCGGATGATGGGGCTATAAATTAAGAGTTTGGGGGATGGGGGGGGGTCACAGAAGTTATCAAGAATATCTACACAAAATGTTCTTTTCCATCTAGTAGATGTTGAATTATTTTACTGGATAAGTAAAATGTTTAGCCTGCTGGTGGCACTAAAGAAAATGAAAGAAATGACTTAAATCATTAGAAATCATCCTTTGGGCACCATGAATATCTGCACAAAGTTCCATGGAAATCCATCAAATAGCTTTGGAGTCATTTCACAAAAGAAACACAAACCTGAACCTCATGGTAGCGCAAGAGAAAAGGTCAGGGGATCACCAAAGTTGTAGAAGTCATCGCCTGGGAACCATGAATGTCTGTCCATTGAAAGAATTGCTATGAGGTATTTTAAGTCTAAAAGTGGTAGGCCGATAGACCGACATAGCTAGCCCTTCACCCATGCTGCTATCATGGCTAAAAAGCACTACCGCTTTCCCCTCGGGGGGATCAATAAACAGCTAAAACAGCCAAAAACAATTTCATTTTCAACAAAAAGTAAGTGAATATCAGCGCACAATAACATGTGTCAACTATGTAAGTAATAAAAAACAGCTAATAGCTTTCAGTCATATTGATCACAACCTAACGCTGACACACACAGTTTTCAAGTGGTGGATTCCTTGAACTTGCATGCTCTTTTTCAGCAGTGTCACAGTCACACACACGGTGGATAAAACAAAGTTTTTTTTAAACCATGGACATTAATAAGCCTGGTTAAAAAGCCTGAGTCTGTCCGAGGTTACTTCCTTGAAGGGAGTTTTTCCTCGCCATTGTCACACCGTGCTTGTTCTTGGAGGAATTACTAGAATTGTTGGGGCTTTGTTAATTATAGAGTATGGTCTAGACCTACTCTGTCTGTTAAATATCTCGAGATAACCTTTGTTATAATTTGATACTATAAATAAAATTGAATTGAAGTGAATTAATAGGCAGCTATGACAGCATCCACTCGTCTAGGAAGGCTTCCTCTATATTGTGGAACCTAGATATGTGGCTTTGTTCCAATCAGCCACTAGAGAATGTACATTGCAGACCTTTTTCACAGAAGATATTATGACTTGTCACAGTCGGATAAGCGCAGGTGTGAATAATGAATGATGTCAGAATTCCAATTAGCTTTTCCAGTTTCAGGATCCTGCTATTGTGCATGCTGGCTTACTGTCATGACTCACGTTGACACTTGAATATAACAGAGCCATTGTTCATGGTGTAAGTAACACCTGTGCTTTCAAGAAGCCTATCAGTGAGTTTGGGTAATGGTGTTGGGTGATCGGCAGTCGGTGCTTAAGTTCAGCCCAGAGGTGCATCATGAGTTTGAGATCGGGGCTCTGTAGAGGAACGTCAAGTTCCTTCACACCAAACTTGGCTAACCATTTTTCGATGGACCTTTGCTACGTTATGCACATGGCCATTGTCATGTTGAAACAGGAAATTGTCCTAAAAACTGTTGCCACAAAGTTGGACGCACAGCATTGTTTTAATAATCTCACTGATGTCCACTGAGTGGCTCCACTCAGGCAGGTTATTGCATTGCTCAAGGGCACATCGACGATAGAGCGTCACACACACACACACATACACGCACGCACAAACACACACATGACTCACTGAGTTCAGAGACGCTGCCCACTCGTGTAGCCAGTAAACACTGCTCAATTGAACGCAGCTCAGACTGACTGTAGGCGTTGCCCTCTCCGCTCTTCCCCGCTCGCTGCTGCTGCTGTTGGTCCCTGTGAAGAGTCAGGCCCTCAGGTAGGCTGAGCACACCTAAAAGAGAGAGAGAGAGGGGGCCATTACCTTAATGTCATGGTAGAGCATAAGGCTACAGTCTGAAAAGTGACAATTTGACAGATTTTTATATTTGAAAAATATGCAGTTAGTAGTATTAAAGTAGTATTTTTCTTACAGGACAAAGGGGACATACAAAACACAGTTCACTTTCTTAAATGTTAAATTAACGTTAATGTTGTTTTTTCGTTACGTGTCATCTTAATTGTGTTTGTGTAAAGAGTGAGAAAAAATTGGAGGTCATATATTGTAGTAATTAAGCCTCCTACTTGCACCTTGTCAGAGATTTCTCCCAAAAGTAATAATGTGTAATATTCAAAGTGCATTTTCAATAGTCATACCTCTGTGTGCTAGTTAGTCTTCCTCGCTCTGAGGGTGACAAAGCGGACTGCTCTCTATTTAACTTTGCTGACAGTTTCTTATTCCTCTGCACCTTCGTGCGACACCCTTCTTAGCGTTTGCAGGGTGTGAACTTATGAAATGGCTGAAAGCAGCGACCCTTATATCACTATGGATAGTAGCTTTGGATTTAATGGCTCCTTACTCATAATCTGCTTCTAATTTAAAGCACATGCTGCCTGCGGCGACGGTGACATTCTTTCATTTTGTGGTTGCTTTTAGGGCGATAGAGACAGAAGTTAAAAAATGCAAGGTCAGGAAAAGAGAAGGTTTGTGTATTCTTTCTTACAAATGTGTCAAGGAAAGTGACAGTGATAGCTTTTGGTAGCTGCTAAACATGATGCATCACTTTGTTTTGTTTGCCATTGTTCTCTTTCTGATGGACAGGGAAAAAAGATCCAACTCACTGCAGCAGAACAGTGATATTGTCTTTTTAACTCCACCAATCATCCCCCTTGTTAAAACCTGGCACCTTTATTACCCCCAATAAAACTAGACCGTCGACGTGAATTATGTAGAGGATTTGGCTGTGATGCTAGACTAATGAAGCGACTGTGGCTCAGTGGTAAAGTGGTTGCTTGCCAATCGGATGGTTGGTAGTTTGATCCATGGCCCTTCAGTCCCCTATCAAAGTCTCCTTGAGCAAGACACTGAACCCTGAGTTGCTGTACTTCAGAGAATGGTGACTGGTTCCTGTAGTATGTAAAAGCGCTTTGGATAGTTTAAGTTGGACTACTACCTCATATTCATTAAATCAACTTGAAGGTGCACTATGGGCTCCTGCATGGTTTCAGCGCAATTTCACTTTTGTCTTAAATCGTAGACATCTTCTTGATCCGATAGCTGCCTGCCCCCTGAATACACTGAAAAAGCCCAGTGTTGGGAGACAACATGGGTTGAAAATGTCAAACAAATGCTAGGGGCACAGGCTGTGCAGCCAAATACAACAAAACACGTTCATACAGATACAACACACGCTACTCAATCAACTCTTCAGTCTGCCTCGCTTGCTTGTGCTTGCGCTCCCTGTTACGCCTGCCTGCTTGCTTGGCTGCCTGCTTCTCTCTGGATGCAAGGAAGCTTGCCAGGTGTTGGAATTGTTCATTGGACTCTGAGGGACGCCACAAACAAAAGACACTGAGTCACTGCACCCACCACTCACCACTGGACACAACTCCCCCTTGCCTGTGGCACTATTAACTGTATTTATTTATTTAATGTATTTTCTGTGTGTCGCGTCTGCTTTTGGGTCCAACCTCCAGTGCCATTGCATAACACTTATTGTTTGTCATAGTATTTGTTTGATGTTTTCAACCCCTGTGTTGTCTCCCAAGACGGGGCTTTTCGCAGTGTATTCAGGGGGCGGGCAGCTAGCAAATCAAGGAGTGTTGCCTACGATTTGAGACAAAAATGAAATTGCACTGAAACCATACAGGAACTCATAGTGCTCCTTCAATCCACATTTCCTTAAATGTGACTTTGGAAGGCACAGATTAAACTCTACTTTTGAGCTTGCTATTCTAGCACTATACAGGTTATAAAAACCTGTGTGGCAAATACATCTGGAAACATTTCTTGGTAATAGGTCACAGTTATTCAACTTATAAACTTTAAGAGCAACTGCTTACAGAGCAGCAGCTGCTGTGGCACCATCTAATCTGCATCTTTGTCACTTTGTTGTACTGACAACACGCACAACTGGAACAAAGACCAGGAGACCATCTGTTGCACCAGTGTCAGGTGTCCTAAACAACTACAGTTGTCAGCCAGAGCACACACCCCAACATAATCAATTACAAAGAAAGGCTAATTTCTCACCGCTTCGACGAGGATTACTCTGAAATGACTTCTTTATTGCTTTTATTTCTCAGATTTTGCCCACTTTGGCGAGCAGTTGCGCACACTCCAGGAAATCCATCTTAAACCATTTAAAGCACCAGGAGCTACCCTGGCACCTTCCTCACTCCCCCTTTCTTCTCAAACTATTATATATAGTAAATACCCTACTCAGAGCATGAACACAACACTCATGACCCACCTCTTTTGATGTGCAACTAAAGGCCCCTAGGTGGGATTAGGCTCAACATTGTACTAGAGTTATTTTCAAGAGAATGAAAACAGTCTCTTTCACTTTAGTCTATATTCACGGCATTCCACTTCTGGGATTTCTCCTTTTCCATTGGAAATTCCGCTGGATTTCCATTCTTTGTCTGTTCCTATGAACCTTTTCAGGTTCATAATAGTATTTTGAGGTTGTACCAGAATAGGTTTACATGGTTTCATTTTCAAAAAACAACATGTTTTTGTTGTATTGCACATTGCTGCAGATCCTGTTTTCACTCTGTGTGTTTGGGTCTCTGTTTTAGCTTCAGAGTGAGACGTCTCACTTCTATACCATCTTTGTTGGGAGTCGCACATGCACAGTAGCTAGGTGAGATCCCATCAGCTAGATGACTCTTTCTTTCAACTGTGGTCAGTCCAAGGCAGGATTAGCTGGGAGACTTTGTCTGGACTAGGGGTACTTGTGGAATACCTGCATAACAGGGACATGGACGTTGTTCTTTTGTAGATTATGGTGAACTACTGTGTGTTTTGCCATTGAGAACGAGCTAGCATGTGAAGGGAGGTCTGGCAAAGCAAGACTAGTTTCACTTTAACCCTGTTATCAATGCTGTTTTATTTTTATTTTTTTCTCGATTTAACTGTTTGTTGCTATTGTAGCAATAACAGGGGCTTGAGAAAGTTTACACAACCATGCTAAATTTGGTTAAAAAGATTAATAAAAAACAGTTTTTGGAAATTGATCTTAATGCCTTTATTTAAAAAATGTAGGAAAATCTATTTCTTGGATCCAGGATACTATCATCCTGATAAAGTTCCCTTGGCCTTTGGAATTAAAATCCCCCCCCCCCCCCCCCCCCCCCCCCCCCCCCCCCCCCCCCCCACATCATCACATACCCTTCACCATAGCTAAAGATAGGCATGGGGAACTTTCCATAAGATCACCTCTCAATGCAAATCAAACCAGTTATTAGGCAAACTGAAATAAAACCATGCCTGTCTCAAGGTATGGTGAAGGGTATGTAATGATATGGAGCTATTTGAATTCCAGTCGCCAAGGGAACTTTATCATTGATGCATAGTGTCCTGGATCCATGAAATCCATGAAAATAAAAATGTGAAAGTCCCAAAAGATGTTTTTTTATTCATCTTTTAAATCAACTTTAGCATAGGTGTGTAAACTTTCTCAAGCCACTGTATACAGGGCTGCCAGCATGTATTGCAGGACTGCGTGAGTAGACACTGGACCGAATACTGGCTCTGAAAAACATGAACAAAAACACCTTACTGTTACACTTGAGCTATCCTTAACCTCGATTCAAGGAAATTACAGGACCGGCTGACAGTGAAGTGCAGAATGCTTTCAGGATGGACTGAGGCAAGGTGACTCATTGGCTCCCTGCTTCCTAATGCAAGGCACTGTCTACCCTAGGGGAGGAACTGATGGAGCTCTTACAAGCCACTGACTGTAGCAGCTCTCTCCATGCGTGCGCTTGCGGGATGATAGTCACTATGTTCCTCGTGATTGTCACTGCACCGCAAATCTCCCTGGACATGTCATGTCCTCGGGTCTCAAACTACAGAATTACTACTTTCGTGGCCATAATCGTAATGATATAACAGTAGGTTATTGTTTTAGAATGTATAGTAGCGAGAGATTATATAAGGCACCTGCCACTCTTTACGTGCACCAGTTGTGTCTGCCATATGGCCGCTACATAGCCTCAATGATGCTCCAGGCACAACACTGTCACTAGAGAAGAAGTAATGTGTGCAAGACTCCCCATTAAGATGTCACTGAATGCACCTAAGTCGTATTCTGTGATACATCGACAGAAGGGTTTCAGCGCTTGGTCAAACACATATTCCACATTCACTGCCAGAAACAAAGCTTTTTCATGCGCTTAAACTTTCAATGCCTTTCAGTTACTACATATCTGTACATAAGTATTAGTATAAATAGGTATTTTACTGTATATTTAAGGGAATAGCTTCGGGAACACTACTAAGAGTTTTTTCCAAAATGTGGAACTTTTGCTTCAATTAAATTCCTGGCAGGGAGTGGAACATGTGTTTCAATGTTATCCTTTTCACTTTATGTGAAGATTTTTCCATGCATATTTTTAATGAAGGAAATCCTGTGCAAAAATTGCTTAAAGCTATAGTGCATAGTTTATGCCACCCCCATAAGTAATTCTAAGTAACTACAACAACACTGTCAATGACCACTCTTTGACACTAAGGCTGTAAATACATAACATCATTCTCTATTTTAATTCGATTCATTTTTTCTCTGGATCCGTCTGTCAGAGTGCAGACTACTGTAGTTAGGATCAACTGTGACTTGTCTCAGGGTTGACTAGAGCAGTGGGACAGGAACTCTGACCTTGATGCTGCTCCTACCCTACACTTAAATCTATTTTGAAATGGGGACACACGAAGAAGGGCACTTCCCTAAACACACTGCAGCTCTACAGGAACACTGGCTTTGGTTTTCGCTGACAGATAAGATACAGAGACAGTAGATCTGGCAAAGCAAAAATGTACTGTACAAAGAGGTACACTAAAGCAGTACTCGACTGTAGTATTGGAAAAGTAGACAGCATAAGCAGTTGTAAGACAAATATAGTAAGCAAGATGCAAACACAGTTAAAGAGATTGCTCTTAGAAGCGTCAGCTAAAGACAGTTTTTAACGCACCATTATGGCTCTAAAGGGTTAACCATGTTGTTACTGTACATGGATCCCAGCCGTGCTGCCCCACTCTGTTCTGCCAGGCCAGATGGTTACCATATGTTTACCGAGCGAGTGATCATAGCAAGATGGAAACAGAGTAGTGACGTTTGTTAAGATGTGTTAGAATGCCTCTCCTCTTAATGACTGCTTTATTTATTCTAAATAATCGTCACCGTGTGTGCACTTGTAGGAGTAGAAGTGTGAATATGAATCTGTATTGTTTTGAAGGAGTGTTGTTATGCCAGAATTTGCAGTAATTCTCCAGAGGTATGCTCTCCATTTGGGATCTCAGGTGACCACAGTATGGTCTGATGTAGCCACAAGTCTTTAATGGGTTACATAATGGGCTCTGTGCCAGCCATGTAAAGGAGGACTCAACAATCATGAAAAAATACATGTAAAATTGCAAATGTCAGTTAAAATTAGGAAACTGGTAGAGGGACATGGCATGTGAACACTGCATGGACACATGCATACACACACAAATGCTAATACATAGTCAAGTTAATAGCAAGCCATATTGCATACAACTCTGATGTGCGGGCAGACACACAGATAATTGTTAGTAATTAAAAACTCTAAATCCCAGGCACTTCATGTCTAGTTGAAGTAGTATGTGCTCTACAGAGAGAACAATGTGTTCAGCTAAATCCAAACTGAATGTTTCCTCTTGCTGAACAATCACATCCCAGCTACAGTCTGTTGAAGATCCCCTTGCTGTCCCTAATGCAGGACGGAAAAAGCTCTGTGTCACTCTGAAAGAAACACACAAGCCTCCTGATGTGTTCACACAAGCATGAGTAATATGCCAAAGGAAATACATTCAGACAGAATGTTTTGGCATATCTTTGTGTTCAGACCATCAGTAAGAAGAGCCCGCAGTATGCATATCATAGCTCTTTTTTTCAATAATGCAAAGATGAACGTGATACTGTTATCGTCCTTTGTTGACATGCCTCCTCATAGCAGAGGTCAGAGGTTGGGCTCAGATACCCAACAAGGCATCTTGGAGCCTATACACATGAAATGTGTGTGAAGGACGGAAAATTATTCACGCACAAAAAGGATGATCTACAAATACACACGGAACTGCTGCTTTATGATTTTCACAAAAGCCTCGCTGAACGCATTTATCAATAGCAGCTAGCAGCTAGCTCTAGCTGCTAACCCGGCAAGAACAAGACAGGGTAGGTGAATTAAAACAATGTCTGACTTGAAATTGCACCTTGATGTTACGTAAGGGCCCTGTTCATGTTGTACAGACATATTAATTGCATTGTGTGTCTGTTAAGAGGCACAAAGGCTCTCTAAAACTTGCCCCATTAGCCGCTGTTTGAGCTCAGTGGAAGCTTGTACACGTAGCTGCAGCTGCCCCGTGTTGCCTGCACTGATTCAGTTCAGGTTTTTTTCAATCGAAAGTACTCGCATATTTATAGCAATCAAGAGTAACATAAAACTGGCCGGAATTACCCTTTAAGTAAAATTTTGTCAAGGGGCTATCTATTTAATTTGTGAAATAGATTCTTTAAACTACATTAATAAATATTACATTAAATGAATGCTACTTGCCCATCATCAAACATACAAAATGAGTGCAAAGCTAGTGAACACAGTGGAGCATTTAGCAGCTACGGAGACAGATATTTCCCTCTGAAGTGGACAGAGAGCAAAAAATGTTTGCAAAATATTGGACTTAAATTCCCAAAGTGGACAAAACCGCTCTTAATTTTGTTAGTTTTATATCAAAGGCCTGTCATTCAGTTTGAGAGTCACAGCAGTTTCCAATGTGTGTTGTGATTAATGGATTTGCTTTTGTTTTGAGTTTAATCAGAGATATGATACAGAATTCATAAGATAGCCTAATGCTAAAAGAAAGTAAAGCGAATAGACAGAAGAGACGAGAGGTCACTGAATCAGTGCAAGCTGCTTGGAAATCGCAACACACAGACGTGAATAACAAGAATAAAAAACATCTGCAAGTACATACTATAGAAGTTATCAACACAAAATAGACCATACTCTCAAACACACACAAGGGAGGACTTGTGACGGGTGACCGACGCACAACAAGGGCACAACTACAATTACGCAATCTTCTCCAGTCAGAGGAATGCCAGCCTTCCCGCAGGCTGGGTGTTATTCCACCCCGAGGTAGCAGCTCTTTCGCTATTATTTCTCTCTTTTCATCTCATTTCTTCTGTCAAGGGTAATAAGTCTGTGTGTAATATCCATGAGTCGAACGCCTCCCGCAGGATGCTTTTCAGACAATACTGGCAATCAGCAGCAGCAGGGAAAGATCTGAAGTCACTGAGCCGTAATCTCTCCGCTCACTCTGCAATACCTCTCTACCATCTTTTGGGAAAGTCTTAACAAGCTGTGCTATTGTATTTTCTTACTTACACTTATCTTATATCATTTGACATGGGTGGGAAGGGGGCAAAAAAGTGGGTTTGTCGCAATACAGTGAAATCAAGGATGGAGACGCTGTCGATTGTGATGAAAAATATTAAAAAAGCCTCTGAACTTTTGACAAACAGATGCAGCTAAATGCAACAACGTTGCTGAAGTAATTGCTCATTTAGCACTGGGTGCACTGGAGTAATTAAAGGATACGACTAATGTCATTAAATGAGACTTGCTGCAGGGGGATGTTTTCCTTGAGGTCATTTTAAAGGGATGACATCACTTTGAGCTGCTTGTAAACACTAAGAGCTCTCAAGTGAAGACGCTCCCTCGGACATGAATACTCAGCGCCATGAGTATGAGGCAATGTGCAAAATAGATAAGGCAGGAAATCCTTAAGGCAGCAAAGGTGCAGTCACTGCCTGAGTGCAATGTGTGCACGTTTGTTTGCGTCTGTGTGTGTCTTTATGTGTGTGACAAACTCCCATGCACTATTAAGGGTGTTTACCAATATTTCTACAGTAGCTTCTGTGTAATGATTTCTGCACTGCGCATTATTCTAACTGTTCTGAGTCCTGTTGCAGCAGCTACCTATCCCACTCTTGGCATTTGCATTGACACCTGAGTAAGTGACCAAGCGTCATTGAGAAATTGTCGCTTTTAAAAGCAATAGAAAAGAACAAGACATTTGCAATTAAGGAAGAGCGGATGATTCAAAATATTCTGGGCAAAACGTCACACACAGAGTTCTGGACGTAAGGAGCGATGACAAATGATGACATCAGCCTGGCCTGTTCAGTGGATTCAGTGGAGGATGAAAAGCGTCTATTTTCTCTTATTTTTAAGAAATCCCTCAAGAAGACCCAAACTATGAAATATATGGCTGCAAGATATGAGGAAATTATCTAATTGCAATCATTTTGACTGATATTGCGTCATGATTCAAGATATTTGAGGTGATGTTCATTTTTGTATAATAGTATTTTCATTGAAAAATATTAAAATCTAAAAAACGAAATTTATTTACAGTGTAATTTTCTGTACAAAACAAAGTCTGTAGGATACAATTTGTAGGCCGGGACGTCTCTGCAGCGCTACAGTACTACATTCACAATGGTTTGACACATATTTAGCCTTTAACAAAAATGTGGCCCCACCTGCAAAAAAGTTGCGTGAAGCCGTGTGAAATTTGCGCGGGCAACATTTCTTGCAAAAGTCTGGATTTATTAGGAATTTCAATGGGTAAAAATGTGCCCTGTTTTCCGCATCCTTTTAACTATGCATGTGACGGTGCGTAACGCTCCCAAGACTTTGTAGGGACCCTCCGATGATAACACAAAATATCACATGGATAAAGTACTCTGGATGCAGAGCGCATAGCCTGCATCCAAAACACCTGGGCCACTTAACCCATGTGTGGCCTTGTTCATATTTTTGTTACACAGCCAACGTTTCCGGGTCTGGTGGACCCACCACATTATAAACATAACAATTTAGGTAAAAATAGTTAACAGATATTTACTTTAGCTCAAATAACAGTGATGTATACATAATTTATGGTTCACATTTGCCATTTACCTATGTGAGATCACATTTATGATCAGATAATAAATCTCGTTTTTTGTGAGAAAACAAGGAAATTCAACAAATGTGTATTTAAACGCATCTGAAAAATGGTCCCCAACATATGCACTATTTGCTAACACTTTTTACAGTCATTTGCTAAAAACTACAGCTGTTTAACCCTTTGTGTTGTCTTCTCGTTAACCATGAACTTGTCCTTCCAGGTCAAAATTCAGATTCTTTTTGTGGTTTAATAATAGGTTTTACACTTATTTTTGGAATTCATGGTCGACAAACCTTATTTATATCAAATTATACATCCGTTTTTAGTTAAAAATTGAGACATTATCAATTATTTTGACTAATAGTTAAGATCAGAGGATATTTAGTGGATAAGATTCAATAACACACCCAAAAATTTCAGTAAAAGTAATCATTAATTTTACCTGAATAAGGTTGTATGGAATCATCCATGTTATTTTTGGGTAATTTGGTTGAAAGAAATCCATATTTCAGATATAATACACTTTGAAACGGACAACACAAGGGTTAAGGAAATGACTAAACCTTTATTTAAAATCTGAAGCTATTCATTTGTGTCACTTTTACAATGTACAGTATGTCTTCAGTAGAACCAAATGGGTGACTGAAAGCATTAAGAGACAGACTTACACGTCGGTTTTGGTACTTTCAGGGGCTCTGTCGACCGTAAGAACAATATAGATATAGACTAACACAGCCAAGTCCTGGTTCTGTTTTAGGTCCATCTATGTTTCATTCCAGTGGCTCCTGTGGTGCACAGTAACCACAGACCTACAGTACTTCAAAAATAGAACTTTTCTGTTTGTTATTCTATTTCCCCCTATGAGCACATTATGTTGCAAAGGGTAAACACACACACATTCACACCTATACTGTAAGCCACTCTAAACCTTATTTTAGTATTGACACCTGCCTGCCAGCCACAAAATGTGTCCCCATCTTCCGCCTGCCCCTCCCTCCTCCCAGGAGTCTCAGGTCTGCAAACTGGCAGAAATGATCTGATTGCTGAACTGCTGCAATCCCGGCAAAACAGGCCAGCCCCACGGTGTCTTGCGCGTCACTATGGAGTCACGTCGAGCGCATGCCCTATTCTCTCGTTTCGCATTTGCTTTCTAAATGCGGGTTTGTTGTATTCACAGTGGGCAGCAGACGAGTCAGTTATCAGTCGCCTGCATGATAACACTATGAAGCTCTCCTTACCGCGCTGCCTGTTCATATGAGGATAAAAACACAAAGTCACAGTGTTGTGTGAGTTTGTAAATCTAGTTATG
Organism: Etheostoma cragini; assembly: GCF_013103735.1. Classification (NCBI taxonomy): domain Eukaryota; kingdom Metazoa; phylum Chordata; class Actinopteri; order Perciformes; family Percidae; genus Etheostoma; species Etheostoma cragini. Next base: position 26,261,525 of record NC_048414.1, read on the forward strand.
TGTTTTTCTAACACCTGTATGTTTGACTTTACCTAATGGGTTCATGCTTATGCAAGCCTTTTTTTCTAACAAAAACCGTAGATAAAGCAAAACAGAGTCTTTGACAGTGAGAGAAACAGCACTTTTCCCCCTAATATTGTTTATTATTAACATCAAAGAATAGCTTGAGAGGATAATCCGACTTTTGTTTCCGAAAGTTGATTCATTACTCTTCCCTGAGATACATCAGTATGGGAGACCAACAATTTATGAGGCATGGAGCCCCAAATTGCCCCATAATTGTTTAACTCACCTAGCGTAATCGATCATTCTGACTTTGCAAAGTGGCTGCCTGTAGCACAGACACTGACTGGAAGTGGGCCATGCCTGGCAGAGAGTGATGAGGCCTGGGGCTGTGTGCCGCTTCCCCCTCTGGGGGATGACCCTCACTGTTCGGGGCCGCCGTTAGCAAATATCCCTGTCACTTTGATAATGTGAGAACACTTGTATCGGAAATGCGATCATGATTCAAATTTAAACAATGCTCAAAAGCTCAGGGGAAGAGCCCTGGTTCACCTCAACTGTACTGCTTATTATTAAAAAAGGGGGGAAATCTGACAGAAAACAATGCCTTCTTTGTTAAGTTCTGAAAATGAGCGATTGCTCTCATTGGTCGAGCTGTAAGTGAGCAGTTTGGAATATCACTCACTAAATCCGTCATGCATGCTCATCTTTAAAAAAAAAGAAGCAAAACATGTTCTTTTACACATACTCTTCTAACCAATACAATTCAAGAGGCAGAAACAGCGCTGCTACCTCATGCATCACAAACAGAACTTAGCAAAAAGAGGTGCAACACACAAGGTTTCAAACAAGGATGTGTTCCCAAAGCAGGATTGTTATTGCAGGTTAAAAATGTCCCAGCCCTTGCCAACAGTACATCCTTTAATGGAACACACAGACTGAGCCAAAGCAAATATTGAAAGTATCGTATTTTGGGGGCCTGCCCTGCACCAAGCGACTCCAGTCAGCTGCAGGCTGCAGGTAGGCTCGGTCGTCCTCCAACTCCTCCGCGCTCTCCCCCTCAGGCACACTGGCTTTGCTTTGAGAAGCTCAAAGGGCGGAGGAGGCTGGCTGGCAGGGAGCAGCCGCTCAAAATCCAAACACACAGGCATGGAGCTGGAATGGAACACTCTCCCTCTTTTCCTCTGTTTGAGTTGTGAAAGTCATTCACACTGCACACCATGAATATAAGTGCAAAAAGGGAGTCATTGTTGAAACGGCCAAGTTCAGTGTTCAACTCTGCTCAGCTCCTGAGGTGGGGTTCACTAAAAAGTTTAAAACAGCAAAACACGGATACTGTAGGCTTTCAAAGACACAAATAGTGCGCTTACTTCAGAGATTTCGGACCTCAAACTCATGGTTTTCTCTCAAAATTAAAAAAGTATGTTGAGAAAATCTTCAGAACGACTTAATCCCCTAGCACGATAAATCATGGAACTAGCACTTCTCTCTTCATTTTATTTATACTCTTCTTCCCTCAGTGGTTATTCATCTCCACCATCAAAATGCAATCTATGCTGCTATACCCTTCCAACCAGAATAGCCACATTCCCCACAAATCCCCTGTGAGTGTTGTATCCCATAACCCATGAACGGGATGTTCAGTCTATCAACATCAGGCTTTTCATGCGCAACTCATTAGTGGTAATTAATGGTGGGCATGTCACAGGCGACCCCAGGCACTATGGAGTCCAAACCGAACCCGGGCCGGCCCCACCCTGACCAGTCCAGGCAGGCACAAGTTGTTTTTCTGCTTGGTTGGCTGGGGCACTTTATCTAAGCACCTAATGCACTTGGCTGCTTAAGCAGAGCTGGAAATTAGCCAACAAGAGAGAGCTTTGATTTTTTTTTTTTTATTAGGGAGTGACTTTTTAAAAAGTGAAATCAAATCTTCTGTACATTTTGAGTGGTTTTCCATGGAGAATAATGGTCTAACTTTGACGTGAAGCAGCCTTTGGGATGTTTTGCTTAGAAAAATCATGACTGCTCGCGTGAGATTCAGTGAAGTGTCCACATGCATTAACACCTCAACTGTATCAACAGAAAGGACTCTTATTAAACAATATTATTTATCCATCTCAAGGTGCTTTGGAGAAACTCTGAATGAAGAGCTTGATCCCAAAGGGGGTGTTGTGTTAGCTTGTTTTGCCTCAATTCCTCACTTGAGGCCAACTTCCATGATCTCAAAGTCAGCGAGGCATTAATGTAAGTCAAGCACAGAGAGTTTCAGTAAAAATGCGCACAATAGTGCCAATGGCCAGCATTTCTGAATGCATGACTGGCTGACTGTTATTGCACAGAAACTCTTTTAAGGATATTAATTGCACTGGGTGCAAAAATGACATGAGATCTAATCCAATGAGTCCTGTGTCTTGTTCCACAAAATGAAAGCAGTAACACCCAGAGGCCTGTCATAGTTTAATATCATCCTGTCAACAGTCTTGTGGTTAAAAGGTCTCCACGCTGGTATTACTGTAATAGGCTTTTTAAATTTGCTAGACCTGCCATCCATTCTTCATTTACTTCTTGTTGTTGCTCTGCTTCCAAATAATGAGTTATGTAATTGATTTTCTGTTTGCGTCACTTAGGGCCCTTAAGCCTCTAAGAGCAGTCTACTTCTGTTTTCACAATAGACACTCTCATATGCATTATATAATGCTGACTTGGCTGCCAGGGGTATTACAGCCAAGGTCTTGATGGAGCGTTTGGGTATGAATAGAGGGCCAACGCCTCGAACTGAGGTCTGCCTTCTAGAGTTTTCTAAAACACTCGGCTGCCTGTTCCAATCAGAGAGGTGATCAAAGTTAAAGCTCTGGCTCGGCCATTAGACCGGTGGTCTTTGTCAATGTAAGTGTGTCCCGATGTAAGTAGAGTGCAACTGTGAGTTGCACATGCTCAGGTTTAAATGGTTTACGGCCTAACGGGTCATACTGAAAATTCAAAAACATTGTAGCTATCTATGATTGTTTGATTGCTAACGTTAGCTCAAAGCGCAATTCAAGTGATAGCCTTTGTTGTGTTTGATTGCTAGCTTGTAGCTAAGCTATCAGTCATTTCAAATATGTTTTTGCTCTCTATGACTGTTTGATTGCTAACGTTAGCTTAAATGCCATTCAAGTGACAGCCTTTGTTGTGTTTCATTGCTAGCGTTAGCTCAAAAAGCTATTAAACTGACAGCCTTTGTTGTGTTTTATTGCTAACGTTAGCTCAAAAAGCTATTAAACTGACAGCCTTTGTTTTGTTTTATTGCTAACGTTAGCACAAACGCCATTCCACTGACAGCCTTTGTTGTGTTTTATTGCTAACGTTGGCTCAAAATGCCATTCAACTGACAGCCTTTGTTTTACATTACATTACAGAAGTTTTGTTAGCATCTTGTAGGCTACTTGTTGCAAAGTGACGCATGTGCAAATCAAATCTGCACTGCCAGTCAGCACTCTACAGGCAGTGACAGTCTTCTGTTTTCTTTTCATTTTCACCAACCATGCCCCCTCCTGGACTGTACACACGAGTGAACCTTTTATGCATGCTTGGTATTGGTGCATGTTTGAAAATAGAGCGTGCCGTGAAGATAAAGTGCCTCAGAGCACGTGAGCTGAAGCACAGATGTGTTTTCTGATTTCCTCCGGATCAGCCTGCACACAAGGTCGCTAATCGTCCTTTGACTCCTTTCACATAAGATGATTCGAAAGTGTGGTTGTAGTCTATATGAATCACTTTATGCCACGTCACATTAGCTACCTTTGTGTTATCACCGCAGGGTTGCGCGGCCCTCTCCCTCCTGCCATCTCAAAGTGAAAGATGAATGACAGTGACAAAGCCGGTGAATTTGTCAGGGGCCATCAACCAGACGTTTCCACCATGTACTATATGGACGGCATCAAATCATATCAGCTATTTAAAAAGGCATGGGTCTTTTATTCTGAGCGTGAGTTGCCGCAACTTTCACAAAGCAACCAACACTGGTGAGCTGGAACCAATGCCTTGAAATGATCTGACAGTGTGATCAGATGGCCACGATGAAGCTGAAAAAAAGTATCCAGAGGTTGAGTCTTTTATAATAAAATGTGAAAAATGACTTATCTATAAAGGCCTCTGTTAAGCAATCAAGGTGCACTCGAAGGTGAATAACCAAATTTAGCCAACAGGGAACACATTTGGGCCAACTGTTAAGATTGTTCTATCAATTAATCAGGCGACTGTAGGATTTCAGCTTGAAGTGCAAAACAAATCAGTTTTCATAGTGTCCATTAAGCCTAATAACAACCTTTGTTTTAGTGACTGTGCCCTCCATAACCATAAAATGACTTCAACCCACTCACATAAATTCAAATTTTTTTGCCATTAGGGTAAAAGTCTTCCTACATACTGCTGCTCTGCTGCATTTCTTCAACCACTTCTTTTTTTTTATTATTTGTGGCTCATCCTGAACTTTATCAGGTACCCATCCGGCCCAAAGTGATTGATGTGGAAACAAAACACAGAAGACACAGGGAGAAATGTGTCCTCAACAGCATGGTTGTCTAAATTAGAGTGCAGATCGGGCCGCATTTTTTCGGTCCGGCCCGCGTCCGACAGAGCAGTAGCCAACCCCGACCTGAGCCCGACAGGCATTAAGATATTTATGTCCAAGCCCGACCCGAGCCAGACAGTTAAAATCTCATTTTATCTCATACTAACGACATATATGTAAGTTTGTTTGTGTGGAAAGCCTGCATTTATTCAACTGTAGGAAGGCATTCGGAAATGTCAACAGATGAGTGCCTCAGCGCACACGGGGCAAAGAGCGCAAGTTTATTTTAAAATGTTCAATTTGTCAACCTTTCCCAATTGCTTGGTAAGGAAACCCAACCCAAACCCGAATATCATTTCTGAATATCTGTCCGAACCCGTTGGGTCATGTTGGGTCCCGTTGGGTCATGTTGGGTCTCGTTGGGTCACGTTGGGCTAGGTTTGGTTATCCATCCTCTCGTCTAAATCCAGTGATAGCGCTGCCTTGAAAACAAACAGCAAAACTGCGTTGACTGCTGCACACGGACATTTTGACAAATATCATACTGCAATTTCTCAAAGTTTAGAGTCCCAGCTTTGAGGGCATTATGGGAGCTGCTGTTTGGCAGCCATGTTGGTTTGAATGTTGTGGTAGCAGTGCCACCCTCTCTATTAACACAAAAAAACATCAAGGAGCTATCTCATTTATACAGGTTCTTTATGGGAATAGCATACACATTTTAAAAAAATGCATTGAATGTTAGGCCTGCTGCTCCTAGGTAGCTTCTCTTTCTCTCTTCTCCCCCTCCCCTCTGTCTGTCTCTAATTACAGGAGTTTAGTCTGGTGTGTGGGAGTCAGGGTTCCAGCTGCAGCTCATCTACCACAATCAACCTCTGCTTCATATACCCGATCATTCCTCCACTCTGTGTCAATTGAACACTTACACTTTTTATAATGGGAAAACCTCCAACAGGACATTGCAGTCTATGTAAAGAAATGGAGACAGTGGAGCATGTCCTGATGTCATGCAGGAAATGCATTTGAGAAAGAGGGGTCATGCTTGCGGGATTATGTAAATTAGGACTAGTGGAACACAGGTGTAAAGATGTTCTTGAAAGTGGGGTTTCCATAACTGGAGGGAAGTTTATATTTGCATTTTGAAGGGCAGTGTTCTATTTAGAATTATTAAAATTATAGGATAGAATAGGATGCCAACTGCAGTAAAACCCTAAAGAAAAAGTGGAACACTCCTTGTTAGATCAAAGTCAAGACCATCACTGTTAGTCTTGTCTATGTGCATTGTGTGGGAGTACCGGAATACATGTACCACTGTTACGTATTCAGAATACAAATTATGAGTAACTGTATTCTATGAATTAAATAGGTGGTATTTTGAATACAGTTACATTGTTGAAAACAATGAATTACATGACAATACTTTCACTGTTTCACAACTTTATTCACTATCTAAATAAACTACTCCAACTCCCTGCATTTCCCAGAAGCCTCAATATAAAAACAAAAAAATTAGCTTTTTGCGTGATAACTGATATACTGTAGGTAGAGATGGGCACAAATGAGCCTGGGCAGGAATGCGTTTCTATCTTGGAAATTTAAACAGCATTTCACGTTAAAGAACGGGGAGAAAGAAATATAACTGCAGTGCAAGGATAGTCGTCTGCTGTAGTTTTACTGGTCACCTTGCTATTTTATAGTTGTATCCGGTAGCTGCCTGCTTAGTTGAAGGGCAACTTTACATTCTCCTATAGCTATTGAAAGACTGACAAGCCCCGTTTGACATGCTAGCGTAACGTTAGTCAAAATTAGCTCGTGATAGCAAGACTGCGGTTAGATTTTTGTAGTAGGCTAGGCAGTTTGGGACTACAAAACAAAATTCTCTGTGCTTGTTTGTGTACACATTCAGCCAGTTGGAACAGAAGAACACAACAGATTAGGCATGTTAAGTACCCAGTATTTGATGGCCGCATTCCTACACAAAATGGAATTCAATGTGGAAGTATTCTAAGAGTTCAGTTCCTGTTTCCAACATAGCATTGAATTGTTGGATAAAAGGATCTATACCACCCTCAGTAACATAAGGGGAAACCGCCCGCTAGCCTTGTTCTGTCTTAAGGTCACTTTCTGGAGTCTTGTTGGCAACGCGAGGCAAGCAGCAAAGACTGGCAACCAGCAAAGACTCAGGAACTTTAGTGGTGCTGGTTGGCAGGATGTGTTACCTTTGGACGGAGCCAGGCTATCTTAGCCTCTTATTTCCAGCCTTGATACAATGCTAAGCTAACAGGCTGTTGGCTATAGCTTAATATTTGGCATGCAGACATAGGAGTGGTATCATTCTCCTAATCTAACTCTGGGCAAATAAGCATATTTTCTAAAAGTTGAAATATGCATTTAAAGAATGTTGTCCAGCTATTCAGAAGAAAAAAATATCAAGTTAAATGTGGTGAAACATTTCATTTGAAAATCCCATGTCCATGTTTTGCATCACTCTATAGACCCTTTGCAAACATATGACCACGACACCATGACGGACAGCAGAATCACCGGAAGCACAAGCTAAACAGTGTAGTAGACAAGTGGAAAGTTTCATTTAGTTTCATTAGTTTCGATAAGTTTAAAATAAATAACACTAAATAAACTGCAACAATCTTATCTTCTTCATTATGGCTTCTTCTATTGAACAACAAGTTGCCGTGCCATTATTGGTTGAGGTAGGGCATCTGTGCTCACAAAGAGCGGTATTTGGAGAAGTTTTGAGATTTGCAGGATTGGATTCCTACCCTTATGTTCTTTCTCCCTCTGTTTTTAGTCTGCCCAGTCTGTGATAAACATTTTATTACTTTTTTGAAGGTAGTTTCTGTGCGATGTCATGTTTAATTTAACTGATAATTTCGTATAATTGTTAAGTTAAATGATCAAGGGAACGGCTTTCTTTTTGGGATATGTAGCTGGCTAGGTCAGTGAATAACCAATGTGGGTCATAGCTCAGCAGCTAGCTGGTGAGGATACTTTTATTGTTATTAATCAGTCATTTAAAACAGAAAGGCAATACATACGCATGTTCATAATTTGCGCGAGTAGAGCGTGACGTCAGGTGAAAAGGGTCTTTACAGCATATTAGTTACTTAGTCTTATTTAAATGGCAGTTAGGTACAGTAGCCTACATGGATGGACAAAGAAGATGGAGAAAGGCAGAGAATCCGGTGTGCTACCTTCTTACACTAACCCCCAAAATCCGATTAAAAAGACATAGTAGAGATATTTTGGGAGGAAATAGGTAAAAAATAATTTGTTAGCTCACAGAAAGAACTATATTAGTTTTTGTAATCAAAGTGAAAAGAGGCCGTGAATTAGGTACCCATGGAAATGGGAATCTGTTTGTGGAAAGAGCTGCCAGTCCTGGAGAAAATCGTACCTTGAAGTCAGACTCTGTGTTATGGCAGAGAAAGTTGTGTATCCTGAAGATCTCACAGTGTGATGGGAAAATGCAGCAGATGAGGCGTATGAAAGGAAAATGCTCAGGTATACTGATTTGGCAGCAGCGCTTAAAAGCTTGGGTGGAAGTTTAATGGCAACAGCTTGTTGCAAAGTCAACCTAAACAGCAGTCAAGGACTTAGAAACTCCTGAGTGAGGGTCAAAGCAGATGTTTGTGAGGCAGCAGCAGGGGACTTTGTTGCTGGAGTGAAAAAGCCACTAGATCAAGATCATCCTATCGCTTCCTGCAGGTGTTTCTGGCTCTGGAGCTGTGGAGTCTGGATCTGTAGTTGGAGTCACCTGCTGCCTCCATGTTCCTGTTTGACACCCTCTGCTGCAATTCTGCATGTCTCTCTCGTCTCTTCTCTGTCTGTCTGTCTGTCTGTCTGACTCTGTCTCTTTCCCTCACCCCCAACCGGTCGAGGCAGATGACCGCCCAACCTGAGCCATGGTTCTGCTCGAGGTTTCTGCCTCTTAAAAGTTTTTTCTTGCTTCTGTTGCCTAGTGCTTGCTCTTGGTGGGAATTGTTGGGTTTCTGTAAATAACATCACAGAGTATACAGACCTATATAAATAATATTGAATTAAATTCAATTAACTTCTCTTCAGATATTATAGAGCAGGCTTGTCTATGCACTGTTTGCATGTAAAATATGTAGTACAGTGTGTTCTATGTTTTCTAATAAGACATTTCAGGTAGTAAGCATTGGATTGCTTGTTGCTTGCAGAATGGAGCACTTGGAGAGGATCTACCTGAGAAACGTGCCCACTCAAAACTGGGGTTCCTCAGGGGTCAGTCCTGGGTCCCCTCCTTTTCTCTCTGTACGCCATCTCTCTCGGGTCTGTCATTCACTCGCACTGCTTTTCTTATCACAGTCTGAAACTCAAGTAGCAGCATGTCTGACTGACATTTCTATATTGGATATCCACACACCATCTGAAGCTCAACTTTTACAAGACTGAGCTCCTTTTCCTTTCAGGGAAGGGCTTTCCTGCTCAAGACCTGACTATAAAAATTGGAAAACTCTGTTGTAGCCCCCACCCAGACTGCTAGAAACCTGGGTGTTACACGTGGCGACCAACTCTCCTTCCCTTCTAACATTTCTGTAACTACCTGATCATGTAGAATTCATGTTACATAACATCAGAAGGATATGTCCCCTTCTAACGCATAAGGCGGTTCTGGTTCAAGCTTCGGTCATTTTACGTCTAGACTACCTGCATGTGCCATCCGGCCCCTGCAGCTCATTCAAAACACAGCAGCTCAACTTGTCTTCAACCTCCCCAAGTTCTCTCACACTACACCCCTCCTCCGCTCTCTTCACTGATCACCAATTTCTGCCTGCATCCGCATCAAGACACTAGTACTTGCATACAGGGCCACGAACGGATCAGTCCCAGCTTACATCCAGGACATGGCAAACCCTATAACCCAAACCGCCACCTCTGTATCAGCCAACCTGCTAATATCTACTAAAGAAAACTGATTTGTTTATGTGTTGCAGATGAAATAAAAGCCAGGCTAGAGTGAATTATCTGGTAATGTGGCCAGTAGGAATACTGATACATGTTCTACCTAGGCAGCTGATAAATGATGCTTCCTGTTGGGTGGTTTATGATTAGAACCTCCTCTCCTTTATTGTTTTACATCTGAATCCTGCATTTTATGAACACTAACAATGATTTATGGCACAAGGGACAGGATCGCTACAACCTGCACTTTTGGTAAATGCAACATTATCGCCCAACCATCGTGTAGTGGTTGCCTGATTTTCTTTTTGGCCAATGACTAATACCTCAGCTCATCAAAAACAAAGAGCTTATATATTATTTCGGAGAATTAAGTTATTCATTGTTAGTTTCTTTCCATCCTCTTTCTTTCACCCACTTCCTATAAAAAAAACTGATTATGCTGCCATACAGTGATGACACACAGGCATGCAGCATTACAAAGAAAACCAACGACAACCTATTTATTTACAGCATACAGTCCCATTTCAGACAAGAAGAAGCACCAGAATTAAAGGTGACTGTTCAAATGCATTGCTGGTGGAAGTTGCGTTGCCACCATATTACCGTTTTTAATAAAAAACAAACATATGTGATGTAAAGGTTGACTTACTTTGCTTAACATTCAGTCTTTTTGGCCGGAATTCTCAATTAAGTAAAATAACAAAGTGTTTGTATTTTGATACTTGACACCTCTGAATCCCTGGACAGGGACAAAAGTTTGTTTAAATTATAAATAACACAAGTCATATTTAACAGATGGCATACCTGTTCATTAATTCTTTAATTCTTAAGCTAAAACTTAAGATAAATTAATTTCCGTGCACATTAAAAGGCTTATAAATTATATACAGCATGTAATGCGAATGGTGTTGACTGACAATAGGATGTACACTTACAACTATTACTATTAACAATTCAAGTAGGACTATAAGGAAACTGCATTGTAATTATAGTGCAGTCTCTTTCTCTCATACCGCTCTTATATGGCTCCGATCATCACTATTTATGATTTGTAGCGTCCCACAAATGGTCTATTAATGCTTTCGTTAATCAAAGAGAAAAACTTTGAGCCACTTTGTTTTTAATGAACTTTCGATTTTGGGGAAATATCACAAGCCTACACAGGAAACAAATCTTTGCGAGGAAACGACATTACGACAAAATCCTGCATAAGAACTACACTGTTAATAAACAAAACAGCTTCAAAGGCAGTGGTGATGTGCAAGGATGTCTGACTATCTCTCTCTGATTGCTGTGTGGCACAATTGATCAACAAAGTTCAGTTAGATGGAGTGAGACTTGAATTTGTACCTTAAATTAATGAGACAAACATATGCTAGTGTTGGTCTTCAAAGCATACTGTATGTTTTAACGACCTGTAAATTGTGAGTGTGTTGTGAATAAAAGAGAAGTCAGTGAAATAATTAAAGGCTGATGGTTTACTAAATGTGACAAGAAGGAAGAGGCGCTTCAGTGGGGCCCCACAATCAGCCCGTGAATGGAAAGGAAGTTAGTGAAAAATAGCAGCTTGTGCCACACCTGGCCACTCGGCCCCTGCAGGGAATAAATATTTGCCAAGGAATCTCTTATTTGCCAATGAATGGCAAGCCATTTATAGCCTCCCTGAGGGGGGTGGGGGGTATTGGCAATCCATTTATTTACTCTAGGTCAAAACATAAGTAAATCACTGATAAACTCACCATAAAACTGTTATACAGGAGAGGTCAGGGGATTTTTTTCTACTTATCTGTCACATGCAAGAAAACGCCCTGGGTCCATAAATAACACTCATCATCTCATCAGACATGGCAACCTCGTGAATGACAGGTAATCCGACACGGCAGAAGACGTCTCTGCACCAGACGGCAACCTCGCTCCGTGAGGGGTTTCATGTGTGTGAGCGTGCACACATGCTCAAATAAAAAGAGTTTTTCTTTCTTGTAGCCCTGGTGTAACTCCAGTTGTGAATAATTCACTCTGACTGGATAAAACTGACTCTATGGTTCAAAGATATCCAGTGCTGCTAAATATTATATTGTGCATACCGTTGGTATTTACACTTAAAACATTTACATACACTTTTTTTATATGCTTACTCATATATAATGTCATAACCTTTGGGGTTTGGCGAGCATGGCATAATGTCTTGGCAGGGTCAGAGGTTTACCTCACATGTAAAACATGTAAGGGACTGTGGAAACATTATTGGAGGGGGAGAGGGGGTCAGCGAAGGGTGAGGGTGAGGGTTATGGATTTTGTTTTCTTTTCGCTGAAGGGAGAGTAGTGAGTAGGTATATTCCTTGGAGAGCAAGGTATTTCAACTTTTTCTCGTTCTAGATTCATAAAAATATCGTATCTGTTTGGATATTTAACACTGTGCTCTTTGAAACAGCTTGGAAGAAACGTGACTCTGGCATTGTTACACCTGATTTAAAGGGACAGTCAGACATTAGTTCTAATACATATTAGGCTATATCATCATCTGATCTAATTATATTCATATCAGAAACCACAATGCTGCTGGCTGTGCTCCATTCACACATTCTGTGGCTCTGATAACTGTTTACTTAGCAGCTCTTTCATCTAAAAATGCTTGGAGTGGCTTGTATACAGTATGCACCAAATATTGTTATGTTGTCATGTTTGCCATACATGTATTTTTTTGACAAAAATTAGAGGGAGGGGTATGTCATTTTTCATTTATGCCATTTTAGTGCTTGGTAGGGTCTTTCCCTATCCTTCCCCACCCCGATTATTTTGGTAAAGTCCCTTAATTAATTTGAATTTAAACATAAAAAACATCATATTAGTACTGTGTACAGCCTACTGGAGAACAGACAATGTGCTGAAAGTTAATGTGGTGCACTTACAAATTCAGGTCAGAATAATTAGAATAATTTAGAATACAAGTAAGTTCCCTTTTGGCGAAAAAAGTGTGTAACACGAGAGCATCATGCTCTCTGCTTACTCTAGACAGTGACTCGTATTTCCCTTCAGAGAAACCAGGAGAGACCTGGATGACCAAAAGACAAATGTACAATAAAAGAAAAGACAGTGAGGAAGTGTTAAGTTGGGTGGTTGGGTGTAGCAGGAGTGTGGAGCAGAAATCAAAAAAAGAAAATCAATAATAAAAGGGAGACAGTGATGGACAGTCAATAGACTTTAGAGGACCTAGAGACAACACGGCTTGCAACAGAAAGTCACTTCCCCTGTCTTCAAATATTATGGAGATACAACCTACAAAGATGTGACTATCAGTCAGATAACAAAAAAAAGGCTTCTGCCGTCTCTTGCTGTGACCGCGTGAGCCCAGATAGAGACAAAAATACAATCTGAAGGTTGGAGTGCAGAAGCTGATGCCCTTTGGTGGAAAATGTGATAGTATGTCTGCCTTTGGGTTGCAAAAGCAGGACAGAACAGCCTGCAGGAGCATGTGAAACACAATCGTTCCCCATCAGCTCCAGGTCAGCAACTTTTACAACACCGAAAATAGGCCTTTGTCGTCGACCCCTGTAATCAGTGTTGACAAAGCGCAGCTACTTTACACTTCATCTCAATTTGTCTCCAATTTAGCATCCCTTATGTTTAGCAACTAGCGGCGAGATACAGCTAAAATAAGTACACATGCACAATAGAAGCCTTAAAAAAGTGCTCGGATAGTATTGCGACTTGCTGTTGTCCTATGGAAACAAACAACCACGGCTGAGCACACATCCTGAGGTTGTTGATACCAGAAAAGCCGCGATGACATCAATAGCTGGAGGCTGTCCTAGCCACTGGCCTGCAGCCATTCAGTTAAGGGCTCCAAGATGAAAAGCTCCACCCACTCTAATGTTGCCTTGAGGAACTGTAGCTACGGCCTGAACCGGAGGGCTGACAGACCGCTGGCTCACTCATTCAGAACATTGCACTGCTTAACCAGAAACGTCCATAGACTTAACAGTTGTGCATGAAACTGTCAGAGGAGAGAGAGAGAGAGCGAGGGTAGCTGAGTAAATTGTTGGATTGACTTAACACGAGTGGGAAGCAATAAAGCTCTCCACCACTAAAACTAATGACTACAGCATGCTGACTGAAGGGCACAGTGCTCCCACTGTCCCTCCCTCTCGTTTTTCTTCCTGTCCCTCTCGTTCTGCAAAGACCTTGAGAAAAACCTCATCTCCCGTCGCAACAAAATAGGACAAAGTTGTTATGTCATGCAAGTAACAATGAAAACAAAGCAATTTAGGTTGTACTATTTTGAAATTGATCCAACCTTTAGAGATGTCACTACATGAATGTCCCTGTTAAGCCAAAGACAACAGAATGAAGCCAATGCAGTTTTAACATCTGGTGTGGTTAATGAATAGGTATGACCTTTCTCTGACTGTGCACGTTTCATCTGTGAAATTATGGTTCGTCTAAGCTCCCCAGCACGGAGAAGGACATCTGACACTGGCCATTACACCTGCCAGGATGCACGCGCCGTGTGCAGGCTGGTTAAGACAAAGAGCAATAATGTTGTCAGAGCAGGAGGAATACACCAAACGACCAGAGGGGAGAATGAACAGGTTCAAAGGGTTACGCACCGCCTCTCTTTGTAGGTGTGTAGGGTTTCTGACCCCCAGGTGTCCAAAGCTGTAAAAAGTAGCTCTTAATCAAACTAAAGGGAAAATGTCCTGCAGGCTTGGGCTTTCGAAGAGGGACGGGTGATGCAGTATTTAGTGTTTTAAACACGTGGAAGCTTTCACCATCTCTGTTAAAAATCATACTTCATCATCATTTCATAACCAGGTGTGCTTTGCATAATGAGTTAAAAAGTAGTTTTTTGCATTCTATGTGGTGTGATTGTAAATGAGTAATATATGTATGTGGGCAGTTTGTATTATATAATGTTCATGTTCAAACAGAGCTGTCCTAATTAAGAGGAAAACGGCACAAAAAAAACACAAAATTAAAGTATGTTATCCCAATAATACAATGAACATTTGAAACATACAAGTAGCGTTGCTGCAATCTTCGTCCGCCTTGGTGTAAAGATGAATTAACTTCAAAAGTTAAACAAATCAAAGAGACTATCTAAAGATAATACACAATCTGTCCAATCAGAAACAACCTGTACAGTACAGTACAGTACTGTGCCATACATTGCACAACATAATCGATACTAATGTATTGTATGACCGGGCACTTTTATTGTACAGTGAATAATCAATACGCTTTATACCATAATATCATGTGTTGATCTTCTCGTCTAACTCTCGGGAAGAGATTGAATAAGGATTTCCCAAAAGGTCAAACTCTTCCTGCAATTAAGGATATTGTTCAAACATTTAAAATCCGGCAGACAAACCCTCCTTATCTCTCTCACCTTTTTACTGTGCGCCATTTTATATCTATGATAACACGGGCGACAGGCAAACAAGACACGCCGTCAACCCTAAAACATAACTGTTCAATATAAGTCACTGCAATATAACAGCCCTTCGATAAACGTTGTGAAGGTAATCATGTGCAATGACTCATGTGTCAGCGAGGTTTTGAATCCGCCCTGTGCCAGATTTGAGTTCATCCATTGCTCAGTTGTCATATTTGGATAGTATTATATTGTCCAGTGTTTGTTATTGTGTGTTTTGAGAGGCACATGGCCTGCATGTGACCATTTTGCGGATCCTCACACAGCTGAACACGCACTGAACCATCCCTCATCGATCTCACGCTGGCTGATCAAACACCGCTGTGTAGCCGTTTTAATGGTTGGATGCTTGACACTATTGATCAGGGATTGATTTCTTTTTTCATGTATTCCGATGGGTTTTGGCTGGTCTCCAGCTGTTTAAAGAAGATGACACAATTGCAGGAGAGGCACAGCGAGCCATTAGCCATCTGGATGGTGTGCAGCGGCCTCACAGATCTTGCTTTACTGTAGCGGCATGTGTCTCCCATAAATCCCCCCTTTTGTCTTTTTTCCTTCAACTCTTCGTGCAACAATGTATTCCCAACCAAACAGTTTTTTTTATCCTAAACTTCTCCTTGATGCTTTGAGCTAAATTATTCCCTTGTGGGACACGAACAAGAAGGAGACTGTCGTGTGAGTAAACATTTCCGAGTTTGAACAAACAGCTAACAGCCCATATTTTAGGTTTATGTTTTTTTGGTATTCTTACATCGGTGCTGTAGCAGCGTTCAGTCAAAAGCAGGATCAGACGGAGGGTGTGGGCAAAGACGACACAGCAGAGAGTGTAATGAGTGCACACAGGGTGAAGGATCAGAGACACAGTATGACATATTAATCTCCTTCCCCCCAGGGAACCTGACACCCGCAGAATACAACAGGTACAAGAGGAAATTCAGTTTGCAGTTGTCAGCACAGGGTTTGGTGCCTGAGCTCTGATTACAGACCTTTCTCTTTCAATGTCTACCTTTATTTTCCTACAGTGTTCAAGCTATGCAAACAGCATAATCACTCACATGGTCAGCCTAGACCTGCAGTAAATGCATGCACACAGTACAATTGTTATTGTAGTAGCACCAATCTGTTAACATTTGGCCTGTAGCCTCGTCATTTAAGGAATAGACTTGGACTCAGGACGTAGGTTATTTTCTTGTAGCATAAAGACTGGACGCAGGGGGAAACTAGCAAATCCAGATCTTTCTAAAATTCAAATTAAACCTTCTTTTTTTGTAATATTTAAATAAATTGGGCAAGATACATTATGCAAACAAGACAGCTGTTGCCTGTAGTTAACCTTTTGGAGGAAAACTAATTTCCCAAAATGTCAAACTATTCCTTTAATACACATGCATGAGACTGACTTTAATGGGCTACACTTAATGTAGGAAAGAAAGTTAATAAGTGTATTTCCTAAAAAAAAAAGGAAACCTTTCCAATATCGTTTTGTTTTGTATCTGATTGTTCAGAAAAAAGACCACGCATTGCGGGAATGTTGTTCTCATAATAGGCCTTTTTTTCATATGGCTCTCTGCCACCTTTCCTTCATTACACCAGGGGCCTCCAAACCCCAAAACCAACGTGACCACAACCCAAGCATGTGGATCCCTTCTGTTCAGTGTGCAGCCTCATCCAATAGGTCCGGCGAGTCTGCTATGTGGTGTGCCATTACCAAAACTGCCTGTGAACATGTGAACTCCATGCAAGTTTCAGACAGAGATGGGCCTTTAAGTGAGTGTGTTGCTATTTTTGCAAGGGCAGTAATGACTAATTAAGACTTTTCATAAACACTGATCAGATAATGTGATGTGACACACTGAGACGAGGATGCTGTAAAGCTCCTTTCCTCTTAAACTGCATCAACAGTGATGTAACTTCTGTGAATTGGGCCCCCAGAGATGAGCTGTTGTACATTGTTAAAGACCCATCATTATTGGGTGTAGAGTCATCCACTACAAAATCAAAAGCACATTCAATGAGTTTGGACATCCACATACAACTCTCATAGCTTGGCTATCATTTCCAGTCAATACAAAAAAGCACTACAGCACACAGCCAGGGTTTAAAAGTGGACTTCATCCCGCTGTGTTTTGTTCAAAGCCCCCATTTTCAACATATTACATGTTGAATTTTTGTCTTACACAATGAATGATTTTCACCACTGAACTCCAGCTTTGTTGCTTTACAGTGTAGCGGAGGTTTTAGACCACACTCACACAAGATACTTCACAATTTCTGTCAGAGCAGCTCCAGCGTAACGGCGAGGAAAGCTCAACAACACCGAGCATGAGATCCAACCACAATATGCAGTATCCAGGTGTAGAGAAAATGGATTTTCAAAGTAAAGCTATCTTCCTTAATGATGCTTAAATTCCACTGAGGCCCTGCCAGTGGTGCAAAGTGAATCCAAGAGAAAAATAGATCTTCAATTTTCCATTGGATGAAATGTGTGCTTATGTTGTATACATCATATGATTTGAGAGAAAAACTGCACCGAGATGCCTCTAATTTGACAAGCAATGTCTCTCTGAATTACAAAAAATGCCACAGCAGACTCTGAGAAAATAAGAAAGGAAATATAATACAAATTTTTAGGGGGGATGAAATTACATATAAAAAAGGTAATGGAGCCTGACGAATGCCTCTGACTTGTTTCATTAATCAACTCTGTGCTGACAGTTTGCAGGAGTTCACTACTTTGTCTCAGAAACAGGAATTAAAGCCAAATAAACACAGTGTGTTAGTCTTTACATTCATCTTGCAACATATCAAAACAGCTATGACTACTCTCCTGAGACAAGAAGAGGGGAAAGGTCTCATTCTCATTCTGTATGCAACAACTTATAGTAAACGTGTCCCATATATATTTCATAATTGCCAAGCCTGAGGTATCCAAATGAGGGCTGTGGATGAATGGATATAGAAGGGCTTTTTAACCGACGTTGCACTTTTTTTAAAGAATCATTGCAAACCGTTAGCTTCTCTATGTGACGACTTGTCACGAAACTAATCAAATCCCACTTACTTGAGCTGCTTTTCAAATGTCAACATTTCTGCTGGGGAAAAAAAACTACAAACTTGGAAATTTGACTTTGTCAGCTGAAGGAAACTGAATGATTCATCTGTCCCGGGTCCCTGAACAGTTCAAAATCATCCTTGCTATGTTCTCATTTTTCTCTTGCTGACAATCGGGCCTTGAGAGGCGTGCCACTTGTAATAAGTCGGACATGATTTATTTGCGGGCGTCTGCATCGCAAAGAGGGGACATTTAAAAATCCCCGCACACAGATTTCACAGCTCATGGTTGCCCAACTTTGATTATCCATAAAGTGACCCACTCTGTCAACCATCAATCTCTACACATTCACTCCTAACCCTCACAATCTCTGCCCTAAATAAAAATCTGGGTACATGTATTTCTGTTATCCCTCAAATCAGAAATCCAATATGTCTTTTGATGAAGGTAGATTGGATGGGCCAGGTCAGCTCTCATCCTGCTAGAATGAATATGCAAATGACTTGTACACAGGATGTTTTGAATCTCAAGTAGTAATCCTTGTCCATGGAGAAAATCAAATCCCAGAGCCTCTTTAAACACCCAGCCCAACAGATCACCTTGGCTTGCCTAAGAATATACTCTTACATTAGTGAGAATTTCTTGAAGACAATGTGCCGTGCACTGACCCATATCATTCAGGCAGGAATCAGACCCAACATGATAGATAGGAGGACATTTCACCTCCCAACAGACGATAGATGACATGTATTTGGGTGTCCTTATAAGTGAATATATAATGTCCCTCTCTTTCTTTCTCTTCAAACTGTTTAACTTCCAAAAGGTGACACAAGGAATGCAGTTAGCCTCTAATCAGGCTGAATCCGACCTCATCATTTCATCCATTAAAGCTGAAACCCGTCTGAAAATCAATGCTTTAGTTTAATATCATCTGAACTGCGCAAGAGCGACAGGGAGGAAGAGAAGAGTCATTTCCTGAGGCTCCCTTTGTTCCTCAACA
>NC_048414.1:26280519-26282759 GCF_013103735.1 Etheostoma cragini
ATCCCCCCCTCTCCCAAGATCCCCTCAGCTGCAGTGGCTGAAACTGTGATGTCGACGTGATAATGTTTTTAGCCCCCACAGGGCGTAACACTTGGGTCAACATCAGTCGTCTGCCCCGAGGAGCCCTTTCTCTGCCTGTGTTATTGTTATCAAACAGCCAGAAGTGGCGTGAAAGGGCAAAAGGCAGGGTCTCTATCTCCACGCCCCTCCAACCCGCCCCTACAGACGATTCTGGCTTTTAACATCCCCCAGTGGAGAGCTGCAGTCAGAATGCATCATCTGTCCAAAGGACCAAAGAAGCACATCAACATGGGGCTCAAAGAAAAGTAGGAAAAGTTTTGTAAAGGCCATAAGGTTTATCTCATTTCTGTGAAGTTATGCTCTAAGACAGGGGCGTTAACCTCAATTACAAAAAAGTTACTAACAGCCACACTGGAAAATGGGAATCACGTCAAGGGCCAGGCATGTTTAGTTTACTTACATTTTTTTATGTCATGGAAATAGTAAAATATTTTTGACTGTAATATCGCATGTCTCATATACCAATTCCAGTTATATTCATAATCATTATTTTATTATGATCTACTGCACTGTTCAATCCCTGCACTGCTCATCATCATTGCACAAAGTCTCACCTTACCATGGTCAATGCATTTCTATGCAATATTTCAATTTTTAATTTAATTTTTATTCTTAGGTACAGTATGTGTGATACGTGTTTGTTGTGGTATGACTGTCTTGCTACTGAATCCCTAAAAGGGATTAATAAAGTATCCATGTATCTACTGTATTTATCTATAACCTTCTCAATCTAAAAAAAGTTCCTCTGCCTTATAAAGTTTAGCAGCACACAGCCGACTCATAACTTGATATACGGCCTGAAAATTCAAACTCACTTTCTGTTTTGTGGACATTTCTGCGTCTCAAAGTCTGCAAATCTGCAAAATTCTGCTGAAAACAGTTTCTCGTCTTTTTGATTTTGGTGGGTGAAAAATGTATTGGAAACCTAAATTCATATTTGGGCCGGATCAAAATTTGCAAGAGGCTGGGTTGGACCCGCGGATCTCGAGTTTCACACGTGATTTAAGGCCTTTATTATATGATCAGCTGGAACTTTGCTTAACACAAGCACAGTGCCCAGGCTAAGTATGGTGTAGGTAGGTGAAACTCTTACTGTATGCCACAGGTATTTGAAGGTGGGAATGAGTTTTTCATCCATCAAGGTTGCCTTCAGGTAACGTCACTCGTTGGCTCATTGACTAGTCAACAAAAAAAGTCAAAATCGAAAATGTTTGAAGTTTGAGCACAAACTTGAATCGCCTTCCTTTGAACATTATTGATCTGAAATACATAGTTCACAACTTTCAGGTTTGTTCCTTGCTCTTTTCTGCTACCTGGGGCTCATTTTTGATGTAAACTGATGTAAACACTAGACTTTTCCTCTCAGCCCCAACGTGTGGTGAGCACAGCTCACTGCTGGTCATGGTGGAAGTACTTAGATTCGTTACTCTAGTAAAAGTAGCAATACCACATTTTAAAAAATACTCCTGCATCTACATTACAGTCCAGGATTCAAAACATCACTAAAAGTGGAGATGTGTTAAGAGAAATGTATTAAAATGTACTTAACAATCAATAATGATATCAATAATAATACAATAACATATCTAACTACTTTTAATGTCAGATATTTTCCTCTGTAACTGCATTATATTTTGTAAGATGATATATTTTATAAGAAAAATGTTTGACTGTAAAGTAATTAGTAAATATAGCTGCCAAATCAATGTGACTGAATACAATACAGTACAATATGAAGTACAATACTTTCTCGGAAATATTCTGTGTAGTAGAAGTATTAAAGGCAGGATTTATTACTGTTTCCAATATAGACTTTTTTTAAACATTATTGTTTGAAATGGTCTTTACGCCCCAACAGCAAAAAATGACTTACAGGCTCTGAAAAAGGAGTAAAGAACTGTCATCTGTAGCTCCTGTAGTCCTTTAAAATTGCCCACCAATCACTCGCGGCTCGCTTGGAAAGAACCAATGAAATGCCTTCTCCCGCCGCAGTGAACCTGAGCTCAAGGCGCATTGCCGCCGGAGTTACTGCAAATCTACTGGAGAATGGAGGTGAAATCTCAAGAAAAGTAACCTTAGGTATTAACTTATCGGTGAATGAGATTGAAGTGTGTGTGTGTGTGTGTGTGTGTGTGTTGGGGGGGGGGGGGGGGGGGGGG
>NC_048414.1:26282769-26297574 GCF_013103735.1 Etheostoma cragini
GGGTTGAAGGCAGGGGTTAGGCAGAGCTCCGAGGAGATGCTACTTTCAAATACAGCATTTCAACATTACCAGATCTGCCTTTAGGTAGCTTAACAAAAAAAAATTGACAATGTTACAGTAAAGTACAAGTATCTCAACATTGTACTTGAATGCAGTACTTGAGTAAATGTACTTTGTACCATTGGCAGAGGGCCCTGGCAGATGGCAGATGATCTTGCATCATGAATATGTGATTACAAAGCTAAAAATCTCATCTTTGCATCATAGTCATCACAGCAAGAAGCTAAACCACATCTATTGGCAGACTTGCATTTCCAACTCTCTTTTTCTGGCTAACCCTCCATCTTGAGGGGCGGGACGGAGTGTGCATTAGAAAATCTCACTGCATGCAATTGGATAACGACAACCAATCACAACAACACATGGGGTGACGTATCCAGAGCCCCATACGCTTAGCTTCCAGTAGAGCTGACTGGTAACTGTTGTCATCTGTTTAGCTTGTCTCTGGCCCCGCCTACATATGACACTCCGATGTGATTGGTGCGGCTCGGCTACAAGACTATAATTAATGAGCAGCATTACTCGATGCCAGAGTAACTCGCTGAGCAAATTCAAATTGTGCTCTTTCGAGAACTCTGGATCTCCAGGGTAGCATCTCCTACCTTCCTTTTCAAACTGCTGTCATCCATCTTTTCAAGTGCTGGAATGCACAGACACTGTGGCAGCTCCGCGTTTAGGTGTCGCTTGGTTCGAGCCACTGACAGGCAAGCAAATAGACCAAATTAGATGGATGCAGCTTCCCTCCCCAGCTGAAGCCATCCTAATAGTTCACTTCAGATCTCAGCTCTCTCATCTGTCACACACACTCACACAGAAACAAAATGGTCCGGCTTTTGTTTTTGAGCTCTCAATCCCAATGTTTTCCTGTTGTTTTCATATCCTGCCTTCTGCTTCTCTTCTCTCCTCCGCCTCTCTCTCAAATTAACTCTATATGCGTGATTGCACACCGCACATGCTCAAACACAACATACGTGGGAGTGCAGCAAAGGTTGAATTTATCATTTCATTCACTGAGGAAGTTCTGCAGGTGTGCAAAAGGTTACAATAGAAGAAATCATCGCTCCATAGACAATCAATGATATATATCCTGGTTGAAGACTGAGATGAATTTGACATTTCAACAGGTGGGACCTTTTGTGCTATATTTATTTAATTTCAACACTCTCTGGTGGTATTTGGTATGGAAGGTTAATGATCATATTGGGACACTGGGAAGATTTGACAAGTGTACCTCAGAGATTAAGCAGGGGTTTTCCTGCATGGAGTAATTGTTGGCACCCCCCAAATAGGTTTTAGCTAGCCCCAAAGGAAATCACCTGCAACAAAATTATAAGAACTGAGAATAAATATAACAGTATTTCACAGAAGAAAACAGATACCGAGTAACATGTCCAAGAAAGATTTTCTTCAGTTTCTTTGAAGAAACTAAAAAGCAATGCCTTAAAAAGTGTTTTGTAATGGAATAAAGTACTGTATATTCATGCAATGCATAGAATTCATGAGAATTTCTTGCTTCATGTATTTTTCAGTGGGTTTGGAAATGAATTGAAAGTGAACCTCCTTCCTCCCAGCATCCTGTAAATCATCCTCCCAGTGGTCCTTTGTGGATCAGAACCGTGTAGCCGAGCTGATGCAACATCACACCTGTCTCACCAGCAGTGTGTCATCCACTCAACTCCTCTCTGTCCTGTGAGTCTGAGTCTCAATTGGATTAAAAATATACAAGAAGAAGAAGAAGAGAACTCTGGACATCTATCTGTCCAAAAAGAGACAGAGCTAAAAGAATAGTCGGCGCATAATGACAAGGCTGAGTCATGTATAATGGCCCTTGATCAGACAATCAAACTTATTGGTCACATGAGATCATATGAGGTACAATTTTAGGGAAAATGTAATCCAATCAGCTCCTTGAACTTGTGCATGATTCATCATAATGCCGAATGTGTAGAATGCCAACTAATGTACTATCGCAGTTGTGTGTTTCCCCGAAATTTGCTCTGGATATTAAAAATACACTGGAGATTTCATTGTAAACAAACATAGCTTTAGAATTTCAATGTTTCTCCCCTAAATTGCACTGTGTATCCATTTGACCTGAGAACATGCTGTATGTGTTTCGTAGGCATTTTTAGCCAAGCTAGCAAGCTGGGCCCTGGGATGACGATGCCGTCTCAGACTTGTCTCGGTCTCGGACAATGGTCTTGCTAAATATGGCTTTCAACTGAATCCAGGTGCCTTTATTATGTTTATTTATATATGTGTATGTCTTTTCTACACTACATCTGGAGTGAAGGTATATTGTCATTTAGTTGCTCAAATGCTCAGTATCTACTGTAGTAGTATCAGGTCTACCACTGCTATGAGTTATCACCATATGCCATTCTGTTATCTTTAGAGTAGATCATAGGATATCAAGGGGAATGGCTATATTTACAGATCCTGGGTGTTGTGGTTTTGCTTTTATATCAACAAATGACCCAAAACTATTGTCTTGATAATGTTATGCATAAGACTTTTCTTCTGTCCTGAACTCGGTCTTGAGTCAGACTCAAACCTTTTTGGACAAGAACCTTTATTGAATGGATCGCTAAAACCCCTACACGATACATTCTGGCGACACCAGCAGATCAAAAGTTGGCACTCCATCAAATAGCTCAACATCTACAAGTTGGATCGACACAAAAGATAGCACAGATATCCATGGTGCCCGGAGGAAGTATGCTAATGCCTTTGGTGAACCCCCAAACTTTAGCATGATTCGCAAATCCCAGCAACTACTAAAGAGGCGGGTGTTGAGTACTCTGTCAGGTGTTTAATCTTTCTTTGTGTCTGCCTGTGGACATATTTTGTTACTGCAATAGCCTTGCCACCGTGCAATATGCATTGCATTACATTACACTTTACGTTTAAGGCTACATTTGTTGTCGCATACAGCAAACATCTCCTCACTATCCGCGAGCTGTCTGTCCCCAGAACACACTGTAAAAAACGTTGTGTCTGTAGACAGCCCAGGGTCTACAAACAGCAACAAAAACAAACTGTTCCCACCTGCATACAGAAACAGTGTTCCAGCCAATAACCGACAAGAAGGATTTGGGGGTGGGGGTGGGGGGGTTGTGCACAGAAGCACAGAAGGGTGGGACGGGATGGGATGAGGAGGAGGGAGCGGCAAGCTAGTCTTGTTTTGTTTGAAAATGCTTTGAACGTTCAAAAAGAAGTAACGTCACCCAACATTGCTTAGAGCACCTTTAAGTGCTTTCAATCCCGATGGTGCAAACTCCAGACAACAAGTAGTAAATGCAAGTGCATTAGCTGTAAATTAGCAAAGCTACATTGAGGCATGTGAAAGTGAGCTCCCTGATGTCAGTAGTTGGCTCATTCCACCATTTGGGAGCCTGGACAGCAAACATTTGGGATTTTGTTGAGTGATTAGTTCTGGACGGGTTGGGATATATGGTTTGACCATGTCCTGGATGTAAGCTGGGCCGTGGCCCTGAATGCAAGTACTAGTATTTTGAAGCGGATGTGGGCAGCAATTGGTAACCAGTGAAGGCCAAGTTTGAAGATGGGTGTGGTCTGAGCTAGGATGCTGGAAGTAGTGAGGGGTGACCTGGTGATAGCATGCAGCAGTACACTAGAAGTCCTGTCCTCACTGTGCAACTACACGCAACACTAACTCAGGAGATTCCTGAATGCAAGATTACTTGTGGCTAACAATGGCAAGTCAGCTAAGAAGACAAATTGCCCCAATTAGAATATAAAATATTCTTTGCAGTTAAGACAACTGTGATGCAATGTGGTAGATCTGGTTTAAAGGGTAAGTTTTAAAAAAGTGTATACCTTCGGTGAATCCCATTGTAAGAAATATTTTGAAAAGACACGCTTCATCTGAAATCATCACATAAGCAAGTTGTTAGCTAATGATCTCCTTTAAAGACCTAAATCCTACCAAGTAGTAAAAATGGGGCAAAGTGAGTTTAGCAGAGCACATGTGCCAAATAAATACAATTTCCCTACATAGTTAAAGCAGTGATTAATACAATATGCAGTACTCTAAATTACATTAAATATTTATCGTTTGTTATAAGGTACGATACGCTGCCATACTATGGCTGCCATAACAAAATATACATCATATGTCTGAATGTTTTTCAGGGCAGAAGTTACAATTGCGCCTTGCATCTGTCTTTTTACAGCGTGGTTATTATTCTGACCGTCTCTGGTCCACTTTAAGAATGAAATGGGTGAAAAAAAGGAACCAGCATATGTTAGTAATAAAACAAATGCTATGAACAGAATAGACATATACCTTCGCCTGTAGTAATCTGTACCATATGCTGCTAGTTCAGCTGGGGGTTGAGCAAACTCACTCAGTTGGAGTGAAGGATCAAGAAGATGTCCAACATTCAGCTGTACAGAGTTTGAGTAAAAGCTGTTCAGCGTGATAGGTGGACCTAGTATTGAAGATGTTGATTGATACTCAAGCAAAGAGCTGTAGTCTGGCACATTTTTCATTGACTTTCCCTCAAATCACCCACGCTACGCCCCTGCTCACTCCACAGTACAAACTACAGTTACTGATTATAGTTTGATCTAGAGATCTGTCGTGGTTCAGACACATGTGTTTGTCTGCAATGCGGGCCTTCCATGTCTAGATTGACAGAACTATTAGAGTGCCGCCAGATGTGTAGCATGGGACAAGGTTACCTCAAGCTGGCACTTACTCTCCATCAAGGAGGGGGCAGAATGTGGACTCATTTGATCTGCATTGAATACAAAAGCTGGGCTGAAAGGAGAGGAGAAAATGAAAAAGCAGGAATGAGAAAAGAGAAAGAAAGAGAAGGGGTGAGGAGAGACGAGTAGAAGACATCCAGTTCAATTCACCTGGCTTAATTCTTCAGGTCACGAGCTGTGATTGAGGCAATTGCACAATGGAAAATGGAAAAAAAAGGAATGGCGTGTTCACTTTTCTCAAACATTATATATGCAATAACACACACTATCCAAAGGTCAGTGCTCTGAGCTCTCATGGGAGGTAATGGGATACCAGTCCATTGGAACAGAATCATCAGCAGGTTCAACGCCTCCGAGAATGCTACTAAGCCGCAGGATGTGCACTTACTCGTGTCATTTCATTGTTCACAAGCAAGCCAATATATTTAAAGCTATAGTGTGCAACTATTTATTATTAATGAACGTCCGTTACATACAAACGAATACATGCCTAATGAGTTGATACAAAGCTAATTAAGCTTATGAGCTCCAGAAAACTCTCTCTGTATTTTTAAGTATGGCTATGCTTCTTCACAATTTTGGATTAGGTGATAATTACCTCGTCTGAAAAGTCCATCATGCAACTGCGTAGAAGAGGGATGGGGGGGAAGGCTTAAGTCATGTGGATGCGCCAACAGTTTTGTTGTCATTACTTAGAAATTCCTACGCACTATAGCTTTAAAGACAACAATTAAAATGGGAAGTTCAACCTAAAACACAGGAAACCTTTATGTGACTGTAAAACTAAATGTTGCATTTATTCTTTTCAGACACAATTTATCAAAATCCATAGTCAAGGCTGTAGCCATAGATATAGAACAACTACATCTATGGCTGTAGCTACCATTGAGGATACTGAGCTAATGTCCTCAGTATTTTGTTTAAGGTAATTTGAGGGGTTTACACACATAATTATGTTCATGTAAGTAAGTAGGTAGGTATTTGATTCCAGCATTTTTAGACTTAATATAAAACATAATCTTTAAGGAAAATTCCGAGTGATTTTAACACACTGTTGTTTGTAAGTGTGGAGAATTTAGAATCCTCCTGCTATCGTTTGCACAAAAGGACGCTGAAACGTGCTTTTAGCCTCTAAATATCTTCGAAATGTCATTAAAAGGGCTTACCCACGTGAACGGATTCCTTCTGAGTGAACACAGTGAATATGACTGCAGCAGCTTTATTTAGTTCCAGCAAGACTTAGGGACTTAGGGAAAAAAACTCTATAGATAAACACGATTCACATGGATGACATTTTATGATTCAAAACGGAAAATTTTACCAAAAGGTGACACGTTTGTAGGTATGTAATCATTCAATTAATAAATATTTGTTGTATCTCTCTTCTGTGCTGTAGTTTGTAGACGGTCCCTAAGCTCTCTACTGTTTTAACACAGGAACTAAACAGAGCTGATTTAGCACAACTTTTATGCCTTTCTGTCACATCTACAGCAATCAGATTCACTGTGTTCACTCAGCAGGAATCACTGCACACGGGTAAGTACTTTTAATGACATTGTGAACATGTTAAGAGCCTAAAAACACATTTAAAACTTGCCCTGTTTAGGCCTGTTAACTGCTAACTCTGGCAGGAGGGTAACACAGTGTAGGCAGCACTGATTGGTTTGGTTTTTCTCTCTACTGACAGCACTCCACATTTACAAACAACAGAGCTACATATTAAAATCAACCAGAATTCTCCTTTAAAGGTCTGTCTTTAGTTCCTCATTATCAAAGTCCGTGTTGCCCGTTCACCAGCTTGTCCTTTGCATGGATATTTACCACCACCACCAATTCCAAGTATACCTATTGGCTGGAATTTTTACATTTGCATTTGCATGAACTGGGTTAGACCCTCCATATTCATGCGCCATCTTGAAATATTTTTGCTGTTAAGGGACATACAGCATATACTGCTGATACATGATAAACTCACAGCTGCTGCTAATGGGTGTCATCGCTTCCCGGCCCAGGCAAGTTTGAAGAAGGAAACATGCCTGACATCAACAAGACAATATGTAGTACCCGACAAATTTTAGATAAAGTTTCACAATTAATAAAAATTAAACAAACGAACCGGATCGCCAGTGGGTAAAGCTGGATGAAGACGTGGAAATCTTGGCTTTTTGAAGCGTGAAGGCTACCGTAGCTGTAATACATACTTTGAACTGCTTGGCGCGAGAGAGTTGATTGGGATATGATCTCAACGATGGATGAATGAAATTCCCACACATTGGACCTTTAATAAATGCAAAATGGAAGCTAATTTAACAATATATTTTACAGAAAGGTGTACTTACATTTAACTATTTGGACTCTTAGAATTGATACTAATTTCCGTATTTCTAAAGCTCTGTTTAATGTGAATACTCATTTCTCCTCAACAGACCAGAATGCATTGCACCCACAAGACCAGTTCTAATGAAGGGATGCAACTCTTGAGTCTTCCTCAGCTAGAAAAACTTGCTTTCTCGGCCCTACTGTCATTATCCGCTGCACATGAATAGAACAAGTTCAGGCACAACCAGAGGATGGTTGAAATGCATTCTGGCAAATGTGGGAAACTGTTTCTGATCTACTGAAGATGAGGCAGACTGAGAGTAAGTGGGTATATTCAGATATAACAGTCCAAAAATAAAAGTATCTTAGATTTTAGAGCGTATACACCAGCGTATACTGTATATCCATACATTCAAGGATAATCACGTCCTGCAGGGAAAGTATGTGTTTTATTCCCTGGGAACGCTAGCATGGGTGTTTATTTCTGTCACATGAACTATATCTGCTCTGTGTTTATCCGGCTGTTGGCTCTGTACTCCTCTTGCGCAGAGGTAAAACGCATAAGGTGGTTTGTAAAAGACAAATAATAAAAGCCCATCAAAATCACAGGAAAGTTTACACTGCGCAATTTTCATTACAGTGCAATATTTAATATTTAACCATTTCATTTCATTATAACCGTGCAATATCTACTTATTATTAATACTTAACCGTTTACTTTCATTACAGTGCAATATTTATTTATTATTAATACTTAACCATTTCATTTCATTACAGTGCGATATTTAAGACTTAATCACTTAATCTCATTACTGTGCAATATTTAACACTCAGGACTTTTAATACACCAAACTATAGTTTCTCATAATGTTTATACAAACCTTTTATCTTTCTTACTATTTTATATATGTACTGTATATAGTTGCTCTCAGGAACTGTGCACCACGTTCACTTTCTCTTTTTTTTCTTCTTCTGCACTACTTATATTTTATATTCTTTATATTTTTTACACTGTAAAGGGGTTGCTTCAATCTCGTTGCACAGGTACTGCACTTGTGTATAATGACAATAAAGGCTTTCTATTCTATTCGATTCTATTCCATTCTACTCCCTCCGCATACTGTACTGCAGCCAGGGATTAGCTTGACTGCAGGAGAGTTGAACATTGGCAGCTTAGAGGTTATATAGGAGCAGATTTTCTTCACCTTAACAAATCTTCTGCTAAAGGTTTAGGAAAGCCAAGGATTCAGTTGTTTTTTTACACCTGCCTTGTTAGGTTTGGTTGAATTGAACACTGTTGTGTACCCCCATGGTGCGGTTGGTTTGGGCAGGTGTGAAAACAGCAATCCCACTCAGGTGAGGATGGAAACAAACTCTTAACTCCAGAAGCATCTTGACATAAGCTGACATGCAGCTTTCTCTATCAGACCAGATCAGTTTTATAATGGTGACAAGAGCTGCTCACAACAAAGTGGTAATACATCTAAAAGCTACTTTACAATCATCTTCTTTATAATTTCCAGCCAGACTGGCTGTTATTAAAAGAGGATAATTTCCCTCAACACAACAACAGAGTGCAGTAGATACTGATGCTCCACCTAACTAATCCACTTGCTGGTATTTGTTTGCCTCTTCCTGCTATAATAAGAACGAGGCATTGCTTGTGTGGGTCTCATCTGTCACCCACAGCTTTTCTTATGGATTTTCCTGTTTTGATCCTTGCCATCTGTGCCTGTTTCTCCACTCTGCTTCCTTCTGCAATCTTCCAAAGTCAACATCATGAACAATTCATTTTTAGCCATGGCTTCACTGGATTTGGCTCCATGTTGTAGAATAATATTTAACTTATTCTAGTCTAGCATTGGTATATTCTCATTGTCTACCTAACTGAGTTAATACAGAATTGCTAGCTGTGAATTGGGAAGACATACTGAAATTCATCCCGAAAAGATTAAGTCCAGAGGGAAAACAGCTATCTTCACCAAACACAGAAATAAAACAGCCGAAGCTCCTTCGATAAAGTCACCCAAAAATAAAAAATACTGAATCTTTATCAGAAGATAGGAATCTAAAAAGTGATTTTAAAGGGCACTTTTTGGGTTGACATTGCCAAGGCTATATTTGGTGTAAAAGGTCAAGCATGAAAATTGGAAAAATCCACTAAATTAGCCCTCGCTGCAGCAGCTCCAGCATTGTTTTTCTCACAATGACATGACAGAACGGTGCTTTGTTTTTTAACCTTGAAGCAATCTCCACAAATATGTATCACACAGGCACAGATTACAACATTCTGTTACACATGTGGTTCAATTTCACCTTCTCTGCATTCAATAACCACTAAAAGGATCCTAAATTGTAGAATACAATTGTTTTTTTTTCCATGTGTCTGTGTATTGTATAAAATGGCTGGTTCCATTCATACCTAGCGGATTTATACTGAGCCAGTCCATCACCTACATGTTTGAACACAGCAATGACTAACATTGTGCAACTGAAACTTTTTAATCCATCCCCAGTGGTGCATGGGAAAAGAAACCGGTTAGAGAAAAAAAAACAAATAAGACACTCCATCTTTTGCACCCGCTGCCAGCTTGGTGCAGAATTAACTGTATTCTATCGCCTGGCTCCTCTTAATCAACTGAAGTAAACTCAGCTGGAGCTCCCCCCCCCCCTCGCTGTACCAGACTCCATGTCACATCAGCATTCTTCATTCCCCTCCTAAACGATTAATACCAGATCTGCTCCTGGGCCGTGTGTGTGTGTGTGTGTGTGTGTGTGTGTGTTTGTGTTTGTGTGTGTATGTCCCTCTCTGTACGGGTTTCCCTAGCACAGATTTGTTCCATCTCACTCCCAGACATAATGGGTACTGGTCTCCACCGGTACAGAGTGGTACTGCTGCAGACTGCGGTCATTCCTGTCTTCCTGCCTTCCCCACAGCATATGTGTACCAGGCACCAACCTAAGACTACAATACATAACAAAAGACCTGTGAATGGAATGAGACCTGCGCTCCCTCACCCCTTTGAAGCGCTGAACCAAAACAGCACAAAGCTACCCAGTGGAACTGTAAAGTGTCTCTGTTCTAATGGCATACACATCATATTTCCTCAACAAGTGCATCAGTTCTGGTTTTCACACATGGTCCTAGCATCTGTATGTCTGTATCTGTAACCCAAAAGTAGGGTACACATAAGGCTTTTAAAGGAAAATCCCACATCTGTTACAGTCCAATGATTTCCAGGGAATGTGCTAGAGTGCTGTGATTTACTATTTTTGTGTACACCCACTTCCCCCAAATTTGCATGTTGTTGCATGTTGTTGATTTTCCAGATTTCCTGGAGAGAGTGCCTTTTGACAAGCCTCAGAGAGGTGTGTTCTTTGTGCTGAAAGGTGTGTTTTCTAGGCAAGAAAAGAGAGAGTGAGGAGAGGACAATGCCACAGAGCAGCATGCCCAGTTGTTCAAATTACCTCAAATTACCCCTCAGCAGGGTTATATTTTAGATGTTGAAGTCGTGGCTGCATTGAATTTCTTCTGAGGCTGCCATTGGTCGAGATAAATATCTGACACCTCCGTCATGGGTTGCACTTTGAATGATTATTGAATGTCAATGCTAAATGGTAAGTCTACAAAGAAGCCCTTGTCTCTTTTACCACATGTTTAGATAAGAGACAGGTGAAAGCATAATGACAAAAAATATAAAATATGTTGCACATCAATTATAGCTTCTGCCATTTTCCATCACAGATCCCCACAACTAAAGGACCATTAGATCATATTAAACAGTATTACAGTAAAAGTGAAATACCTTTTAAATTAAATAAACACAAAACATATTTAGAAAAAAATCATGTTTTTTAAACTTTGCTTAATTGATTTATTTGTCTGCTTTTTGCAAACGTGTTAGCAAACAGTTGCCTATTCACCCATCCTGCAGACACGTAGCAACATTAGCATAAATTTGGAGTTGCATTACAGGCAACCTGACAAAAAAATGACATTATTCGCTCTTCTGTCTTCTTAATCTGCACACACTAACCACACCAAGATGACACAGAGCTGGTTTAAAATCGGCGAGGTATCCCTTTAGCTGCTACATTCTCAACTCCTGTATGTTCATTAGCTGATGTTTAATGGGAATACGTGCGTACAGTGGGTTTATCAGAGCTGTATGGTTAAATGATCCTGATAAGAGCAGTTAGTGAACCAAAAAAGTAAATCCGCGGACCAATAAACCAAAACAATGAGCTATAAGACACTTACATGCTCCATAGAGCTGATAGGAACTGCAGATTGTAGGGACAAGTCAGTCTGGGTTACTGCGAGAGAACTCTTTTCACGTTGCACATCAATTCAAAAAATCTACTTAAAAATACTGAATTGCAGCTTTCAAAATGTCATGTTTACCCACCAGTTTAAGGCGGCCTGGAAGAAATCCAGAAATGGTCCGCTGGGCTAAACTAGGATTTACTTTGCCCCAAAAATGTTCTGTCAGCCAAGTCAACTGTAGCTGCACTGTGCATGTAAATAAGGAAGAAAACTAAATGGGCCAGGACTTGCAAGCTACATTACCTCACTTATTTTAAATGACTTTAGGGTGAAATTTTCCTTAAGATCTATCAACCCAACCTGCTCTGCCTGAACTTGAAAGTCCTGTCACACCTCGAAAATCGTCCTCGGCACTGGATATCGTGTTCCGCTAGACATTTTCTGTGACATGCACATCACAGAAATCAAAGAATCTGTGTTTTTTGGGCCTAGTGGGAGCCATAAGAAATATCCCACCATATGGAGCAGTTTCCTGGTCTGACAGAATACCACAGCCGGAGAAGGGAAACCCAACACCCACCTGCAAATAACACTGGCTCAGACATGGTGAGAGGAGCCCCTGACATCTTCCTGTATGTGTGCGAGTGAGTACATGTGTTTGGGCTTATGTGTGGGAGGCCTGCCATATGCTAAATATGCCAATGCAGAGCCGTGAAGAGCAGTAGGTGTATAGCAGACATTACAGCAGAGGACATACCGTAGATAGGGAAATTACAGATACTGTGTTGAGGCAACCAAGAACAAGCTTTTTCCCCCTTGTTCGTATAAATTGATGCATTACAAAGAAATACAACATGCATAACAATATAAAACGCAGTATATGCAGTACTTACACCTAAAATTACAGAGCCTTTTATTTTTTAAATGCTTTTCTATTATTGACCATTACTCTTAAGGGTATAAAGAAATAGTCTGACATTTTGGCTGTGCACTTCTTGTTGAGAGTTAGATCAGAAGATTGATACCACTCTCACGTATGTATGGCATATGTATGGATACAGCAAGAAGCCCATTCGCCTTGCTTAGCATTAGCAGAGTAATTATTGGCTAGAAGCAGTAACTGGTATTGCCGTCACCGTGCTGTTACCAGGCATTGGGGAACTTACTGCTCCTGGGTAAGAAATGATCAGGTTGTACCAGAAATGTCTACAAAAATGAACAGGCACATAACTGTATATGTACTTAATTAGTTATACTTTCTTTTTTTAAGATTAATAGGAATGCAGGTGAGCTACCCAGGCGCCCCTTTAGTTAAACTTTTAAGTTACTGATTGGTGGATGTTGTTACATTATTTTGGACAGAGTGAAGTTAGCAGTTTTCAGGCTTAATGCTAAGCTGAGCTAACTGGCTGCTGTTTAGGGCTTTATAATTAAAGTACAGATATTACAGTGGTATAAAAAAGAGTTACCTTGCAGCCATCAAGCCTTACCCAATTTTCAAATGATTGCTTTCACCTTCTGTGGAAAAAAGAAAGCCCGCCAAATGATTCAGCTCATTACCAGGGGTCAAGATAGAAGCTGAAAAGTTGATAAAATAATTCACCCAATGAAGTAACCACCTTATTGACTTTGTGACAGCACGAATAAGGTGGAAGATGCAATAAAGATTTTCATAAAGGCCTCCTGACAAAGCTGGGTCACCATCATTAGCATAATATTGAAAAATCACCTCTATTGCTTCCATTTGGCAGACTGAGACTGAGAGAATGGATGAAGCGATATGGAGCTTCAATTTGGCAGGCCGAGGCTCGGATAAGGTCATCCCACCCTCGGATTGACTGGTTGTTTGGTTTTACTGGGAAGACGGGGATTGATGCGGCTGTGCTTCGGCCTTATCTGTCACTGCAGAGAGGGTGTCTTAGGTTAAGAGGTCTTGTATTGTCACAATAAGAAATGTGATGATAATCTTACACAATATGGAACTTCCTATTTTAACTGAACCAATCATCCTATCTTGCCCTAGTCTTGCATTGCCACACCTTCCTCCACGGCGCTGCAAAGGGGGGTCTGGCTAGTCCACACACCATTCCAGGATGGGGAAATAGAAAAGAAAAACGTGTCGGTTTATTGGCATTTCTTTAAACCAATCACCATCATCTTGGGTGGGGCTAAGAGCCAGACAGAGCCATGGTGCCACTGCAAAATAGCCTCGGGAAAGACCTTGTTTTGGTGGAACATGTGAACGTTTAAGGTTGTTTTAGTCGTGCAACAGAAAACTCAGATTGGACGGATCAGTCAGAACAGAACAGTCTAGTTAACCATAGTCCTGATATATTGACAGATATATCGAGAATTGACCGGATTTTAAAATTTCAACACAAAAAAGCGGAAGGTAAAGGACATCAGGCCAAAGAGAAGGACATCTAGCGGAACTTCCGGTAGCACAGGAGCAATCCTGGAAGTGGAACGTCGTGGATATAGAATAACTCCTAATTTCCACCGGTTGCAGAACATCTGCGGATCCGTTCCGCAGCGTGTCGGCTTCGTGCTCCACCATCCGTCAACACCCATCAGGCAAGGATGTGTTGCAGAATGGCTGCGGCCATGACTGACCGCTGAAGTCTCGAGGACCAGTGAGATCTCCCGAATTCACGTAGAATAGAACCACAAAACCAACAACAGTTTGTTTCCATCCAGAGGAGTAGAGGGGAAACATGAAGTAACTTCAGGAGACTTGTGTTTAGTTCAAGGACTAAACACAAAGTTTTCACACAGTGGTAATCCAAGGTGATAATCATGATATTATCATGATATTTTATGCAACGCTAATTTGATATCATCAAGATTATTATAATGGTTTACCTTTTTAATAGTAATTGTTACATCCCTAACAGTCCCTATGCGTTTGATACTGGGCAGGTAGTGTACAGTAAGAAAACATTGAGCATAAGACCAAAACTTAAAGTTGTGTGCAAGAAAACCAAACAATAACTAAAATTACTCTATATGACTATACAGCTCTACTTCCATTACACAGTCATTTGATGCATTGCTATTATAAAGATAAAGCTTTTAGCTGCATTCAAGTTCATTTTCATACCAGTAATTACTACCTTATGCACAATATTGAACAATATCATGGACTTCATGCCCTCTGACACTTTTCTAGCCTTGGGCATTACATCACGATTCCACATGATCCATGTGAAATAGTGTAATAGACGTTTTTCTTGCATCCTATTCCCCGATCCAATGCACCAGTGAACACTCAACCTCACTTCTACAGTGGGAGCCTTGCTGCATGCCAAGTGGCCTGAGTGTGCAAAGGACTGAATATTTGCGTTCTACAGTGTACATGTACAGTGTATGTGCTCATACTGTAAATGCTGATGTCATATCGAGGGCTTGGAGCCACTGGGGGGGGG
>NC_048414.1:26297584-26339983 GCF_013103735.1 Etheostoma cragini
TATGAGAAGCATTGCCATCTCTTTGAACTGTATGTGACTGGATTTTTTTCACTATATGTCACTTTATATGTTGTTACCACTACAAATGAATGCACATTTATGCAAGTCGGATGCTGACTGTGCAGCTGGTGGAGGCAAACAGTATTGGAAAGGGTAAACAAGCTGTATGTTTAACAAAAATGTTTCACTGTGCCTTTGAAACAAAGAGATAGAGCCAAATAAAGAGCTCTTCTCATGGTGCCAGCCTTCTGTTGGTGATTCATCAATACAGAGTATCTCCAGGTTTCTTTCGCTATGCGCCTGTCTCTCTTTTCCTCTCTCCCTCACTCTATAACTCAGTTTTATTCACATCACTCTGCATAATGCATGATAGCACATAGGTCCCCCAAGGCCTTTCATTACGTAAACCTGTTGCAAGAGGAGCCAGAGCAGCACTTTTACGACATCCATCAAAACAGGGGCAAGCATGTGTTGGAGTGGTTTGTGATGTATTGCTGTATAAGTGGCAGTGAATAATGCCTGAATACAGTTATACTTTCTTTCAAAGCACACACCAAGTATTTCTAAAAACTTGTAAAGCAGATGGACGGAATCAGCATATGAATACAGGAATGAAAGACCCCCTTCCATTCTGGGTGAAAAGAATAAATCTCAGGGCGTTATTGTAGGAAAACCAACAGGGAGAGCCCCTTTTCACTGAAAGCTATAAAGGTGAGTCATTAAGCCTGGGGATACCAGGCCCTGCTTCGTCATTTTGTGCATTAACAAAAAAATGCCACATAGTGTTAGAAAAATATTAGAGAATAATGTCTGCTGTGTGACACTGCACAGAAGACAGAGGAGGCAAGCTGGCCTTATGAGGACCACTCTCCCCCATCCTGATCTACTCAGTCAGTCATCACTTGCCTGCAGCTTTTGCAGATCACTGAGAATAGGAAGCTCCATTACAGCTGCAGAAATGTTCTTTCACTGACGTATTTGAGCTTAGGATTCCTCAACAAGAGACAGAAAGAGAGAGAGAGAGAGAGAGAGAGAGAGAGAGAGAGAGAGAGAGAGAGAATGTGGCCTAACCTTTTCATATCAGAGATCTGACAGCAAGTGAATCAGGTGGACCTCTCTTTAAACCCTGGTAGTCATTTATGGTACAGGTGAGACTTGTTTGGATTAGTATCCTCTATAAATTGTTACATATTAGTCTATGGATGTTTGGAATAATTCTAATAAAGAAGCATGTATCTGCTATACTGATGTAAATTTACCGTGAGATGAGAAGGGGGACTTTTTTCACTTTACGCACAGGGATTTGGAAAGAATATGAAGTGGAGAGGGACCCTGTTGCATGGACTTACACTCTTCACAACTCACCACTTGCATTCTTCCCACAGATCAGGTGCTGCCAGGGCTGCAGAGACCCCCAAATCTCGGAGTCAGTGTTCACGGCCTGCTCCAGGGTCTCCACAGTGAACTTCATGATCCCGTTATCCCTCTCCAGCAGCGCGCTGCGCAGCACCCGCGCGTACACCTCGCGGAAGAGGCTCTCCATGCACGCAGCCAGGTAGATCGCAGCGTGCTCGTGGATCCTGACCGCAATCCTGCTGTTGACCATCCACTTGAAGAACTTCCCCACGTTGAAGATGAGTCCGCAGCGCACCGACTTGCCGCGACCGAACTTGTCCTCCTCCGTGCTCATGTTGTACAGGGACAAGGCACTGAGGGCCGCGCTAATGCAGCTCATCGAGACGCTCCACGACAGAACCATCTTTATGGCACTTTGGATCTCGTATTTGGTGCATTTGGCGTAGCGCAAACTCAGGCGCTGCGACTCCTTTGCGACCCTGACCAGGGCCCGGCTTACCAGCACCGAGAGCCTGAGCAGAACGTCCTGCGAGGGGGTCGGCAGGGTCATCTCTTCGTCCCTGTTCAGCGCGCTCGCCACTTCCCCGAGGCTCCACGGCACATCCTCAAGCTCGGGCAGTTTAGCGCACTGCCCGGTGCTCTCCAGGATCTCGGCGTCTTCGACCAGGACCGTGTTAACAGTGTCCAGACTGTTGTGTCGACTGTGCATCGAGTCGGTTAAATGCCAGTGAGTCCCGCCATGTGCCTCTGAGCAGCACAGCGACGCACTGGAAGATCTGAAGGAGTCGGCGGCTCCACCATAACCCGAGTCGAGCGTCAAATCCTCCAGGGTCCTCGCCACTGACTTGCTACTCCTTGCCATAACTGCACTTCATACTGTAAAAGAGGGCTTGGGAAAGTGGAAGGAAATATTCAAGTTTGGATACGTCTTGCACGAGCTCTTCTCACAAATATGATTGAAAGTCCGTCCAAGGGTGTCGTATAAAGTTAAAGAGTAGTATCTCACTCCAGTGCATCGGCAGACACAGTGCTGTACCAGCGCAGTGCCTGACAGAAGGAGGCGGGGCCGGGGAGACCCTAGAACAGCTGTCAGCCAATGGACTCTCGGGATGAAGCAGCAAAGGGTTTTAATTGGATCGCTTTAGAGGATCAAAACAAAGTCCATGATATCGCCCACAAAAAGGCTTATATATAATTAAAAAAAATGTAAACATTGAGTACAATGCTTGTGTAATTTTATGTGGCCTACTTTGGGTAAGTTTCTCACAACTTTGGAATTGCATAAATACAGATATCCTGTCATGTAAAGGTAGCCTAGAATGTAGGCTACCTTTACATGCATTAAATAATAAATCATGTAACATATATTACAGCAGCCTAGAATGAGCTGCTTTTAAACACCTCATGTTTAGGGGACAGGTCCTCCAGAGGATTAGGCTTTTCAGGTATTTTCTGAGGGCCAATGTTTGAAGGTAACATGACTCAAGACCATTAATAATAGATTACATGCATAATGCATCCTTCTCCGTTCCTCTGGAGGGGAACTCGCTGAAAAGATCCGAACTACTTCGAAGGTCATTTGCTGGCAGGGTCATTTTGTTGTTTTCCCCCAGAAACCCATGTATAAACTCTGGCTCTGGGGAATCTAGATAAACCCCAGTCCACCTTAGATGAATCCCATGGTGATTGCATGTACAAGTACAATTTTAAAGATGGTATAGCAATATTTGCAAGGTATCTGGTTTCAGTTAAATGTACTGGAAGTAACTGCAGTCATAACTGTAATACTGACAAAACCAGTTCAGTGCAAATGAGTGTAAATTGTCTAGAGGGTGGAAATAATCTTAGTTTACACCGTGAAGTGGAGATTGCTCACTGATCTAGGGGACTGTGGCTGCTTTACATCTGAGCTGCAGTGACACTGTATAGATTCTGCATTTGAAATCCGGTTGGATGGTTCTCTGAAGCAACAGTGAACTCTGGTGTTGTGCAGACAAACTTCATCTTATTTGTCAGGAGCAAAATGGACAGCAAAATAATCTATTCTTTACTGGGGATAGATGTCTGTTACAGAAATAATCTGACCCCTCACAGTAGGAAACACGTGCTAACAATAAAAAAGGATGATGAATTCAATTTCAGTTTCAGGGTTTCAGGGTTATCACGGTTTACAGCACAAAGCCATTTGTTATATAATGTCATTAGCAACACCTGTGCTTTTCCTGCTATTACAAGTCAACATGTTAAAGGTCCCATGGCATGAAAATGACACTTAATGAGTTTTTTTTACATTAATATGAGTTCAGCCTGCCTATGGCCCCCCAGTGGCTAGAAGTGGTGATAGGTGTAAACCGAGCCCTGGGTATCCTGCTCTGCCTTTGACAAAATGAAAGCTCAGATGGGCCAATCTGTAATCTTGCCCCTTATGAGGTCATAAGGGGCAATGTTACCTCTCCTTTCTCTGCTTTGACCGCCCAGAAAATTTAGCGCACACATGAGAGAGACATCCTGGCTTTCCAATGAGCAAGGTCAAGGCCACAGCCCCAGCCTCCACTTTGCCCCCCCCCCCCTCAAAAGCTAAAGACTCAGAAATGGCGCTTACTAAGGAAAGCTCATTGGCACTGGCTCTGGTGGCTGTAATTCTGCCCCAAGGCTGAATTTTGGGAGAGAGACCTCAGATATGGTATTAGGGGACCACTAAGGTCTATATAAAAGAGACTTCAGATACAGTATTAGGGACCACTAAGGTCTATATAAAGAGACTTCAGATACAGTATTAGGGACCACTAAGGTCTATATAAAAGAGACTTAAGATACAGTATTAGGGTACCACTAAGTTCTATTTAAAAGATACCTAAGATACAGTATTAGGGGACCACTAAGGCCTATATAAAAGAGACTACAGATACAGTATTAGGGGACCACTAAGGTCTATATAAAGAGACTACAGATACAGTATTAGGGGACCACTAAGGTCTATATAAAAGAGACTTCAGATACAGTATTAGGGGACCACTAAGGTCTATATAAAAGAGACTTCACATACAGTATTAGGGGACCACTAAGGTTTACTGAAAGGTCTGCACAGTACAGAAGGCAGTAGGATTCAACAAACTGGGCCATGAGACTGGGCTGATACTACTCACAACCGTAATCGATCGTGATCACGAAAATGGCTTCCCATTGAAATACATTATTTCAAAATTGGAAATCAGCACACAAAATTAACTACAATAACGTGACCTGTAGACAAATCCATTGATTAAATAACGCCACCATTTCACAAACTGCCATGAGACTGTGCTGCAGTAGAATGAGGGAGGTCAGAAACATATTGGACAATAGGTGGAAGGGGAGTCTGTTATTTAAAGGGCTCATCATTTTCATTGTGGCTTTTTCCCTTACCTTTATTGTGTTATATACACTGTATGTTTTTTGTGCACATTATAGGTTAACAAAAAGGAAAAGCCCAAAGTCCCCCCCAAAAGGACTAACCATCTCCAACAGAAAACACTGTTCACCAAATGGTCGCCTAGCTGCTAGCACACCCTCATACTCTGCTTCTGACTGGCTAGCAGTCCTTGCCCAAGTACAGTGCATGTGCAACTCCCAATAAAGATGGGATAGAAGTGAGCTGCCTCACTCTGTAGTTAAAATAGAGAGCTCAACACACAGGGTGAAAAGAGGAGCTGCAGCAATGAGCAGTACGACAAAAATATATATGTATTTTTTTTTATAAATGAAACCATGTAAACCTATTCTGGTACAACATTTAAATACAATTATGATCTTGAAGATGAGCACAATATGAGCACATTAAGTAGCTTTATTTAAATGAAAAAAACTACATCAAAAAGAGAGAGAAAAGGCTTTATAACAGTAATGAAGTCAGTCTCCAGGTTCAGAGAGAGACCAAGAAATTAATTGATTTGTACTAATCATGTTGTTTTGACTAAGTAACCTCATTATTTTCTCTATGACAGCTCTTTCCTTGGAGGGACGAAAGGCTGATGATGGGCACTAAAGAAGTTTGGAGAATCGATTTTTGTCAAATGAAAGTAGCTAAACTGGGTTATAAAACCCACATGGAGGGACTTTTATAGTT
Source organism: Etheostoma cragini (assembly GCF_013103735.1). Taxonomy (NCBI): domain Eukaryota; kingdom Metazoa; phylum Chordata; class Actinopteri; order Perciformes; family Percidae; genus Etheostoma; species Etheostoma cragini. The sequence continues at coordinate 26,303,046 of NC_048414.1, forward strand.
CTTAAGGATAATTAAATATTGCAGGTTCATGCTTCATGTCTATGTTAGGTGCAAATTAGCCTTTCTGGCCGAGGGACTGCTTTCATCAAACTTGATTTGGAAGGAGCTGTATGCCCAAGGGAGCTGAACTCTGAATGAAGTAATTAAAAAGAAATATGATTTTGTGCCAAAAGCCTTTTTCTACTTACATCTCCCAGGAGCTCAAGCATGGTAGACATCAGAATGGCTACCTGCTAAACATCAGCATTGTTAGCAAGTTAGCATGCTGACAATCTTAACATTTAGCTTAAAAGGATGCAGTAAAGCCACACTTTGCAACTAGCATGACTGTAGACTCCTGTTTCATAATTACATCATATTCTGCCACACGTAATTCATATTTACATGCTTACCACCCATACAATCTTACCCAGTTATCTTGTGACTCCTTGTAATGCTAATAGTTTCATTATTCAATTTAGGACATTGACTGTTGGATATTAGAATACACAACCTACTATGTGTGCCGACTGTTGGCCAAAACTGTGACTGCAAAGCAAATCATTGTTTAAGAAAGACAACTCATTGCTCTTAAAAGTGAGGAAACATATGAATGGAAAATAAGTGAATGAAAATGGGGGGGAAATGTGATGTGATGAAGAGGATTCCGAGGCCTTTCAAGACAATCCTGGTTAGGTATGCCACCTAGTGTCCATTTGCAAAGCTACATGCAAGTGAATGAGTAACTCAACACAGCCTACTTCAAAAACTAGTTCATGGTGAATCTGGCAACCAAGTTCTTAGCCATGAACAATCAAGAATAAATATAACTTACTATATTCCTTCAACTATGAGGAGAGTGTGAATTATGCATTAAATGGGCTTTTAGAAAAAGTAAAAAGGTCAGGAAATGTTGAGTGTATATTATTGAGAAGTTAGGAGAAGGTGGGGAATGGAAAATGCAGATATTGACTAGCTTTTTGCAGATCTACTGTAGTGTTGTGATCCATCACCCCTCCTATCTTCTATTGTGAGATGGCCTCAGCGTACCACTTTGTTTATGTGTTGATGGAAAGCCAGGGTGTTCTACATTACATGTAATTTAGGTGACGCTTTTATCCAAAGTGACTTACAATTGCTATGTATGTCAGCTGTTGCACGCCTCTGGAGCAACTAGGAGCTAAGTGGGAATCAAACTCAGAGACAAATTGGTTGATGTAATGCACTGGGAATCAAACTTGCATCTCCCAAACAAAAGGCATGTGTCATATGCACTGGACCAACACTACCCCATTTATAGGTATGTTCCAAGAAACAGTGTGCTGTGGGTTCATAGGCACATCTCCTATCATTTATTCTGGAAGTGTCCAGCAAGTTGACCATGAGTGGTTTCAGATGCAGCTGAAAAGATAGCCTGTTTGGACTTTACTGCCTAGTAAAGTCCAACTGTCAGATCTTGGTTTCTAAATCACTGAGCAGGCTGTTTCAAGCCAAGCTGATCTGTTTTCCCACTGATCTATTCTAGATGAATAGAAACCATCAGGTGCAATGTTGCTTTGAGCAAGTTAAAAGCCTACCGGTACACTTACTAACTGTAACTGTAGATATACTGTATAGCTCCACAGGCATGGGTCTGTGGATGTAATATCTGATGACATCCTGCTTTAGGGTGATACATTATGTTCCTCTCATTTCAGCACAGCATGTTCCTCTTTCCTTTTACAGTGGCATTTTTGTAGACATAAAAACAGAAAGAATAGTTTATACTATTTTCACACAAATATTTGTATTAGCTTACCCACTTAGAATTTTCTTTTTAAAGTGTGATTAGCCTAATTTCACTCAGTGCTGTTAAAATCAAGCAGAGATAAATGTGGGTAAAATGTTTTTTTTTAGCAGTATCTATAAATGAAAAAAAACTTATGCAACAACTAGAACAGACAAAGCAAAATATAAATAAAAGATTGCCTGATTTACCATGCTGTGGGTATACAATGATATTTAAAGGTTAAGTTAAGTTAAGTCCGGTACTTTAGAATTTACTTTCACTGTCCTGCCTAGCTTTCGTTTTCTTCATTTTCAAAAATGTATCAAATGCTAAAAACAGCAGGAGGTGTAGGCTGTTTTTATCTCTGGAAAGTCCAGAGACAAATCATGAAAAAACAACCAGTGGGATTTTAGTGGTCTGGACAAGAAAATAGCCCCATGAACCATGTTTCTCCAAACCCAACTTATGGAATGTATAAATGTTTTAGTAGGTTATCTTTGCTCTGAAACACTTACAGTCAGAGCCGTCCCTCCAAACAGCTCTGGTTAGGCTGCAGTGTGTGCATTATGTCCCTGTACAACACATTGATTTGGCCTACACACCATATATACTGTACATTGGCTTGAGAAAGTTGACACACCCATGCTAAAGTTGATTAAAAAGTGGAATAAAAAACATCTTTTGGAAATTGATCTTAATGCCTTAATTCAAAATATTTAGGAAAATCCTTTTAAGGACACCAATTTTCTTTGTGAATGAATAATGTATTGTAAATAAATACATATTCGTCCTTAAAATACAGGGGTCATAAGTATACATCACACACTCCTATGTTAAATTCCCATAGAGGCAGGCCGATTTTTATTATTAAAGGCCAGTCATTTCATGGATTCAGGATACTATGCATCCCAATAAAGTTCCCTTGGCCTTTGGAATTAAAATACCCCCCACCATCACATACCCTTCACCATACATAGAGATTGGCATGGTTTTATTCAGTTAGCTTAATAGCTGGTTTGATTTACATTGAGAGATAATCTTATGGAAAGTTCCCCATGCCAATCTCTAGGTATGGTGAAGGAATTTTATTTCCAAAGACCAAGGGAATTTATCAGGATGCATAGTATCCTGGTCCATGAAATGACTGGCTTATTTAGTAATAAAGATCTGCCTGCTTCTATGGGAATTTAACATAGGGGTTTGTAAACCCCCGTCCCCTGTATTTTAAGGAAGAACATTTATTTATTTACAATACATTATTCATTCACAAAGAAAATTGGTGTCCTTAAAGGGTTTTTGAATCAAGGAATTAGGATCAATTTCCAAAAGATGTTTTTTATTCCTTTTTTTAATCAACTATAGCATGGGTGTGTAAACTTTCTCAAGCCACTGTATATACTTATTCCAAAACCTTCAATTAGGCCTAGCTTTACATCAGAAAGGCTTAGGATTTGTTTACTGCTTTCCAAAAGTGAACCATGACAAAAAATGTTGAGAGAACAAGGATTATACATGTCAACAAAACATGTGTTACTAGTCAAACCTCTAATTGAAGATATCTATATTGTAATTTTGACTATCCAAAATACATTCTGACTAGTAAAATGTCATTATATATATGTAACATGTCATTATATATATGTGTATATATGTATATATATAAAATTACATTATATATACATACATTTGATATGTATATAATGACATTGTAATGTCTGCAGTGAGTCTCTGACAGACCACAATACAACATGTGTGTGTACATATATATTGACCAATCACAGCGCTCCATTCCTCCCTCTGGGTGGAGGTGTGTCTTGCTCGTGCAGATGTGTTTACGTAGCTATACCTATCTTTAGGTTTACCAAGCGTTACAATTTACATACAATATGTAACATGTTAGTGGGGTTAAGTGTGCTTTAACTTTGTGTAGACTATTGTTACATGTGGTTCAAACAAACCGGAAATATGCTCTACTTCTTGTGTTACCAGGGCTAGGCTACTGCTTCATTTAGCTGCAACAATTTAGACGTCGCTGCTGGTCTCCTCCTCGGTACACCTTTTGTTAAATGTGTTTACTTCATCGTTGGTAGTAAACCAACCAAGACAAGAATTGTGCCGTTTTTCTCTCGAAGACCTGCTGTTGGTACATGGCTGCTGTCACACATTCAGCCGCTGGTTAGCAGACTCAACTCTGTGGATACATTTATGGAGCCATGTTTATCCACTGGCTACGTTAAAATCGTCTTCGTTCCCTGTCGTGAATGGACATTTGACTATTTTGTCAACAGAACAACGCAAGAGGGCTTCTGTCAGTTGTTTTTAAGAACGTGCTCCCATTTTTGTACAAAGAAGACAGGCGACATGGTGGTCAACACCATCCATTGGTTTAGGAAGGGACTGCGGCTGCACGACAACCCGTCTCTACGGGACTGTATCCGGGATGCGGACACCCTGCGCTGCGTTTACATCCTGGACCCCTGGTTCGCAGGGTCCTCCAATGTGGGCATCAACAGATGGAGGTAACTTAAGAATTAAACTATTATTATTATTATTATTATTATTATTATTATTATTATTATTATTATTATTATTATTATTATTATTATTATTATTATTATTATTAACCACCTCAGTGCCTGTCAAAATGTGTTATATTTTTGCAGAGTATCTGCTACCCAGCTAATATTTTTGGTTCCAAGAACGTTCCTAGAACGTCCCCCTAACGTTATCCTAACGTTGCAACCTTTAGCGAACGTCCCCCTAACGTTATCCATGGTGCAACCTTTAGAGAACGTCCCCCCTAACGTTATCCTAACGTTGCAGTCTTTAGAGAACGTTCCCCTAACGTTATCCTAACGTTGCAACTTTTAGAGAACGTTCCACTAACGTTCTCTTTTCTCTTTTGACCATGATACCAATTTTATTGTTGGGCTACTTAAACTGCCAGTGCATTAATTGGAATTAATGAACAGGCAAAGTTGATGGGATTTAAAACTTTAATGTACAATATAAAAAATTACAATAAAAAAAAAAAATCAGGGGCCGTTTTATTGGCAATATAGACACATAATAGTGCACATGTAGTGTGCAAGATGCATATTGGAATGATAAAGTATAGGCTACTGTGTTTGTGTGTGTTTTGCTTAAAAGTAAAGTATGCTACATTATTGTTGTAAATTTCCTAAATAGCCTACTGTAATATAAAAAAGGATGAAACTGATGTGAAAGATGTCACATCTTTTAAATCACGTTTCCTATGTTAATGATGTATGATTACTGTATGTATTGCACAGTAACATTAAAACATTAAATATCAATATAATTTGCCCTGCTCGTTCCCATGAGAAACTAGATCATTGTAACTTGTAGTTTCAGGTGATGGAAAATATACTGAGTGCAACAAATATCTATGTAACAATGAGTTACACTTCATTCAAAATGGACCAGGTGTGTCCTGCCTTTCTGTGTGGAGCTGTACATCCCAACCACGGTCCAAATTCATACACAGGTGAAGTGAACCTACGCCTGTAGGTGTGGTGGTGAGTGTCAATGGCTGTCTTTCTATGTTATAGAATACCTCTTTTACTGTGTTTTTAACTTTGAAACATTTAATTCTGACCCACTGTGTTGTTGAGTTTTGTCTACGTTGTCTGCCTGTAGGCCTTCTTGCTTCGGCCACCATCCCTATTAGACACTAACACTTAATTTGGATGTCACCATATTGCAGTTATCCAGCACTGACACTAACCCAGAACCACACTTTTCAAAATGAGCCCTTTGAATACAGGTCTTGTATTGGCCCCACTCCAATTAAAGATTCTCACCAGCAAGGTGTTCATTGCTCTTTTCAAGACCTGCACCCTAAAAAAAACCTGCGTAGATTCCCTTTAACATACAGTACATCAACATTTTAAAACAAAACATCATATACGGCGCCAAGTATGATCATGACAACAATGAATCACATAGGCTAACACAAAACGCAAAGTCAGAAATCAGGTGAACAAGCTTCCTAACTAAGTGGTAATCAGTGGCATAAGTAACGAGCCACAACAATCTCTAAAAACTACACTTAATCTATCGCAACACAACTATTAAGCGTAATGTAAATGCATCAAAGGCATTCCCACATGTTTGACTTTGAAGGGGAGAAGGACTTATTTACAAAGGCCGTCGTCAATTTTAACACACTTTAACACACTAACAAACTCTCTAACAGTGAGAGAAGAAACACACCCAGGCTAGATGAAATGAGGGATATGTGTAGAATGGCTTAACAGCATGGAACTGTTAGGACACAGAGTGCATATTACCTTCAAGCAAAATGATATTCTGAAGCAAGCCAATTTCATTACCTATTTTGATACAGTTATCCCCCCCTTAACACAAAATTGATCTGTGCGCAACTCTTTAAACTCCAGTATTCCTCCTCTGACACCCTGTGGTAAGGGGCCACCAACATGATCTTTCCTTAATACAGTTCTTTTACATGGCCATCATGGACCCTTCTGTTATTGGTATGCTCCGACAAGCAACAGACAATCTGGGCAACTGGGAAATTTGGCCCCCTCACCATGTGCTTACCTCACCAAGAAAACTCTCAAAAGGGAACCCAGATATCATATCAGTGAATTCATGTCTGTTAACAACATTTCTCAAATGATCAAGGCCATGCAAATTGTACACCAGAAAGCCCCCTCACCATAAAGTCTGCCAAAATGTATAACAAATGACACAAGTAGTGTCTTTGCACAGTCACATATCCCTACAGATTATATTTACCTCCGTACCACAATTCCCACAAACGATCCCGAACTCAATGAATCATATTTTTGCTATTTTTCTCTATAAAGCAAGGTTTCACTTGTTTTTTAATGGGCTGCTCACTGAAATAAACCTGTAATCAAATCTAAGTAGTTTAACAAACCTGTCAATAGACATTCCGACTGTAGGCCATCATTTTTCTTTATTTGGAAAGAAGTGCTAAACATGCTAAGCAACAGTCTGAAGCACTGACCCTTGCTAAATCAAGAGTTGCACATCCAAGCATCTTAATCTTTAAGTACAATCCGGAGGGTCCACACAGCCTTAACCTATCTCCCATATAAATCCCATAGAATTGTTAATATCCATGTGAAGTGTAAACTTAATGTCCCGAGAAGACTTCTTTAAAGGCTTTGGGCAATTAGGTGTGATTGGTTACCGATGGATGACGATACATTGTGCTCGCTGACTCACTCTGGTGCTCAGTCCTAAATGGAGAGCTGAGAAATTGGGTCATTGTGTTGTAATGGTCATTACATCATACTGTCACTGCTTTGACCTACATTAAACACACTCACCAGACCCTCCCAACTCCACCCCCGTTTACAGTCAGCTGCTCCACCTCATTTAATATTTGCACACTATTACTATTGATATTCAAACATTGCTGTGACCACCTTGTCAGTTTTTCAAAGTTTCGATTTGTTGTAAGAATATCTGCTCAGTTTCTGTATTACACCTTTTATTTACTGTATCGGAATCAGCTGATTTTTGAATGGCAGTACACTCTCTCATCTTAATTCTGTCAGTTTTAGTGACATGCATGCACGTTGTAAACTGGTCAGTGCTTTGAGATGATGTCTTCTGTTGCACAGTTTTAATGTGGTGAGTGTGGGAAATGATGTAATGATTTGTTTGTAGTAACAAATATTGAAAAACCCAGGAGAGGAGAATGATAGTGTAACAGTTTGGTTGGTTTTCAGAAGGAGAGTCTAAGCCAGACTACACAGAATTTAGAGATGAGTATTAATGTTTTTAACACAAGAGGCTCCTTTCTTTGAACGATGCTGTTGGTAACAAGACCAACACAGTTTTTTGAGGCACTATTTTGGGAAAGTATCAATTGTTGATCTTTTGCCTATTGGTTTTTATGGATAGTAGAGAAAACTTGCCTTCAGGAACCAATGAAGAAAATCAAAAGGGAGTTTTTTATTTTATCTAACAAATCTGGTTTGTATGAGTTTTGAACCGATTATTGATACTGATCTATTCCAAAAATAAAAAGAAAGTAATTTGTTAGAACATCAATAGGTTAAATATTGATAATGACGCAAATAAAAGCACTGCTAAGTGTTCAAAAAAGAGCATTTTACACGTTAAACAAACTCTATGATGTGCCGGGTCTGTTTTGAGCAAGTTCCGCTTTGGTGTGATTGTGCTGGTTGATTATTACAGGGAAAAGGTTTGATGGTTATGCGGATATATATTAAGAAAACTTTTATGTTTTATGCCTCCCTGTTATAAATGTTGGAAAGTTAACCTTACTTATAGACAGCCCATTCACCGTTGTGTTGAGCTGTCTGCTACTGTTCTGGGCAACACTTGCAAGTGAAGGACATATGGTCGGCTGTGTGTGTAAAATGACTTCACCACAAGAGGGCTGCCTGTTCACACTAAAACACCTGAATCTTCCTTTTCCTGCTCTCTCTTCATTGATTAGAGATTTCTGTAGTCCATGTGGAGTATTTTATCTATATCACATGTTGGTCATTGTTTAAATTTTTAATTTGTGTGATCCTTTGTTTTAACCTTATGGATATGCTATGTTTAAAATTATACATTCTTTTAGAAAAATAACCATTCTCCAATTGTTCCACCATGCTCTTTGCACTAGGTTGAGCTTCTACAACCCTGGCAAGCTCGCTTCTTGGTAGAAGTCCCTTGAATTCTCTGACATTCCTCTGGAGTCTAGCAACGGATCTAACGGCTGTGGACCAGTCAGGAAAGGCAATGAAGCGATTTGCTATTGAGTTGACTTCTTTAGTCTTAGGCATGGACATGGGCTTTGCAAAGCTCAGGGTTGATACCTTAGACGTCTCCCACCATTTTCTCTTTAGGTGGAAGAATCTGCACAGCCAGCTAGACTCTTTCAGCTGAACTGCACTCAGTCCATTTGAAGCATAGTCGGCTGTATTGTAATCTGCAGTGTGATCTGCAAAATCACATCCAAGGACTTGTATTATGTCCAATGGATTGTTCTCTTTGACTTGAGTTTGACGCACAGAGTTTACTTCTTTCAGCTCAACGGATGATCGGCGGGTGTCACTTGTCGCACTATAATTCTTGCGACCATTTTAAAGCTGTTTCAAAGGTTGGACTGTGCGATCTGTCTGCACTGCGTGTGAAAAGTGGTGGCAATGAAAGTAATCAAGTAATAACTTCATAAGTATAGTCACGTCACTGTTGAATGTATTGCAGTGTTTTTATATCCAATTCACCAAACATAATGTAAATTGATGCCAATTGAATTTGAAATAATATGTTGATGCCTGTTCTGTGCCATTTTTTAACACAGAAAGAGGACACTCCACGCAGAAGCGGCGCCCTGAAGAGGCTCCAACCCTGGAGAACAAGCAGATAGTGGGCAAAAGGCAGAATAAGAAGGATTCTTTTCGGCAGCCTGAATCAAATGGATAGCATCCTCTCCTGCAGTGCTCTCAGCTGACACACAGGAACATGAAACTAACAATACATAACATGCATAGTCTTAAGATAAGAGACATCACACATCTCAGGAATTTAGAGGAAACCTTTGAAATACAAGGGGAAATCTATGAAATTTTGACATATCAGGGTGTTGTGCGCCAATTGTTGTCTTCCTTTACATTTTAGTCACTGTAAAACTCTTGAAACCACTAATCATAATCACCCTATTTCCCCCGCAAATGTCACGTCAGTCAGACCAAGACATCATTTGGGTGAAACTATGTCATTCAGCCGATTATTAAATCAGCCAAATGTTTACCAATGCATCAGTTCTCGTAGGTAGTGAGCTAAACAGTTTGCTTATGCACAGGCTTCGGTATTTAAAATCTCAAACTCTGGTTCCGATCTGAGTGATAGGAACCCATGACACAATCCAGAGACTGTGGAAGATTGGTTGTCTACAGCTGACACCCTCAACCACTGCTGCAAACTGACATATGAAGACCTGGATTACATACTGTTGTATTTTCTCTTGAAAACAATCACCCAAATATTTCATATAATTATATTAAAATCACACTGTCAGAATTCTTTTTTCAAAGATTTAGTACATAACATTCTGATGTGCAGTAATGAATATTAGAAGCAAGACGATCGAGTTTGATAATGAAGCAGGCCTCACAAATGTCGTCATACATTAACTACATATTTATTGTTTTTATTTCCAACTTTTGTATAATTGGTTCTGTGGTTTCACAACTCCTATTGTAAATAATGTGTTACCAAAACTCAAAAGGTTCTAAGGGCTGTACCACAAAGCAAGATTAGTGGGTAAGTGATGTATTTTGAGTTTGAATGCGGGGTTTTCCTTATCACAGTGTCAAGTGTCTCTCTTTAAAGAGTGTCTCTCTTTTAAATCTGGCTAGATCGCCATGGTAACTTATGATGCATGGCTAACCTGGTCCGGACCAAAAGGCTCTTTCACTAATCAACTCCTTTGGAAACAGCAGCACCGTACAGTCCGCATTCAGGCAATGAGCAATTCAGGTTCTCAGAGGAAATACGTTATAAATACAAACTTGTTGATCTGTAATTTTAAATTATGACACTGAAAGCAACTGTGCATCAAAGTGTTCATTTTTTTGGAACCTATATCAATTATGCAGAAAATCTGAGCAAGAACAGCGTTCCATTTTATTTGTAAGATGGATGTTGCTCTCACTGTTTGTAGTGTTCTCTGGTCACTTGCCCCTGCTGGTTTTAAAAGAGGCTTCTATAAATCATACAATAATAGTTTATATTATAATAATACTATTATTAACTAAGATGATAACTTGCATATCAAAAGTGGTATTATTCCTTCAAACCATAATAACTATACAACTTTTTATGTTTATTTGCCTGGTCCTAATTGGGTGAAGTCCATTGAACATTGCTATTACATTGCAGCTATTAGAAGACCATGCACATTAGAAAATGATTTAGTTTAATTTATTTCACCTTTATTTTTACAGACAAATCATGAAGAACAGGTTCTCATTTACAATGACAAGTGACAAAGCCACTTAGGGCAAGGGAAGTCTATTATTTTATTTATCACAGATAATATTCAATCAATAAGTACATTTAACTTGATTTGACTAAAAACCATAATGATTTCCATGTCTCCATTATAGGAGATGTAAGAGCTAAATCCAGTTCTTGAGCATAATGTTCTGCTGCATCGAGTTTCAGAACTGTAGAATCAGCAGATGTTACATTAGAAATAAACAGTCAGCATTAAGTGTGCATTGAATGGTATAAATAAATATATTTACACTTAAAAACAAGGTTTATTATCTTCCAGCATTACTCTCTCGCGTGTTGACACATTGTTTGAATGCTGTGCTTTTAAGTGATTTGCATAAAGAAAACTTGAACTCATGATCCCTCATGCATCTTGTCCAGATGATATATACCTATCCACATGTAAACTATCTCTTCATAGCTTTTTTCTCAATTTGAATCAATTTCTACAAATGTGTTTTCATTGGGACGTTGGAGAGTTTTTTGTTAAGCGGTGTTTAAAAAGCCTTTTGAATTACTGGGACGGAAGGCTGTTATGTAATACAACATGAGAAAGTCCACAATGGCGTACTACTCTTCACTGGCACTGTATATGACCTTTGAGCCAATAAATGTGAGATAGTGTGTTGAATATTACATCATTTTCCATAGGTAAGTTTTAACCTTTTGGTCCTATTTACTTAAAAGATGCAGATATTTATAGCAAAAGTTATTTTTTAGGTAAAGCCTTAATCTGTTTTAAGACTTACCTTTTATTTACCAACATTGTTTGTATTAAATCCTTTCATTAACAACATACAGAACATTGCACCCAGCCTTTAGAGGTTGTAAAAAGTGAGATTTCTATGTTATTTTATTATACAGCCAAGTGAAGTGCTACATAAATACTGTGACTGTTTTAAAACGCTCAGTCCACAGAGAAATATCCACAGTCCGTATTTAGAAACGAGCCGTCTGGACTTTGGTTCCATTGGGATTTCACAACTACAGGTAGAAAGGGCTGCTTCCAATCCTTGTGATTCCCCGACTGCAATGACAGAGTGGCAGATGTGGACGACCCGGTAAAAACCATGCAGAGCAGCAGACTGGGCTTTTTTTTGGGAGGGGGAACTTAAGTAGCAGGTTCTAAAACAGAGCATTTCAGACAGAGGGTGAATACAGGCGTATTCAGACAGAAAATATGAGAAAAATAATGGGTTTTTTGAACATTAAAAACATGAGAGCATGATCTTGTAGAAACCCAAAATGCTAGTTTGAACCTGAAAATGAGCATAATATGGACCTTTAATAACTTAGACTGATCTGGTTGGATTACATGGGTTTCTTCCTCCTGCAGAATTTCACACAGTAAGGATCTGCATTACGTACGTATCCAATAGCAGCTTCCGCCCGGTGGGCGGTGATAGTTTAGTTCAAGCTGCAATATGTTTTTCCCAGACCCGATGTGTTGCAGATCCTGATCCCGACGAAATACTTTTGACTGCATGTCGGAGATGGAAGTGAGCCCGGACGATAGGGACCGAGTCCAGAAGAAGCCAGTTCGCCTCATAGCAGCGGTCTGCAACGACATGGGGATCGGCAAAGACGGGAAGCTGCCCTGGAATTTACCGTAAGGGGGAAACCATTTGTGATGACGTCACTTGATGCGATCTGCTGTTCACCCTCCTGTTGATCCCTTTAAAAAATGTCTAGATATCTAAAATATGGGTTTCTTTTTAACCAAATTACCACCAAAAATGGATTGGATTCCTTACAACGCTCTTTGCAAATCCAATGTATCACTGTCATTCCTCTGATCTTAACTGTTAGTCAAAATAATTCAACATTTCTGCTTTTTAACTCAAATATTAGGTATAATTCTATATAAATGAGGGTTATTGACCGTGAATTCCTAAAAGTAGTGTAAAACTAGTGGTAGTAAGGTGGTGTTAGTGGAAAAAAATGTCTGATAAAGGGACAAAAAAAATGTCAAAATGCTGTCTTTTGTGACAACACACAACACACAACGCAAGTGTTAAGACATGTCAACATGTCTGTCAATACAGACCTGTGTCTAGAGGTGTGTGGTACAGTAGAGCAAATAGTACTGCTGTTAGTATACAGTACTTGTGGACCCTCATGGAGAACTTGTACAATATAGTAAAATTAAATTAAAAACAATGTATTTAAGTGTTATGTAACTATACTTACATCTTTTTATTCACTTGGTTGAACTATAAGCAGCAGTACGTTTTCTGTCTGATTTTTTTCATTTGTGACTCTTACAGATCTGAATTCCAGTACTTTCTGAACACTGTCAAAAGGGTATCGAGACCAGGTATTCCTTAACATCAATATTTTTTTATAACCACCTCATATAGGGCTGGGTTTTTAATGCTTGAGCCAAAAGCACACCTGTATTTTAGTACTTATTTCCAAATTATATATCTTCACTTTGCTAAATATGAAGGAAGCAAAAAGGGACATTCCAATTTATCCTTAAACAAGAGCCAGTTAAGGTGGTTCGGGCACCTGGTAAGGATGTCCCCTGGGGGCCTCCCTAGGGAGGTGTTCCAGGCACATCCAGCTGGGAGGTGGCTTTAGGGAAGACCCAGGACTAGGTGGAGGGATTATATCTCCAATCTGGTCCTGGGAACGTCTCAGGATCCCCCAGTTGGAGCTGGTCGATGTGGCTCGGGAAAGGGAAGTTTGGGATCCCCCGCTGGAGCTGATACCGGATTAGCGGATGAAGATGAATGGAAGTTTGTATCCATGTTCTCCCCTACTTGACAGTTTGCCCCCTTTGTTATGGGCGCAATTTATTTGGTACTCGAAACTTTCCAGGTTTTGAAACCCAGTCCTGCACTATGTGCCACAAGACGTGAGGGCTGCAAAAGTTGAGATGTGGATTTTGTTGTCAAATATTTTATTATTTATTTCAGGAAAGATGAACCTGATGGTCTGGGGCAAACTGTGCTGGTACTCCCTCCCAAAAACTACTTTACCAATGGCCAATATTCTGCATGTGGTGCTGAGCAAAACACTGGAGTGAGTGCTGTCTCACACACAAACACCTGCATCAGATCGATATAAGAACATTATGTAACAGAGAATAAGTTATAAGATGGAAGATGTAGATGTTATGACCATAGTCCAGGTTATGTATGAGTGTATGTATCAACAAGGGCGGGAGATGGTTTATCTATTCAGAAACTAGTTCTAGGTTTCCATAGTCATTCATCCTCCTCAAGCTAAGAGGGCATTTCTCCTCTTACAGCACAGTTCCAGATCACGCCCACTTCCTCTGTCAAGACTTTGAGAGTGCTGTCCGCCTGGCGGCAAAGCCCCCCCTCGCTGACCTATTTGAGACCATCTGGATTGTTGGTGGGACGCAGGTCTATAAGGTAAACCAGTCTAAATATGTTATTGAAGACATGGCCGAGAGCACGGCCGGATTGACCAGTTAGGGCCCTACACCTTTAAGATTTGCATTAGTACATGGAGTTGGCCTCCCAGCATGCCCAGCATTCCCAGAATTCCCAGCCTTTTAAGCTCCACTCAACTTCAAATCAGTCTGCTCAGTCAGAATAATGAAACTCTTTTTCAAGGGTGTGTGTGGCTTTTATGAGACCATGTGGTCGTCACAAACTAGGACCAGAATTTCAGCCAATGAGGCTTTAGTTTAGTGTTGATTTCACCTTTAAAAAAAGCTCACAGCAGCAGGGTTGGTAAACAGGAAACTGGGAAAATATGCAGTGCCAAGTGGAGCCACAAATATTCAAAGTTGTTATGTGCAGCTTAGATTCCATTCTTCTTATGTCAGTGTTTTTTCTTTCACAATAAAAGCTCATTTATAAGTCATATTGGGCAGAATTGCATACACATGGAAAGCCAGGTTGTTAAAGCTTCAGTGCTTAACTTTTTCTATATTAATGAACCATAGGGGGAGTGTGACATTCGAGCCAAAAAACAACTCATTGTTGCAGCTTAGACCTGGCCTACCACTTGGGAAACAGCACGAGCCCATATGGGCAAAACATGCATCCTGAATAAATATATATGTTTATTTCAAAAGCACATTGCAAATAAAATAACATAAAATAAAATTGAATTGTTACGATTTAAGAATTCGCCCTTGTGAATTACAATCGCGATACGGCTGTTTTGGAACAATAGACAGACGGTGGCGGGGTAATTATTCCACTAATTTTTGAAGCAATGCATCAATCCACCAAACTCTCTGTATTTCTCAGTAAGACTATGTTCACAAACTGGTGTTGTCCGGCGACCTTTGCGTGTAGACAATCAAGAAAATGACCTCTGCTGAAGAGTCCATCATGTTTGATCAATCCTCCGTGTCCTCCTTGGCTACTAGCAACTGCACGGATGAGGGGTGGGGGTGACAGAAACTACTCACTATAACTTTAAAACTGTTAATGTACTCTGTATCCTTGAAGTTCCACTATTAAGATTGCGTCAGTGCCGCGAGAAATTCCGCCAGATACATGTATTTTCTGTTTTTTTGTCAACTTTATTTATGGAGTTACATAGAAGAAACAACTTAGACACAACATAGTACCAACCCGTCCCAACCCAACCACCAAGGCACAAACAACAACAAAGAGGGAAAAAAAATAAAAATATAAATAAAAGAAAAAAAAGGGATGGGTACACAAAATATAGTTACACACAGATCTTGAACCTGACTTCACACCGCTCAGACTGGGAACATTATGCAGCATCATACCACACATCATGTGAGGGCTACATTTTCAACAAATTCTATAAAGGGGGGCTAGGTTTTAGCATATCTATCCCGTAAATTATTCCGATTATATCTCAACTTTTCTAATGGCGTTGCAAAGAGTACCTCTTTGACCCAGTGTCTGACCGAGGGAGGTTTCACAAACTTTCCTTTATGCTTTCTTTTTGTTGGAATCTTCAATTCTGTGGATTTATGAGGACTATTGTCGCCTGCTCCTCAGATCCCGGCTGGGTAAATTGAGACAGCTAGCTAGACTATAATCTGAGTTTTCTCTTTCAAGATTTTAAAGCAGCTCTGTGCATTGCTTAGCACCGCCCATGACGATTTTGATTGGTTTAAAGAAATGCCATTTAACCAGAGCACGTTTTTCCTCACATCCAAATGCTATGTAGAGTAGCCAGACCCTCCTTCATCGTGCTTTGGAGGAGCAAAGCGAGACTACTGTCAATGTGACGACAATCTGTGTTTCCGTGCTTCTTGTTAACGATCAGGATGCGCTGAAGCACCCGTGGTGTGACTTGGTTTACCTGACAGACGTCATGGCAGACTTCGACTGTGACGTCTTCTTCCCCGAGTTTGACAGAGCACTCTTCAAAGAACAAGAAGGGTATGTGTTGAAGAGGGATTGTTGCATGCAAAGTTGTTTTTAAAAACTTAAGTAAGTGATTTTGTGACTTTGTTACAAAGTGGACATCAGCACTATCTATCAGACTGTCAGACTATCTATAAAAAGTTTAGATCAAAATGAATACTAGTCCATATTACTACAGGATGTTTACTGAAAGTAGATTCCTCCCTTGTTTTTGGTCTTATCTTTTTTTTCAGGTCAGGTCATGTCAGGGTGTTTTTTTCCACAATAAAAGCTAATTTCTTGTATGGCTATTGTTTATAATATTCTATACAATATTATATTTGACGTGATTTTGTCCTCACAAAACCATTTTTCTTTTGTGTTCAAACAAGATTTCCTGATGTGCCGAGTGGAATTCAAGAGGAGAACGGCATTAAGTACAAGTTCCAAGTGTTCAAGAAAGAGATTGGTGATGCGGTGTAGACAGCTAATAGAGAAAATCAATAGATTGTCAGAAAACACTCAAAATACCGCATTCCTTGAAAACCTTTCAAGATTTATTGCCAAGTTACCTCCTGGATAGACAGTAGAAACTTATAGTGCATCACTATATTTCTATAAATCCAAGTCTTGTTAACACTCTTTGTAATATAGTACTTTTATACTATTTTATACTCTTTGTAATGGATGAAAATCTTGAAACGCAGACACTTTAACAGCAGTCCAGTTTGTCTATGCAAGTCTTTGTGTGTATTCACCCCTCTTCCATCACTGCTGCTTGGTACATTATTTACAATCTGTTCCAATATATAATCTGCCACCCGCTGCTGTCACCTTGTCAGCGTTCCCATCTCGTCCTCCTCCTCAGAAACATTGCAGCTGCACAGAGAATATGCTTGTCAGTGTGTCAGTCATCTGCCTCTGTTGACGACAGCCTGTGGTCTGGGTACCACAGCAGATCTGGTCCCTTCTGAGCAGGACAGATGCCAGTTTAGAAAGCAACAAATCAATTGTCCTACTGGTTTGCCTCAATCCTATAATGACTGTCTTGTCATTCCAAAGAATAAGGGGTAATTGTTTAATGGGGAAATAACTGACAATTTCTGAACTTATTTCTCATTTTTAATAAAAATGATCCTTATTCATCTGGTTATATGTCATATGTTCTGCCACTAGATGGAGGCATATCAACAGAAAGCTTTGTGCTGCTTGGTAACACACACACACACGCACACACACTCACAAACACACACAGACACACACACACACACACACACACACACACACACACACAGACACACACGCACACACACTCACACAGGACATTAACTGTCTCAGAAAGCTCAATATCTATGGTTGTTAGTGATGTTATAATAATGGTCACAGTGACTTTACTACAGAATAAATCAAGTAATGTAGTACAGTAGCAGTAACCAGTAAATGTAAAGAGATATATAACAAGAAGTAGATGTACAAGGAGATCCGGGATCTTTATTAACATAAATAATTGTAGTTCAAAGGTCCCATGGCATAAAAATGTCATGGGAAAATGTGTTATGAGGTTTTTTAACATTAATATGTTTCCCCCCAGCCTGCCTATGGCCCCCCAGTGGCTAGAAATGGTGATAGATGTAAACCGAGCCCTGGGTATCCTGCTCTGCCTTTGACAAAATTAAAGCTCAGATGGGCCGATCTGGAATTTTGCTCCTTATGAGGTCATAAGGGGCAGGGTTACTTACCCTTTCTCCGCTTTGCCCGCCCAAAGAATTTGTCTCACCTTTGAGAGAGAGATATCATTGGCTTCAAGCCTCCATCTCGGCCCCCCCCACCCTCTCTCCTCCACAAAAGCTACAGACGCAGAAATGGCAAATACTAAGGAAAGCTCATTGTGGTACTGGCTCTAGTGGCTGGAATTCTGCACCAAGGCTGAATTTTGGGAAAGAGACTTCAGATACAGTATTAGGGGACCACTAAGGTCTATATAAAGAGACTTCAGATACAGTATTAGGGGACCACTAAGGTCTATATAAAAGAGACTTCAGATACAGTATTAGGGGAACACTAAGGTCTACATAAAAGAGACTTCAGATACAGTATTAGGGACCACTAAGATCTATATAAAAGAGACTTCAGATACAGTATTAGGGGACCACTAAGGTCTATATAAAAGAGATTCAGATACAGTATTAGAGGACCACCAAGTTCTATGTAAAAGAGACTTAAGATCCAGTATTGGGGACCACTAAGGTCTATGTAAAAGCATCCAAAGAGCTCAATGTCATGGGACCTTTAAACCCCTTTGTCATTACTAGTACTTTGATCAACATGCTGGAAACTTCTGGAAACTCTCAGAATACGTCATGTTAACGGTTTAAGTGAAAAACACCTTTGTCTTTCTTCAGCTTCACCTTTTGTGGTTCGAGTGGTTCAAGTTTCTTGAGCTTTCTGGGTGTTTCCCATCACCACCCTGTTTCCGTTCAGATCAGATCTCAATCTGCTTAAAGTCTTCTGAGAACTAGACCAACAATTTTCAGGTTAATCAGTGAAAACATGAACACAGAATTATTGACAGTGAGCCAACATGAACAATACCAGGGCCAAATGAAATTCAGCCATCGTTAATTGTTATGGTTAGTAGTAAATCTAATGAGGAACAGTATTCTGAGTCTGTCAGTCTGAGGACAACCACTGCTTTAACCCTCATGTTGTCCTCGGGTCAAATGGACCCCTTTTCCTATGTCAATGTTCTTTTTAATTTGCCAAAATAAAATGATTGATTCCACCCAATGCTCTTTGGCAAGTACAAATCTCTACTTTCATTAATTTTGGGGCGTCTTATTCAATTTTATGGCATTTAAAAAACACAGTGAAGTGGTTTTGAAATAGTAATGAGTCAAAGTTGATATATTCCAGTCTGTGATTATCCATCAACATCCTTTCCTTTCATTTTTGTCTAAATAATTCCTAATTTCTGCTTTTCTAACTCAAACAGTATCATTTCCTAAAAATGTGGTTTATTGACCATAAATTTAAAAACTGTAACACTTAGTGTTACTTGAATACGTCAAAAAAAGTGACAAACATTGAAAAAAGGTGTTGAAAAAAGGAACATAAACGTCAGAAAAAGTTTAAAACAATGATAAAAAGCGAGACAGAAGACAGGAAGACAACACAAGGGTTAAATGGTCAATAGTGTAACTGTCTGAGGGATAGTGTTACAGAAATCCATATTCCATATTTTTAATAGTGTGAATTCATACGCTAATTAAAAACCTTAAAAAAGGGTTTAAAAAGGGATGTTAGATCTAAAATTGTACTAAAATATTTTACATTAAAAATATTTTTGTTTACATTTTGTTCTTTATTACAAATGCTATTTTTTATGTTGAAGTCAAAGGTCAAATGATCAGAGTTTAGTGAAGGCCACACCTGTTGCATTGTGGGTAAAAAGGTATACAGAGATAGCCAATGTGGCTGCAGAGGAGAAATGAACTGGCTCCAACTAAGATGTTGCACGATCCAAGAGGCGCACACGGTAATTGTGCTTTTTTATTTCAGCCTTGTTATTTATGTTGTAATTTCTTTGCATTTAATGCCCTTTCTGTACTGTTGTGATGCTAACATTGTGGGGCCCGTCTAGTTAAGGAAGCATGTTTAAGAGACTTCAAAGTGACTGAAAGAAGTATATTTGTGACAGTTATCAGGTAAATAAGGACCAAAATGCAGGTTGGCAGGAGAAGGCAGGATGAATTTATAGAAAAACAATACACAAGAAAATACAAAGTTCAAACATCCAGGAGAAAATCCCAAATGATCAAAAATCCACAGGGGTTCGGGGGGGAAACTGACAAGAGAAAAGGGAAGCACAGATATTAAATACACAATGTGATGAGATAATGAGAGGTAGGTAAGAGAGGGCAGGGGAGCAGGTGGAAAACAGCAGGTAATCACAAGGAGGGAAGACACAGGAAGTCAAACTAAAGACAGGACGAGACAAAAACCAGCCTTCAAAATAAAAGAGGAAACAGAACATAAACACACTCAGGGAAACACAAGACAGGACAAAAAAAATGAGAAAAAGAATGTACAGTATTTGACTCATTGTATTTTGTGTTTATTTTCTTTGTAGTTTTCACAGTGTCTATGATGTAAATGTGGAAATAAATGTTCAAAGGACATCTGTATGATGCGTGGCCATATTCAATTGGACCAGTGGAATTACAAATAGGATTATAAAATATGGTATGAATGAGATAGAGTAATAGTGATATGATCCCAACAGACTGCAACTCACTACCAGCAAAAATACCACTAGTGACAGATGAGCCTTTTTCAAAGTCATATTGAGTCATAGTGAATCTCAAATGCAATGTTCAAACATGATCTAGTCCCATTAAATTAATTTAAGGCCATGTTAAAATGCCATGTAATTCAAAAATGCAACTGCCACATGTGACCTGTCCCATTGTAACTGGTGTGCTGTCTTGGCCAGGTCTCCCTCAGAAAAGAGATTTCAATTTCAAGGGACTTCCTGGTTAAATAAAATTAAAAAAAATAAGCACTTTGTTGAGGTTATCGTCCCAAGGTCCCAAGTCCAGGCATCTCTTGAGTCTCTTTGGCTGGTGTTTATCCAAGGAAAAGAAAAAAAAAATGGAATATTTCAGTAGCAAAGGATAGAAAGAAATTCCCCTACATTTTTACATCCCCAGATTTTAAAGAATCTAAATAAAAATCTAACTCACGTTGACTTTGAATAAGGAATATTTACTGCAGCAGTGATCGTGCAAGCTTTAGCTGGAAATCATAGCTTTTATTGCAGCTGTCATCTGTTTCTGGTGAGATATGACCCATAAAAGCAATTTGTTAAGCGCGGCTAATATCAACCCCTGTCATGTTTAAAATGAAAAAGGACAATTTAGACTCTTTCTTATTA
This sequence comes from Etheostoma cragini, assembly GCF_013103735.1. Taxonomy (NCBI): domain Eukaryota; kingdom Metazoa; phylum Chordata; class Actinopteri; order Perciformes; family Percidae; genus Etheostoma; species Etheostoma cragini. Next base: position 26,324,077 of record NC_048414.1, read on the forward strand.
GCCTCCCCTCTGGCTTGTCTGAGTAATTCAAAAACACAGCGCGGGTTGTTACAGCAGTAGAGGACAAGAGGACAGTGGTTAAGAAATAGAGGTGACTTGTAGGACTCACCTTTATTACCCACTGTCCTCTTTGCATTCATACACCGGAGAAATTGTCTCCTCTTTCTCACACTGAATACATCCTGAACCAATCCTCGTATGTATTGCTTAGCACATCCGAAAGACCTTGCAATATGATGAATTTACGACAAATGCCACTGACGTCTGTGTAAAATTAGAAACCTTTTCTGTGCATCAGCTGCAGAGCTCAAATTCATTACCAGATGCACTCACTTTTGCATAATATGCCCAGTGGCTATCCCCATGACTACGGAGCCATGCCGAGTAATGCAGTCGGGCTGATGGGCAGTGGAAGTTGTCCTCCTCCTCCTCCTCCTCCTCCTCCTCCCTCAGGACACACAAGTCCTCTCTCTCTTTGTTGTGACCCCCATCGTCCACATTACGACGTCGTAGGATCCTTGAGGCATAAAGTCATGGCTTCATTAGCTGTGGAGCTCACTCCCATTAAAGGCACTCTTACGCATGTTTCAAGGGCTTTTGCTGGCTTTGAAACATTAAGACACATTCTTTCTTTTTTTTGAAGATGAGTTGTTGGGCTTTATTAGGCCTTAATTTGACAGGACAGCTGAAGACACGCAAGGGGAGAGAGGGGGGTATTTTACAATGCCCTATCTTGGTTAGACAAAGCTCAGGCAGTTTGCGTATTGATTTTGTGGCCTACACTAAAATAAATGTGGACATTAACCGAAAAGTCTTTTTTTTTTACCTCCAAATGACACAGACAGGATAACCTTATTGATAAAACCCAGCATAATGGAAAATCTATTTTGCATAAATGAACTAAAAGCAGAGTGGGTTCAAATAAACCACTTTGAAATCAAAGCAACTTCATTTTCCTTTCATTTTTAGCCCATCCCATTTGAATTCATTTGAAATCATAATGATGTTTCAGTGGTGAATGATGGCATATAAAACAGTGTGTCTCCATCTGTAAAGTAACAATACAAATTCGAGGCACTGTTAAGATTTCCCCCCCCGAGGGCGACAGTCGTGCTGCCAAGAACATTGTGTGAAAATGAGACACTTGCACAGGCTGTTAATAAAATGCTTTAAAAAGCCTTGTTTGTCTTCACTTCTACTATGTAGTTCATTTGATATTTGAAGTCAGCGCGTCTGTCATTACCCAGTTATGTCATGCAGTGTTTTATGTGAAGGTATTGTAATGAGGTAACTTGTGAATAAGCAGTTATGAATTAGTTATTTTGGTTTAGATGCTGTTGCATTTGTCTGAATTTCTGATATCAGTCTTAGAAGTTGTTTCCATAACCCATCATGATTTCACACCTTCAGTAAAAGTATACTGCTTTTTATGTACTTTAATGATATACTTGAAATGGGTGCCCCTTAGACCCTTAAACCTTTGTCGTCTTCCCATCACTTTTTTTATTCATTATTGATTTTTTTTAAAAACTTTTTCTTAAGTTTCTGTTCCTTTAACACTTTTGCCACATTTGACATTTTCAACACTACCTTATTAACTTTAGTTTAGTTATTTTATGGATTTATGGTTAATAAACCTAATTTATAGGAATAAATAGGAACTAATGTTTAAGTTAAAAAAGCAGAAATTAGGAATTTATATAGACTAACATTAAAGGAATGTATGTTGATGGATAATCACAGACTGGAATATGTCAACTTTTACTCAATAATATTTCAAAACCACTTCAATTGTTTTTTTTTTAAATGCTATAAAAATTGAATGAGACACCCCAAAATGAATGAAAATAGAGATCTGTACTTGCCAAAGAGCGTTGTGTGGAATCAATCATGTTATTTTGGGTAATTAAAAAGAACATTGATATGAAAATGGGTCAATTTGTCAAATATAGATATAAATAATCACAAGAACAATACACTTTTACACAGCTTTAATTCAATTTGCACTGCTGTCAGTCATCGCCTATTAAAGGGGCGACAGGGTTAAAAAGTGGTCTCTCTCTACGTAGCTGTAGTTTTTCATAGCTCATCTCAAAGTCCTTCTTAGTGCCACATAGGACCTCCAGACTACCGGCCGTTACGTCATAACCGTGCGCACTCAGTCGCTGAATGCGATACTTCACTATCTGCGTGGTCAGCTCCAAAACTCCTGGAGTCTCTATGATTTGAGACATGCTGATCCCAGCCTTGAGGAGGCTCTCAAAGCGCTCAGCCAGGATGTCGTCAGGGTAGTAAAGCAGAGCCGGGCAGTTCAGGATCATGTCCCGCAGCTGTGCCTCCGAGCAGCCCATGGTGTCCTGGGAGTACGCCAGGGTGCGCCGCATGCTGTCCGGGTTCAGCTCGGTGACGTAACCCTTGAGTTTGGAGAGGAGGCGGAGGAGCTGGGCCGTGCTGAAGCCCCGGTCTCTCAGGAACAACAAGTTCTGCCTCAGCACCTCGGGAGGCTTAAGGAGAACAAACGGGTTCTGGCTTAGCAGCTTCTGAAGCCAGGTCTTCATGTTGGCCTCCTCACCCCCAAGCTCCTGGTAGGCCTGCTGGAGGGTGCGCACCATCATCTCGTTCTGCTCCACGTGTCGGCTGAAGCTCTGGGGTGCACTGGCCATCAGCTTACTGATGATTCGCTTGTTGAGGTTTAGGCTCCGGAAGTAAGCGATGTTCTTCTGCTGGTTGTCATGGTGACTGGACGAGGTGAAGAAAGACGCGGGGAATTTCTCAATGATACCGACCAGCTCTTTGTCTTTTGGGCACACGGACATCCACAGCTTCCTCTGAGCCTGCAGCTCCTCTGGGGGACAGAGGATCGCCTCAGGGTGACCTGCCAGGATCCGGGCAATGATGGAGCCCGAGGCTCCCATGTCCTTTAGCATGTCAGCTACCTCCTTCGTATAAGCTGGGCTCCGATGCAGGACCCAGCCTTTAAGTGTCCGGACCTTCTGGAGATCCACAGAGAGATAATAGAGAGCCTCCACGGTCTGCTGGTTCTCTGCTGGGCTCAGCGTTGCACATGGTCTTAGGTGTAACGGTAGAACTGGGGCACATTGGCACCGCAGGCACAGGGATGTTGCAATCAAGCGCAGCATTGAAGTTCTAAAGCGGATCACCTAAAGGAGCCAGAGAAGAAGTTACTTCAGTGGGCGACAACCAGGGATGCAACTATTTTCATAGTTGATTAATCTGTTGATTATTTTCTCAATTAATCGGTTAGTTGTGTATAAAATGTCAAATGGTAAAAATGTGGCGCAGTGTTTCCCTCAGCTCAAGACAACGTCCTCAAACGTCTCGTTTTGTCCACAACTCAAAGATAGTCAGTGTACAGAGAAGAAACTAGAAAATGTTCACATTTAACAAGCTGGAATCAATTAAGTTTTTTTTACTTTTGTCTTTAAAAAATGACTCATTAGTATTTAATGGGATACCGGCAAATTGTATGTACGTGTAAGGAAAGAATGCTGCCCAGTTGTGCAAAACGTCCAACTATCAAACCCCAATCTTCATTGTGCAACCTTTGGATTCTTATCTGTATTATTGTTTATTTTTATGCAAAATGATAACATCTCTTAAAATCACTTTGTAATTGAATCTCCCGGCTTTGACACAGAGGGCACCCAGTTGTTTACTTTTTATGCTATTTGGGGTTTAACGCCTCACATCACAGACTGCCTTTACACAGTATACGCCTACCTACTTCCAGAAAAATACGTTTAGTGATTTTTGCGTGCTAAAATCCTTTATCCTGTATGCAATTTTGCAAAAACTGCGGTTTGATGGAAAAAGAGACTGTCTTGTTGTGTAATTGCGTCACTTCATAACGTTCCCATGGCAACAGGGGGAAATTGGCTGCTCGTGTGACGTAAACGCACCATTTTCAACTTTCTGCTAAGATATAGGCTATATCACTTTTTTTGCAAAAGAAATGCGGGGATTATGAAATCATGCAAACCCCGCATTATTTTGCGCGGAAATCGGCAATTTATGCTGCGAAAGTGCGGCGAATTTGAAAAAAAGATGCGTCCAACGCATACGGACTTTGGCTGATTATGCATTGAATTATGCGATGGCATAATCACGTTTTAATTGAGGGACTGCCCACTTGTGCAAAAATCCAACTATCCAACCCCGATCTTCATGCATTTCCCAACAGAAAACCTTTGGATTCTTACCTGTATTATTGTTTCTTTTTATGCAAAGTGATAACATCTCTTAAAACCACTCTGTAATTCAATCTCCCAGCTTTGCCACAAAGGGCACCCAGCTGTTTACTTGACATGCTATTTGAGGTTCTCTCTCATCACAGCCTGCCTTTATAACAGAAGATAACGGTTATTATAACTTAGTCTGCACAGCTGGAGCCAGATGTTTCATAGGGGAAAATGGAAAAGCGTGAACTCGTCGAAAGCCATACAAAATGACTCTGCACAGAGTGACAATAAGATCTTATTGTCACTCTGTGCAGAGTCATTTTACGCACAGTTGAATAACGTGTCCGTCAACGATTTCAAAATAAAAGTCTGCTTGAATACTTCAGTATTGTTTTCGAAGCACGGATTGTATTCTAGGTTTAAGATTGAGGTTGCATAACGTACGTTACCTGCTAGATGAGACAAGAGCATCACGGGACATCATGTTCATCTCGTGACTTAACATGATAAACGGCCAATCAGCTGCGGTTTGACAGAGGTGTGGAAATATGTGGAGAGATAAAGCTAGAAGTCTATACAGCTAAACATTTGTGTTACAACATGAGTACCTTCAGCACGTAGAAAGCTGTAGCAGCGGTCATACGATGTGACGTTTTGTTATGAAAAGGTTTCTTCTTCTAGTGTTTTATGCAGTGTTGTAACCCACAGCGTCACATAGTGACGAGTACGGGTACCGAAGACCTGCACAACTAAGACCAACGTGATCCTGAAATAACTTTCTTCAAAAGAAAAAAGTACATGAGATGTTCATGCAGAATGTCAAAAATTATAATTTGATTGTGTGAACCCAATGCCCTATTTCATTCCTCTTTTCAACGCTCTGCTCTTATATTCCTACCCAGATGTCCAGTAAATATTTATTTATTTTTTAGGCAAAAGTCTGCATCTCAAACAGCAGTTGGTGTGCCTCCAAACCCTGCAGCATTCGGGGCCCTGATGAGTGCAATCAGTGCAGAGCTGAATTGGACTGCACACACAGAGAGTTTCCTCGCAGTTGGTGCTTAATCACGATGCTTGATCACCAGCTTTGCAAGCTGTTCCCTCGGTAGCACGTTAGCTGCTGCTGCTGCTGAGTGGGTAGCTGGGTTCATTATAGTTTATGTACTACTGGTAAACAGATGACGTGCCTCAAAGGAAACAGGTTGCGTCTCTCTGCTTTTTTTAATACCAAATATGTTGAGGATGACCGTGAGGTCTGAGCCCAGGCTCAACCCCAGTTTAACATCCCTTCCTCTCCCTGGAAGTCAATTAGTTTACCAGGGGCATGGAAAAAAATTGTGTCTATTTTCAAAGTATTGAAACACTTAGAAAGAAAAACGGCAGACAGGAGGGTGCTAGATTTCATAGAGAGTTACCCTGTTAGTTAGATTGATTATGTCCAAACACAAAAAGAGACATAGATTTGATTTTTGCATGTGTTTTCATGTTCTTTTTGCTTTTATTTTTTTTTTTATATATAGTGGAAGCAGGGACCTAAAACAACACGCGGGCCTGCAGAGTAAACAGTGTCAGTCAGATCTTTTTCCATTTGCAGTCAACCTGATAAACGTTTCACTTGCTTCTACCAATGGGTTGAGCAAAGTCACGCAATCAGTATCAACCCTCGCATGCTACAATGCTTCTGTTGTTTTTACAGGAACTTAAGGAAGCAAAATCACAGAGAAGCTGTTACTGGGTAACACAAAATTGCACCAGACTGAATCAAAAGACGTGACAAATGCATTTAAACCAGCAGAATGCAGAATAATCCAAGGCCCCTGATCTGTTTTAGGACTTTAATCCAATTTTTGTCAAGCACCTCTATAAAATATGTGGCTGTGTAGGATGTGGAACTTGCTAAGACCTGAGACATATTGCCACATACAGTACTTACTGCGACTTTGTTGTGTTCATTAACACTCAAATGAAGCAACTGTAACCGGGTTACAGTATAGTCAGCAAATAATGGCAGCAGCAGTAACTAAAGCTGTCAGATGACTTATAGTGGAGTAACTAAAGTAACTAGTAACTAAAGCTGTCAGATGACTTTAGTGGGGTAAATAAAGTAACTAGTAACTGAAGTAACTAGTAACTAAAGCTGTCAGATGACTGTAGTGGCGTAACTAAAGTAACTAGTATCTAAAGCTGTCAGATGACTGTAGTGGAGTAACTAAAGTAACTAGTAACTAAAGCTGTCAGATGACTGTAGTGGGGTTACTAAAGTAACTAGTAACTAAAGCTGTCAGATGACTGTAGTGGAGTAACTAAAGTAACTAGTATCTAAAGCTGTCAGATGACTGTAGTGGAGTAACTAAAGTAACTAGTAACTAAAGCTGTCAGATGACTGTAGTGGGGTAACTAAAGTAACTAGTAACTAAAGCTGTCAGATGACTTTAGTGGGGTAAATAAAGTAACTAGTAACTAAAGCTGTTAGATGACTGTAGTGGAGTAACTAAAGTAACTACTAACTAAAGCTGTCAGATGACTTTAGTGGGGTAAATAAAGTAACTAGTAACTAAAGTAACTAGTAACTAAAGCTGTCAGATGACTGTAGTGGGGTAACTAAAGTAACTTGTAACCAAAGTAACTAGTAACTAAAGCTGTCAGATGAATGTAGGGGAGTAACTAAAGTAACTAGTAATTAAAGCTGTCAGATGACTAGGGGAGTAACTAAAGTAACTAGTAACTAGTAACTAAAGCTGTCAGACGACTGTAGTGGAGTAACTAAAGTAACTAGTAACTAAAGCTGTCAGATGACTAGTGGAGTAACTAGTAACTAGTAACTAAAGCTGTCAGACGACTGTAGTGGAGTAACTAAAGTAACTAGTAACTAAAGCTGTCAGACGACTGTAGTGGAGTAACTAAAGTAACTAGTAACTAAAGCTGTCAGATGACATAGTGGAGTAACTAAAGTAACTAGTAACTAAAGCTGTCAGAGGAATGTTGTTGTCCTGTAGTCTGAGAGACACAGATGTCCACAGTTTATGGACAAGGGTGCCGAGCTGGGACATTTTCTAACTGTACGTGACAAACTGACACCAGGTTGTCTTTAGCAGCTAAGAGACTCTGAGGATGGGGGACAGTTGCAGAAAGGACGTAGAAACGGCTCCAACTTGTATCATGGTAGGATTAATTGTTCTGCTCAGATTAGGCATGTTCCCAAACAAGGTCTCCTCTTGTCTGGGAAAAATCAATTTAAAACCGTGATGTTTTCTGTTTAACCCTTGTGTTGTCCTCCTGTAAAAAAAAAAAAAAAAAAAAAGATCTTGGAAAAAAAACTTTACTTGATACTTTTTATCGATGTTTTTAACTTTTTCTTTTGTTTTTGTCCCTTTTTCAACACGTTTGACACTTTTTTTCAATGTTTGTCACTTTTTGACGTCTTCAACACTATGTAACACTAACTTATTAAATTTAGTTTTACCGTTATTGTTTGTAATCTATGGAAATTAGACTTACTGTTTGCTTTATAAAAGCAGAAATTAGGAATTATTTAGACTGAATGCATGTTGATGGATAATCACAGACTGGAATATGTCAACTTTTACTCAATACTATTTCAATACCACTTCCATTTATTTCTCCAAACGCTATAAAATTAAATAAGACACTCCAAAATTAATGAATGTAGAGATTTGTACTTGCAAAAGAGCGTTGTGTGGAATCAATCATGTTATTTTGGGTAATTATAAAGAACATTGACATAGGAAAACAAGTCAATTTGACGCAAGGACAACATGAGGGTTAAGTGCGGCAGACACTTTTAACACTGTTAACTCTGTGAAACTGTTTTTGCCATTTATATTTAGCAAAAAATAATTAAAAATTCAACAAAGTCTTGCTTCAAATCTCCTCCTCTCCTGCTTTACAGAGAACTTCCACAACGCAACTTGGTGGTGGTGATGAGGGAGGGACATGCGTTGCTCTTTCACCCCACCCAGATGTTACCCATTTTTTCTGGGGATGTCAATTTTATTTCTATTACACATTTAAAAACAACAACAGTTGACCGAAGTGCTGAACAGGGTCGATGTAAAAAAATATCACCTATTTAGTTCTATTGTCCGCTTACTTCACTATGAACTCATCCATTCATCAAATCAACCTTCGGCCTTTTTAAAACAGGTCTAGACACCTCATAAAACAAACGGCATAATTGGTCTACCTGATAATAAAGAAAAAAAAGCCCAACCCACTTCCTGCACAAGTATGGCATGCATTGGAATTTACATCTGAGAAACTGAAAGGGAAAGCTAGAGAACCTGCTTAATCAAGAACACACACACACACACAGTTATTGTTGAAACAGATTTGAATGACATACACAGACATGGCCTGTCGTCACTTCATATTCCAATTATTGTCCTAATGTCAGCATGTGACTTCAGGCAGCTTTTCATTGAGCATGGTTTTGGACAATTGTCCAGTTTGAGTTTTAGCAGTGTGTGTATTTTTCATGTAGTTTCATTTGTAGACGTGTTGCATGTTTTAACAGTTATTTGCATGAGTTTGTGGATTTGCTTTGTTTTTTGTTTGTTGGACTGGGATTATGAGGAGCAGCTGTGATTGGCTGGACCACACCCTTCCAACAGCTCATAACTGGCCACAGGATCCAGTGTTGGGCTTGTTAAAGGTGGATGCAAAACAGGTGTGGGGAAGGCAAAAAAGGAGGACAAAGGAAGAGAATCCCGGCTGTTAATAGCCGGAGGAGAGTTGTGTATTAACCCTTGTGTTGTCTTCCCATCAACATAAATCAACACTTTTGTTTTATTCCAGTCTATTATTATCCATCAACATCCATTCCTTTTGTTTTAGTCTAAATAATTCCTTATTTCTGCTTTTCTAATGCAAACATTAAGGTATAATTTCTTGTCCAACACATTTTTTCAACACTTAACTTTAGTTTTACAGTTATTTTTGGAATTTATGGTTAATAAACCTAATTTATAGGAAATTATACCTGATGTTTGAGTTAGAAAAGCAGAAATTAGGAATTATTTAGACTAAAATTAAAGGATCGCATGTTGATGGAAAATCACAGACTGGAATGTGTCAACTTTTACTCAATACTATTTCAAAACCACTTCAGTTTTTTTTTTCAACTGTTGTAAAATTGAATAAGATGCCCCAAATAGAAATAAAAGTAGAGCTTTGTACTTGACAAAGAGCATTGTGTGGAATCAATCATGTTATTTGGGGTAATTAAAAAGAAAATTGATACAGGTAAATGGGTCATATTGACCCGTAAACAACATGAGGGTAAAAGTTTTTTTTAGTTATCTTTTCATTGTTGTGCAGAAGTGAAGTAACCAGTTTGACTTTGAAGAAATAACTGAAGAAACCATCCTGTGGAACGTAAGTTTAACAGTGTTAACGCCTCATTTTGCTGGTAAAAAAGGACCTCACACAACCATGTGACACTTACAACAGTGTAAAACAAAAAGTGCTTTAAAAATGTTTTGATTTTTAGAGTAAAGTTATGTTTAGTCATGTACTCTTTCTTAGCTGGAGAGAGCCGTTACACAAGGCTTTATAGAGAGAAGAACCATAACAGCGGTGTCAGGTTGTTTTATAGTTAAACAATGTCAATATTTAAGTTGTGGTGGCATATTAACTTTTTGGCCAGAAGATCTGCAAGCGAAATATCTTATTAAAGCTGCAGTAGGTAAGATTTAACTAACTTTAGGTCATATTTGCTGACCCTACGTTGGAGTAGAAATACATGACGCAGGTAATTAAAATCGGACTTGTCTGGTATCACCCTGTTCATTTTCACCAATCAGGGCCGGGGGGTGTCTAACTGAGTACCATATCTGCTCAGACACATGCATTCCCATGTGAGGAGAAGGTTTGAGACAGTTTGGGTTTCAGACGAAAGCGGGGGAGAGACTGTGAAGTTGTTGTTGTTCAAATTCTTTGGATCTTCATAATAGTACCTACAGCGCTGTTTAACTAACATACAGAGCAGTTAAGTATTAAGAGATTAAACACCTCCCGACTGTTCTGTGATTAAAAACCAGAAAACAGATGCACTCTTAAAACTTCACATGAGATGAAATGTGCGAAATCCATTTATTAGGATGCAACGTACACCATGAAGCCACTAGCAGCAGCGCTGATTACCCCTAATGTTTCTATTCCTAAATGTGGTTTGACCTGCGGGCATTTTTTGATTTTGCAGCTTCATATTATGTATCATATGACTCTTCTCTCTCTCTCTCCTCTCTCTCCATCTGATAAACAGCACACGATTGAATCAATCCTTTGTGTTTCTTTGCAGTTCCAAAGAAATAACACAATAACTCCCGGGTAGAGTAGCCCAAACTTCTAGATTTCGTTCAGATTAATGTTGTCACTGAATGAGAGCATGATGGTACAGAAGAGATTTGCAAATGCTTGTTTGCATGGGATAAGCACCTGATTCAGACATCATCACTCTGTTGGGGGTTATCTTGTAGAGGAAGAAGTATTCAGGTCCTGTACATAAGTAAAAGTACTAATACCATATTGTTCAAATATTCTGTTACAAGTAAAGGTCCTGCATTCAAAATGTTACTTAAGTAAAAGTATGTCAGTATCCTCGGGAAAATTTTAAGTATTAAAAGAAAAAATTACTAAACGCAGGCTGTTACATTATAGGGTAGTTTAATTTTTAATGAAATGTTTTATTGCAAAAGTTTAATTTATGAAGTAATTAAAGCTATCAGATTAATGTAGAGGAGTAAAATACAAATTTTTCTCTGAAATGTAGTGGAGTAGAAGTAGAAAGTGGCATGAAAAAACACTCAAAGTACCTTAGATGTATCTTAAATCTTTCCTTAAGTACATTCCTAAAGTAAATGTACTTAGTCACATTTCAACACTGGTGTTATCCAATATGGGGTATTATGAAAAAAAAAAAAAAAATCCATACAAACATAACCTTGCATGGGGACTGATCACACCCACAACTGACTAAAAACCTGTCCTCCAACACAACCAGGACGGTATTCTACCTGTCCTGTCTCTTGGCTTTTTTTTAGCCTTGTTGGTTGTCTCAGACTTGTCACTTTTCAATTCCATAAATTACTTTAATGCCTTTCTGCCATCGTCTTTCCCGCATATAGTACCTATAGGCACACCTGTGTGTGTGTGTGTGTGTGTGTGTGTGTGTTTTCCTACTGTATATCTGAGGGTGAGCGTTTGTTTGTTAATGTCTGTGGAAGAATGTAGAGGAGGTTACTTATTGAAGGCAGAGGCGGACCTAAAGTGACAAACCTAAGTGGACCTATCAAAACAGTCTTGCTGTAAGCACACTTCCCACACTGTGGCACATGGCCCGGGACAGACAGACAACATGACCTCTATCAAGTTTCTGGAGTTTCTGCTTCTCTTCGTCCTCCAGCAGGTCCATTGTGAGGAGGCAGAGCACTTGTTCAGAGCATTGGGCACCGATGTCGAGATGGGGTATTGTTTCGGAGGGGATTATATTGTTGTTTACAGATGTGGTCCCGAGGGAGACCAGCTGCTTGGTAATTCCTCAGGTGACATCAAGCCCATTACACCTCCTGCGGACCTGCAGGACCGCATCCAAATCAGCAAAAACGAGCATCTGCTCGGGCTCCTGATTAAGAACCTCACAAACAAGGACTCAGGGATTTATAGGAGGGAGTGTTGGCAAAACCACATGCTGGTCAGCCAGCACACAGAGCAGCTCTTGGTTTGTGATAAGGAGGTGGAATCTGAAGAGATCATTGTGAAGGAAGAAGATGAAAGGGCTGAGCTTCTGTGTAACAACACTTCCATTGGTTTGGAGGGAACCTCTGTGCGCTGGTACCATGAAATGTTTCCATTTTATAAGCCCACACTCTTCCTGGACAGCAGCGTCTCGTTGGAGCTTCTGCGGGAGGAGCTCCAGGGTGCCGTGGAGGTCAGCCACAACGGGGCGTTGCTCTTGCTCGCCAACAGCCTGTTAAAGAATAACCTGAACGTTTACTGTCTTGTGAGCAAAGGTAAGAATTGTCTCAGTTTCCAAAACAAGTACCTACCAGATAACAGTGAAAGCTGGGAAGTATTTGCCTCCACAGGGGAGAGAGTGGTACTAAAATGCCCCTCTGAGGGTAACAACCAGCAATGGGACACACCACTGGGGGGAATCACTAATAGCAGCATGGGGATGTCCATTTCATTTGGTGACAAATCAGAAGACTTCTCTTTAGTAATTTCAGCCTTCTCGGTTGAACATATTGGTCACTATTCATGCATCTCCTCTTCGCTGGAAGTGCAGTACTTGCTTTTTCTTTGCCCCAAAAAGGAATCCCATAAACAAAACGGTGTTAAAGGGGGGAGCGTCTTGCTAGATTGTGATGTTGGCAAAGAGGACTTCCAAAGGGTGCTGTGGCACCGGGGAGATCCAGTAGGAGAACACAAACTTATCCACGACTCACAAGACAAGACGCTTCCCATCCCACTGAATCTGAGGGGCAGGCTGACTCTGTCTGAACATGGCTCCTCGCTGACCATCTCCCACCTTGAGGAGCATGACCAACAGTCGTACTGGTGTGTCGTTTTAGGAAGCCCTAAGTTCCTGGAGGAGGACGATTACAATGGGGAAGATGAGGACACCGATAGTGGGAATGAGCCATACTTGGATGACAGGTGCATCTTTAAACAGGAGACCATTTTGAGCTTGATCCAGGCTAAGACTATCCCCACAGCTGATCCGCCAGCAGCCTCTAATGTTACCGTGTATGCTGTGGGGGGTGGACTGGTGCTTTTGCTGTTGCTGTGTGTTGCAGTGGTTGTGGTAGTGATTGTGAAGAAGAGGAAAGAAGCAGCCTCTCACTCTGGACGAAACGCGACCAAGGACATAAAACTGGATGTGGATCTAGGTTGTAGTGAGAGGTTAACTAATGTTGAAAATGATGCTTAACAAGTAAAGGAAAGTAGCGCTAAGGTATTGTATGTCCAAATGACATCAACTGTTCTATGAAATCTGTCCATAAATCACCATTCGGTAAATTGTGAAAAGGTCATATTTATGCTTTCAGTTTCGTGTTGATGCTGTGTTTTTCCATTTGTACATAGTAGAATCTGAATAGTCTATTTTTTGTCCATTGTATCTTTTAAAAATTAATATCCTCTGTTTAAAAAAAAGAAATGTCAACGCTGCCACGGTTTTCAGTACAGCCTGTACATTTTAGAAATAAAAGGAACAACTGTTTTGAATTTTTGTGGTTGCCTGACAATGTGTTGTCAAATGCTGAAACCAGTCAGACTGCTTTCCTTTCAACAGATTGTTTAGTGCCAGTAAAGCAGAGCGTGAAGTCCTAAAAGCACCTAAAGCTCACCTGTCAAAAGAAAACAGAAAGTGATTTACACTGTTACACCTGCTCACCTGCCACCCTGCCCTTGAAAGTAATTCATTCAACATATTTGTTAGTAGTGATAAACGATAAAAAACGAGCTGTAAACATAACAGTACAGACCTGCTATCACCTTGTAAAGTAGACATGGCTAATGTATAAGCAAACAATAGCCTATTTACAGATCCATTACACAAGGAGCAACATTAAAGGTCCCATGACATGGTGTTCTTTGGATGCATTTACATAGACCTTAGTGGTCCCCTAATACTGTATCTGAAGTCTCATTTTTATAGACCTTAGAGGTCCCCTAATCCTGAATCTAAAGTCTCTTTTGCATAGACCTTAGTGGTCCCCTAATACTGTATCTGAAGTCTCTTTTATGTAGACCATAGTGGTCCCCTAATACTGTATCTGAAGTCTCTTTTATGTAGACCTTAGTGGTCCTCTAATACTGCATCTAGAGTCTCTTTTATATAGATCTTAGTGGTCCCTTAATGTTATATCTGGAGTCTCTTTATGTAGACCTTAGTGGTCCCCTAATACCATATCTGAAGTCTCTTTCCCCAAATTCAGCCTTGGTGCAGAATTACAACCACTAGAGCCAGTCCCACAATGAGCTTTCCTTAGTATGTGCCATTTCTGAGTCAGTAGCTTTTGAGGAGGGTGGGGGGCAAGGTGCGGGGTGGAGGCTGGGGGTGTGGCCTCGTTTGAAAGCCATGATGTTTCTCTCTCATGGGTGGGCCAAATTATCTGGGTGCGCAATGCAGAGAAAGGGGAAGTAACCTTGCCCCTTATGACCTCATAAGGAGCAAGATTCCAGATCAGCCCATCTAAGCTGTCATTTTCTCATAGGCAGAGCAGGCACCATTTCTAGCCACTGGAGACCATAGGCAGGCTGGGGGAACTCATATTAATGTTGAAAAAAAACTAATAAATGTAAATTTCTATGCCATTGGACCTTTAACATTTATTTAGAGTCATGTTTCTTGCCACCAGATGAATTCAAGTCTAGTATTCACTCTCTTCACTAGGTCTTAAGGGAAATATCTGGCTTTCTAGATGCTAATACTAGCATATGCTAATGCCATTAGTCAGTTTCTAGAGATTGATCGGTCTTTAAAGATGCACCAAGGAGGAATGATTGACCAACATGGAATTTTGTCTCTCTTTTTTGCAAACAATCGACACAGACGAATAGTCTCCTGAACTCTTTTTTTCTTTTAAAAAAAATCTTACTTACCAGGTCAATGTGGAACTGAAATTGAAAATTTGTTCAAGAAAAAAAATCAGTGTTAGAAAAATCAAAGAGAATCAAGGGGCTCAAAGGATTTGATTTTATGTATTTAATTGCATTAAGAATTTATTACACAGAAAAAGACATCCAACACAACCAAGGATAAAAACACAATAAAGTCCACGACTTAATTCCATTGTGGTCCTCAAACTGTCCCCACCATCTGTGTTTCCAAAAGCTGGGATCTGTCATATGAAAAGCAAGACAAAGAAAACAGCACACTCGGCAAATGTTGTCGCAGTATCTCACATTTCTTTGTGCCTGTTTGTATATCTTTGATCAAAATACACTTTAAGCTATCTCACCTAACACTAAACACATAAATTGCAATATTGAATCAATATCTGCTGTAGAAGTCTAGCAGTCCACTGCGTCAGAGGGAACATTAGTATTGATCAGATATTGCAGTTTATGTTTGCAAAACACAAAACTGGAGACAGTATATGAAGGCATTATTGACTAGCTGACTGTGTTCATATTGATTCAACTGTGCATTTTATTATACCTGATAACATACAGTAAAACATGCAGTATTTATTTTAACAAAACGTGCAGCTGCCACAGTGCTAGTGTGTCATGCATTTCAATAACTACTTTTAAATTAAGATCTGGAAAAAAAGTTCATCATCGTAACATTACTTAATGAAGATGATGATTTTCAGATGATGATAAAACTGAGAGAACAAGTGTTCATCTCATTAGAATGTGATTAATGGATGTTTGGAGTTAATATGCAGCAGTGGCAGGTTGTTAGGCTGCCTTTTTCTAGACTTAACTTGAATGAAGCAGACTTTCTCTGGCCTCAACTCAGCTGAAAGGACTGCTGTCTGGCAGTGCCTGTACCGGGCTCACAGTCACCTCTTGGTGGCTGAACACAACTACCAATTGCCGCTTATACAACGGAGCTCTGTAACTGGCATCACAGAACTCTGTAGCAACTTAAAACGACTACCAACTGCCTATAAAAATAGGAAAATAAAAACATGATGGGAAAGATCGAGGCCTCAGGGAAGACCTGATAGATATAT
>NC_048414.1:26340083-26376322 GCF_013103735.1 Etheostoma cragini
CATATATATATACATATATACATACATATACATATATATATATACATATATACATACATACATATATATATATATATACATATATATATATATGTACACAAATATATTGGGTTAATAGGTGAGCTTTAGTGCAGTTTTGCTACATTAATTTTGAAATGCAGGGTTCAAATAACAGTCTGCCCTCTTGCATACCAAAAATGCAACGAGTGAAGCTGCAGCAATATTGATGAGGCTAATTTTGCTGATAATTCTTGCAAAATGTGACGCACAAAACCACTTTAATGTTGCCTTATGATGCAAAGTGGCGCTGGTGTGTTCTTGAACTTTCCATCTTCCGACACAATCTGGAGATGTTATGTTTTGAGCAATATTTTCAGCTGCAAGATTCAGTTACTCCCACGCACTTAACCTTTTGAAGCCCTGATAAATATTTATGTTCCACAACACTGCCAATACATTCAAAGAACAAATGTGGTTTCTTTGAGGAAATATTTGCTCAGCTGGTATATATACAGTATAAATCACTAAATCTAATTCCATCGTCGTTCTTAATTTCATTCTGGGCCAATATATGAAACTGCAGCTGCGGCTGTGAACAGGTGGGCAGAAACCCCTAAACCAATTGTTTTCATTTTTATTATTTTATTATATGTGTTGTTTCTATAAAAGAGATATAAAATAGAAGGAGTCTCTGTCTGTCTGTTTGTTTGTCCATCGATTGCCTTGACAACCATTCATTGCTCGCTACAGTACAACATCAGATGAAGAAGGAGAGACCTGAGAGGTTAAATTGAAGCAGAACCCAAACAACAGCAGGATATAGTCGGGTCCTAAATAGCTAGCTGTCAGCAAATGAGGTGTATACTCTATGTCATGGGTCTTCAACAGGGGGTCCGCGACCCCTAGGGGGTCCGCGGAGGTACTGCATGGGGGTCGCGAAAGTTTTGGTTGATTAGACTTTTTTTTAAATTCCCCCCCACCCAACTGCAATTTTTTCCACTAATTGAAATGTCTTTAAATACACATTAACATGAATTCAACACACTGTAGTAAACAGATAAATGGAGGCAGAAGATGTCTTTCAGTCATCAATGCACACATTCAGCGACACACAGGAGCTCTTTCAAGCTGGGCACCGTTTCATTCACAACACCTGTCCCATCAACGAGGAATCACAATCAGAAATACGTTAATAATCCCAGGGCGAAATTACTTTCGTTACATTACTCCATATGTAATAGAGTGTATTACATATGGAGTAATGTAACGAAAATATTGAATGCACAATAACAAGGTACATTTACACATGGCACTATAGGACCAGTTTGATATAACACAATTTTATACAATATATATAATTAGGGGGTCCCCGCTCCATCTCGCCATCAGTTTGGGGGTCCTTGGCCTGGAAAACGTTGAAGACCCCTGCTCTATGTCGTGGCAGGGGTATTGGTCAGGATTCGAGGAAGGGCAGTTTTCCAGAAAGCTGCAAGCAGCAATACCGGAGGCCAAGCAATCGCAATGTTGCCGTTCTTTGGAAACCTTTTCTTAGTCTACCTGTTCTGAGCTCCCTGCAGACATTATCTCCCATTTTATGGGTGCCATATTTAGAGACTTGAGCCATGAATGACACACAATACCTTTGAGTTAGAAGAGTAACAGCACCCTCTCCGGGAATTTCAAGTCCAAATGTGATGGGAATTTATGCTGTCTACTTTGTATTGGTAGTGAAATAGTAGTTTTGTTAGTGTTATTTTATTTTTATAAAAGATTTTTATCCAGGCAATGTCATTTTACTTTATTTTTTGCTTTTGTTTTAGTTTTCATTTAGTTTCAGAAAAAGAATCAGCTTTATTTGCCAGGTATGAGGACACATATAAGTTTTTCAATGCTCACAATAAGCTTACACATACCCCCCAAAAAAGCTAACCTATACACACTAATAAATACACACTCTAAACAGAAACAATATAGATGCAATAGTGCAATAAGTGCAATGTAAATTGGGATAGTTATTATTTTTAAATGTGGTGCTGAGACAAATCAGTTTTCTTCAAATGTTTTTCACTGTCTACTTTTGTTTCAGTTTTAGTTTATTATAATAATCCTGCTTCCCACAGGGTCATGCTTTGTTTTCAAAATAACAGAAAACCAGCCAGATTTGATGTCAAAGTGTAGCTGACTACTTGATACACAATCTTGTGTTCCCTACTTGCAAAGCCCAGACGAATCAGATAGGCCTAAGTGAAAGAGATGGAAACAGGAGTGAGCGAGTGTCTTCCATATTTGCCAGTTTGCTTTCCGTACTCCCCTTTACATGCTTGATTGATGGAGACGCAGATGTGGAAGAGGAGCAGCTGCTCGCTGTTCTCAGGTGTAATTAAGAAAGGGCTTGGTCACACAGAAAGATCCCCAGGAGGCCCGACAGAGTGCCGAGGAATCAGCACGGCTCAGAGAACAGCAAGATCCAGCAGCGGGCTTCCTTCGGTTTGTTGCAGTCAGACACTTGAAAATGATGGGCTTAATTGTCAGGGCATCTCTTAGACCATCTGTGTGCGCGTGGGAATGCGTGTTATAACTGCATGCTGTCTGTGACAGCACGTGTGTTTGAGTGTTATGTAACTTTTTGATAATAATGAACGTCCGTTACATGCAAGCCGTTGCCAAATGAGTTGCTACACAGCTTATTTGGGGTGGCATTAGCTCAGTCCGTGAGGACTTGGGTATGGAACCGGAGGGTCGTCGGTTCAAGTCCCCCAAAGGCCCAGTAGTAAGCAGTGTGTATCGGTAGCTGGAGAGATGCCACTTTGGTCCAGCACTGCTTGGTCCTGGGCAAGCTGGCGGCCCACCCACTCTGACATCTCTCCATTTGTGCATGTATAGGTCCTGAGCATGTGTGTATTTCAGTCCTGAACGGTGTAGTGATTACTAACAGAGTGTCAAGTGTAATATCTCCACTAGGGATCAATAAAGTATAAATTATTATTAAATTCAGAATATCAGATCCACTCAACTCTCTCTGAATATCTCAGTATGGCTTCGTTCAGAAGATTGAGTCATCTGGTGACTTTCCCACGCAGAAACTCGAGGGAGGGAAGATGTCTTTTTAACACTCTTGGTCCTCCTTTGCTACCGTGGCTACTAGTAACTGCGTAGAGGGGGTGGAGAGGCATGGAAGACTTGTATCATGTGGACGCGCCATGTCATGTGTAACCTGACACAAGCCCCCTGTGTTTTAATTGGGCTCGTACAACTTCTGCAGAACAAACCAAGACATGTCACGAGACTCCAAATGTATAGAATATCGTGAGTTCCTCACACACACTAGTCCATTATTCACACCGATCAAAATCACATGTTAACATGATCCCTGCTCGGCTCCCTCCCAGGGCAGCTCTAGCTGTCAGATCAGGGGGCCATGTTCTGTAGAATCAGCACGTCTGCTCGGCGTTCTCTGGTGGCTGCCGGGCTGAGCCTGCTGAGGCCCGGTCTGCTGCAATTTGCCAGGCCCATTACTCCCACAAATGTGATGGCTGTGAGCCCTGCGAGTGTGAAACAGTTGGTGGGATGGAGAGCAAAAGAAGAGCAAAGAGAGATAGAGAGAGAGAGAGAGAGAGAGAGAGAGAGAGCGAAAGCAGGGTACCTTGATATTGCAGCTATCCAGCCACTAGGTCTGAGAGTGTGTGATGCATTGTGCTAATAGCACCAATTATGCACCAGAGAGCACTGCATACGGGCTGGTTTCACAGCAAAAGAGCTTTGGGGAATAACGGTTGCAGAGGGAGGTCTTTGGGTCTAAAAAAATAAATAATAATATGATGTTAGAGGCAGAAGGGAGACATGCCAACTGGGGCTTTTTTTTCCTAATGCACACTACCCAGACATGGGGAGGTGTCTGGTTTGGATCGCAGCCACGCAGGAATTTATGTCTGTTATTTTCAGAGGGGCAATCCAAGCGAGACCAGGACCGAGCAAACGCCCTCAATAAAACTGACTTTCCTGCAGAAGTCTCAAAGGCTTCCAGTAGATTTGATTCAAAGTCTATAACTTAGGAGCTAGTGGTCGTGGGGCTGAGATGCTGTGAGAAACGCTCTCTGTCAAATTGTAAAACTTCAACTCCCCAGCGTGAGGAAACTGTTGGAGAGCAGAAGGTGCATCACAAGTAGCCTAAGCATTCTGGTTCTGTGATTCCTGTGATTGTACTCTTTTCGTGATGCTTACAAGGTCAAATTAGTTTATCTACCTCCTCATGCATTGGTGTAAGGCATCATAAGGGAAATTTGATTTGAGTCTTCTTGCAAGCAAAAAGAGCTACTTGTAATTGGCTCCGCTGGCATATAAGATGTAAAAGAGTTGTGTATAAATGCCTTGATAGGTGCCAGGAGAAAACTTTAAAGCAAGAAAAAAGTTTTAATATCATTACTTGGCGTTGAGCTACCCGCACGCATGCAGACAATAATTACAAGTCTTTGCTCAGATGCAGAACTTTGTTTTTGTGCACAGCAGGGATCAACAACACAACAGCAGAGCCGACTTGCTCGCTCATGTGCAGATGAAATAATAAAAATTGGGAGATCTTGGCAGACAGCGGAGTGAAAATGAGACCATCTATATTCAAGAGATCTTTCGTTGAAAAACAATCACGCAGACGTGCATTGTGAAGGCAAGCCAGCACAACCACACCTTAGATGCACAGATGGTGTGTGTAAACTGTCTCGTTCCCCCTCCTGCTCTTCCTTTCCTCCTCTCTGCTGTGATCTCTCTCTCTCTCCCTCTCTCTCTCTCTCTCATCCCTCATGTCCCACGTTCTTCCTTCCTCTCATCATCCCATGTGTCACTCACCGGATTTCTCTCACTCTGCCGGCAGCAAAGCACATCTGCAACCCTTTCCCGCCTAAATTTAATAAATGAAGCCTTTCGAAACTGGCAAGCAAGGTGGGAACCACGGCTGGGTAAATGTTAGCTGAAAACCTTAATTTATAAAAGATGGTCCAACTCTTTTGAGGATTAGGAGTTTTCATAGAAAACAGCCAGTGATGGGATTGTCTACGCGTGGACCAATTTCTGCCAGATGATGCTTTTCTCCCTATATGACTTACTCCCAGTCAGGAGTTCTGCGGTCTTAAGGATAATAAGCAGTCAAACAGACGCCAAACCTGATTGGGGGGGTCAGCAACATTGAATCCAACCATGACCTCCCATTAAGTCAAGAAATACGAGGCACAACCAAACAAATGGGGGAGGGGGGAATCCAGATAAAAAACATTGGGTTTCTCACAGCTTGAGAGCAGAAATTATATAAAAGAAAATACCCTACTTTGTACTATACATTGTATTTACTTCATTTCTTCATTATCTAGATTGTATTTTTCTGTTTATTTATAAACTTTATATTTATCACTCTACATGCTCTGCACACCTTATTTATTTCCATTCATGTAACCAATATCTTGCCTTTTCTATGGTGTTTTTAATTATTTCTGTAATGCAGTTTTTAAGCTGTGAACTTTGAATGTAATTTTGTACTACAGTGTATGACAATAAAGACACCTTAAATCTAAATTTTTTTTAAATAGTCTGACATTGGACACATATTCCCTGTTTCCAGTCTTTGTTCTGCTGGCTAAAGCCATATATTTACCATGGTATCAAACTGCTCTTCTAAGAAAGAAAATAAGCGCCTTTCAAAAGTGCCAAGCTCTTCATTTGAATTGAATAATTGTGCCTGCATGGTGTTATTACTGCCCAAGCCACAATAACTCTGGAGAAGTTATCAGATGTTGCTGGTGCAATCGCAGTAAAAAGCAGAGAAAGTGTGCCCTGTGCTTGTCGTTTGCTGAATTAAATTTAGCTGTCTCTGCTGGCACACTAGTGGGTGAAATGAGATTTCTTTTCACCTGCTTATTGCACTTATGGCAAGGGAGGGCTGAATAATTTTTTTTTTCACCCCTTCAAGTGAGATGGAGTTAGAAACACTAGCTTTCCCCAGGCAAAAATTCCTGCTTCAGCGCTGCTTTGCCTTGGAATGAACTGACTGACAGATAATCTGACTGACGGATCGCTTCTTTAAAAGAAAGTGGAAGGTGCAGAAGTTGCCAGGCAAGCCCAGATATAGAAAAACAGTCAGTGAGATGAAGCAACAAGGTTATCCCGAACAGCAGAGAGATTTCAGCTGAGCATTTCCATCCACTTTATGATGAAAGACTGCTGTGATGTTAAACATCAGATATGGGGTGGATCACAGAGATATTGGGAGTATAGATTGGTGAGACGTTTGAGTGCTTTGGAAAAGAAAAAAATGAAAGGCGCTCCAAATCTCTAACGATTTTGTGTTCTTTGCATGTGTGCGTGGTGAGACGGAAGTGTGGGTATAGCTAAACAGGGAGGCCCGTGGAGGATTCAGTTTTTCGCTTACAGAAAATTCCACTCCTTCTTATTGCCTGTTTCAAATCTTACCGAGAAGTTGTGGAGGCGTCTGGCTGCTGGGAGACGGGGAATCAAGGCTGCTGGCAGGCAGAGCGAGGGATCAGCACACTCAGAGGTGCAGAGGAGAGGAACCTCTTGTACCACTCACTGGGCATTCTGAGCAGCTTGTCGTCCTTTGTGAGTGCTTGTACAGGAAGAGATTTGCCACCTTTGCCTCAGCCCTTTATGACCAGAAAACGCCTGTTTGGTGTACAGTTAGGACTTCCTCCCCCTCTAGTTCCCCTTTCTGAGACATTTTCTTCCTGTCTTTGTTGTGTTGAAATAACTTACACTTGCTGAAAGGTATGAACACAGGTTATGAAGGCAGAACATTTGGAGCAATTAATCACCCACTGATAGAAGGTTTAAGGCCTGGATCATCCAACAGTAGACATGATACTACAAGTGAGAACTGAGATGAAGCCACAGCGGCAACATTATTTCACCAATCTATCTGCCAATCACAGTAAAGACACACTTTCGCCAGCGTGACACTGCCACAGCAGGAGATAAATCTGATAGAGCGCAAACAGAACCGACCCCCATTTCCAGGAGTAATGAAGCTGTCACAGGCTAAAGTCTGACCCCAAAGTGACCCCCCCCCCCGCCCAATGATATGGCACCCGTCTCTTCACACCACGGAGTGAGCAGCAAAGTGAGGAGTGGGCCACACATCTGATGATAACAGTCATCCTCACTGGAAAGAGGAAAAATAGAGGTCATTTTGCCAGTGTAATATAATGGGAGGTGCGTGTGTTTGTGTGTGTGTTTGTGTGTGTGTGTGTGTGTGTGTGTGTGTTTGTTGTGAGAAACCCTGCAGAGAGCATCACAGTGACAGAGAAGGATAATTGACACTCATGGTGGGGAGTGGTTGTTGATGCCTGGTTGGAGCCAATGGAACCTGCCTCCAGGAAATTTACATCTCGGGTTGCTCTGCACCTACAAACAAGGGCGCCATATGGGGGGGGGGGGTTAGTTTAGACAATTACAAGGGCCCATGACTGGTCGGGGCCCTTAAAAATAGGTAAAAACTCACGTAAAATTATTAAACCATCATCATTCAGTGTATATATTTTTTGTTAAATATTCCCATTGACCAAAAGTAACCATCCATATTGACCGACCACCCCCCTGTATCTGCATGAAATGGTTTGGTCCTGCCTTTGCGCACTCAGTGACGATGTTTAGTTCAAGGGGGCGAGCCTCTCCGCTAAGCATAGCTTCTATGGGGCCATTTTGATGCTAACCTGCCAATAGCATTCCATTGACTCCCATTCATTTTGCCGCCACTTTGACAGCAAATAACTTTACATCTGAAGCGTTTAAAGACTCTATTTGTGCATTGTTTATTTCTAAAGAAACACAACAATGTATAAAAGTCTCCATTATCTTGTAGCTCATGCTATGGCTCTGTAGCAGACATTTTTGTTAAAATAGGCTAAAACGACCTACTGTCGCACTGTAGAGGAATCACCGTATTCTCAGGAGAAGCTCGCTGGCAGTTTGGACTTCCATTAGCTGTTTAGGTTTAATAACTAATGTGAACTACAATGATAGTAAGCAATAATTTGCCTGTGCCTATGTTATCTCCTAACATATACCTACCTCTCTGTCTCTGCTGATTGACAATGATTGAGATTTCTCTTGCACAGCTACCAGAAGACTTACAACTTTCAGACTGGTTGCCCAAGTCACATCTACGTCATCAAGCTCAGTTGGAGGCTGCACAGTATCGCTCAGCACTCATCGGAAAAGAGCTTCTAATATCCTTCACTGGTCTCTGTCCAGAACAACAGGATTTGTTGGTCCATTTCTTTAACCCTTGTGTTGTCTTCCCGTCCCGTTTTTTTTTAAGCACTCTTATCGCTTTTTCCAACATTTTTGACACTTTTAAGCTATGTGGGTGCTTTATTGTTGTTGTTTTTTATTTTATTTAGTTATTTGATATTTCTAATGTTGACATTTTTTTAACAGGTCAGATTTGACCCAAAGCCAACATGAGGGCTACTGTCTAGTTGCAGTCGGTAGATGGCCAGAACAAGTGACGTAAAATCAAAATCTGGTTTTCAAAAAAGAAAAGAGAGATAAAAGATAGAGGAAAGACAAAGGAAAGGGTGTCAACTGTAACCAAGTTTTTCACCAAGAAAGGTGGGTAGCCTATAGTGTGTGAGTGGTATTAACCTGTTGGCTTAATGTCCATAGGGAAATAGGCTAGCTACAGGCTAGTGTTAGCCTCAATTTAAACACCATTTAGCAAGATATTTATATTAAATCATTGTCCTGCCCCATTTTAGCAGACTTAACAATAGATGAGTCACCAGAACCCCAGTCAACCCAGTCGACAAACTCCCCCCCCCCCCCCCCCCCCCCCCCCCCCCCCCCCCGTGCCGCTCCCTGTCCCAGTAAAGAAGGTGAACATTGGGTTCAATGACATGCCAGTCAGAATCATTGCAGGGAGTCTATGTGGATTTCTCTGTCTCTCTTTCTCTGTTTACCATAATCAAAAAAAGGAAATTAAATATGTCTAATGACAGAAAAAAAACTATCTGTTTTGTAGCACTAGAATAACCCGGACGTCCAAATTCCATTTTACATGTCCTCTTTATTTTGTTGTTGGCATATATGCACCTAAGTTGTATGATGTACAAATCACCAGCAGTAAATACTGTGCTAGTACTAGTATTGAGTAGTACTAGCAGAAAACAGTTGCAAGCCTTCGCTGTCAATAATGGCTGTGAAATCCACAGTTATGTACATTAGATTTCACAGTAACACTACTGTATATGATTTTTACAGTAGAACGCTGTAAAGTTACATCACAACCTTGTCGACATGACAAAATCACAGTAGCCTAAGTTTTACAGTTAAAATCACAGAAGTCTATTTATTACAGTTGAAATCACAAAATAGCCCTGGTACTGTAAATAGTAAAGTTAACTACTGTATTTTTACTTTTTTTAACTTGTGTTGTGTTTAATTGTTTTGTATTTTACAGTGAATACATTAAATACTGTATATAGAAGTTACCTTTATTGTAAAAATAATTCACAGTAACTTTCTGGCCAATTGTTGCCAGTAAGTTACTGTACATTTGTTACAGTGTTTAATTAGAGTTATGTAAAGCTTTTGATGGCACGGTTAGGTAACAGCACAGAGGGGGCCCAATTTCCTGTTGGTGCCCCTGCCAACAAACAAATTACATTATCATGGCAACAGAAGCAGGGTCGCAATTTAGTTGAACTTGAGTTATATCCCACTATGTTGGTTCTATTTCCTGCCTGGTAAGATCACACGCATTTCTAAGACGCAGTGAAACGTACCCTACGGCATCAAAGCGTAATGCACGGCGAGGCAATCTTGCATCCAATCTAGAGACTGAGCTCCAGTAGCCTGTGTGGTCTCCGGAGGGGAGACACATGCCTCCTCGCGCAGCCTCTCAATCCATGGCGCATCTCCAGCTCTGAATCCACTTCGGCTCTGGACACGCCGGCAGCAGCGCTCAATCCAAACACACACACACACACACACACACAAACACACTTCCCATTTTACAGGTGCAGCGCAGAGGACTAGACCGGCCGAAGAAATCGGATCGAGTGCGTTGATGGTAAGGTTTTTCTTTTTCTTCAGCTGTTTTTACGCATTTTACGCGCAGCGAGCAGCAGCCGAACTGTTACCTAACAAACAAGATATGCTGTAATCCGACAGAGAGTAGCATATCACGTTAATGAGGATAAGAAGATCAGTTAATTATATCTCCACACAGCCTCCGTTACTCAAGAGTGAGTTTACTGAAGTCTCCACATGGGCTCACATGGGTAGTGATATTAATTTATAAATCATTATTTATAAAATAATTCAGTTTTTTTAAAGTGTTAACCCAATGTGCTCTAAATTGACTTTATGTTGGTATCGATTACTGAAAATGTTTTTTTTAAGGTTTCCAGATGCAAGTGGATGCTCTTCACAAATCTTACTGCTACTGAAACTTGAACTAGCCTACAGTAACGTTGTGAGTTTAGAAGTTGCAGGTGTCTAATCCATCTATTTTGTCCTGTATTACACTCAACTTAAAAGAAATGCAGTTGTATTTAATACCTAAAAAACACAGTTTCTTTGTGTTCAGTTCTTGTTTGTGCTGTTTGTAAAAAAGAAGAAGTGTTGACATTTTGCTTAATTCTACCTCCCTGTTTATAGTGTAGTGCCTTCACTCAGTGTGTGTGTGAGTGTGTGTGTGTGCTGTAAGAATTCTGTAGGACAAGATTCATCTTCTCTCCCTATCACAGAAAGCTCCTCCGTAGCCCGGGGACAGATGCAGCTCATCTGCACGCCACAGCAGCTCGGCTCTGCTCTCCGCCTGTGGCACTCTTAGTGTAGGTTGTGTGTGTGTGTGTGTGTGTGTGTGTGTGTGTGTGTGTGGTGTTGGAGTGAGAGAGAAGGAGAAGGGGAAAAGGTGGATAGATAGAGGGGAGAAAAGAGCGAGACAGACAAACTGTAAGCTAGAAGCTCCTGCTGCTACTGTTGCTCAACTCTCTTTGTTTCTCAGGATTGATCACCAGGCTTTGCCAATACATCGCCTCACTCAGAGGATCTGTGAACACACCAAGGTGCCTTAATAGAAAAATCTTTGGCACCGTCACATCCCTCAATCACTCACACCCCAAATCCCTCATTCCCACCCTCATCACCTACTTCTAACCTCATTTGTTGCCTTTATTTTCCACAGAGACACCTGCCTTCCCTGCGCCATGCAGTCCAATACTTTCGCAGCTGCTAGCTTTGTTATCTCAGCAGCAGCAACGCCTGAATTTACAACTCAAACCTGCCAGAGGGGCGTGCACCGCACCTTGTTATCTTTGGTTGATTATTTCCCCTAGGCTTTTATCCCCTGTAAGCATTGTCGTTGTTTGAGGGATACAAAAGCTAAACTGTCTGAAGCTTGCAGTCCTCTTCCAGTTGTTGACAGAGTGTCTATTATTCCTGGTGTGAGTCCTGGTGGTGGTGGTGGTGGTGGTGGGGGGGGGGGGGGGGGGGGGGGGGGGGGGGGGGGGGGGGGGGGGGGGGGGGGGGGGGGGGGGGTTATAAGCCAGGGGGAAAGGAGGACTTGCAAATCAAATTGCTTTAATCCATTGAAGCATCTGTCCTCATTCACCAGAGGGCAGCAGGGCGTGTAGCGAAGGAGGCTCTGAGCTCTGATCACGACTGGAAAGGACAACCAAACCTGTCATTGAGGAATCAAATCATGTGCCTTGGTCAGCCTTGGTCAGCCCCCCCCCCCCTCCCTCCCCCATGATAAGCTTGGTCAAAGCTTATCATTATCTGCAGTAATTCATGCTTCCATTTCGCTACTTTTTTCATCCATTTCTCCTGTCCTTCAGCAAAGGCACAAACAGGCTGAGCAGTTTTAAAGTTGTTCTAAAAAAACGGTGGCCTAGCAAGTCCCCGTTTCTGTCATTTTGTCTGCAGCTCACAAAAGTTTCTCCCCCTGATGGATTCATTCTGTGATTGCTGTTTTTAGCCGCATTCAAACAGAATGGCTCATGATGTCATCTTGATTTCTTTCCCCTCACCCACAGAGTAGATGTCTTTGGTTTTGCGTTGTTTGTGATTAATGGAACATCAAAAGCCGATCTGAACTCAGTGGGATACATTCCTGAGGACATGAGTCTTCCAGGGACACATAAACATAATTAATGAAAAAGAGGGAGACTGGAGAGAGACATATTGACAGAAACAGGGTGAGAAAGCAAGATATTTCTTTTTGTCGGTAATATGATGTATATATTTACCTGTGGTTAGGATGATGATTGCCTCAGTGAGTGATGGATACACACGTTGCGCCCAGGGATGTTGTGTGATTACCTACCATCAGTTTGGTAGGGAGGGACAAATGGATGGCAGCACCTTTTTTCCAAATCCATTTGGAAAATCACATCTCCCTTTGCTCTTTCATGCCCAGTGGCGAAAAACTCGGAAGCGTACAAAGGAAACTTCTCCACTCGTCTACGTGAAGACAGCTATATTCATCCGGTTATGTAGCTCTCTGCTGGGCTTAGAGGCTTAATTACCCAGAAGAGAGGAAAGCAAAAATGAAATGCAATTATGCAACTGTGTGCCATCTTGAATAGTGGAGCTATTGTAGATAAGGACATTACTGCTTCCATTTCCCAGTAGAAGTCTGACCTTTGAGTCATGTTTTTCTGCCGAAGAAATCTTGGGATCTTTACTGTGATAAAAGCGCTAAAAGGTGATGTCTGTTTGCTCTGCTCAGAGAGAGAGAGAAAGAGAGCAACCTCATTTTTTTTTAAGAAACACAAACGCATGTGCTTTTAAGGAATACTTTGACATTTCGGTAGACATTCTTAATTTCTTTTCCTGATAAAACGAAGCTGCAACCAGTTAGCTTAGCTTAGCATAAAGACTGGAAACAGGGGGAAACAGCAAGTCTGGCACTCTCTGAAGGTAATCAAAATGTCTCCCAGCATGTCCAAAGCTCACAAAGCCTAAAGTTTAAAAACTTTTGTTTTTGTATGGTTAAAAAAAGAGATATAACATTTTATTTTAGTGAGCTTTAAAGGTACGCCTTTGGACCAAGCTAGTCTAGCTGTTTCAACAATCTCCAAGCTAGCTGGCTGAAGTTTTTTTAATGGTATATTTCCCAAAAAGTTAACGTGACATACTTTACCTTCTACTGTTTCAGTGCCCTTGAGCAGGAATCCTAACTGCTCCAGCAAAATCTTCTCATTAGCCATCAGCACAGGGCTGCAGGCGTAAAGAAGTGTGAGCTGTACATGTATGCGCCTGAGAAAAAGCACCAAAATGAAATCTCATTTTGTGTGTCTCTGTCTCCCCGGTGGCTTCAGCGTGAAGGATGTAGAGCCAGAGGGAGGGGGGCAGGATGGAGTGCTCCTGGAAGACGGTGCTGCTGCTGGTGTGTGCGTCTCTTGGGGTCCAGTACACGGCCATCCGGACCCTGAGGGACTCTCTGTCCGGGCCCTGTCAGGGAACCTACCGCTGCCAGACCAGACACCACAGAGGTAAAGCCAGTAAAAACTGGCCCACGTACAGTATTTGTCCTGCCTCGCGACAGAAGAGCATAATGTGTTTTTTGCATATAGATATATGTTTATATTAAGCCAATTGCAAAAATGACAAAAATAACCTAAATTGTATTAATACAAACGTGTGTAGACCCTTACATGTAATACACAGAAACACACACAAAGTGTAATATTAGTACTATTTCAGCAGAAAGTCTCATGCAAAGAGTTTTATTAAAGAAGGAGCCAGCATCAAAAATGTGATTGAGGAAAAGGAAAAGGAAAACGGAAAGTGCATCATTAAATGAGGGAATTCCCAACAAGCGGAGAGGATAGAGGAATGAAATATGTGTAATTCATTTTACAATTATCCTCCAATTTATCTCCATTAATCCCCTCTCATAGCGCAGCTGTAGCTCGCCGGTGCCGAACTCCTGTGTACGACAGTAACATCCCCTTTGCAATCAAGTCCTCATCAGCAGTAATTACACGTTAGCTATTGGCGCTATATTTAGAGATCCGCCATTTCATAAACCCCCTCAGTAACCACCGGCAGACAAGCAACATACTCAGGCATGTTTACTCTCTAAATTATTCAAGCTTTATTGGCTTGGTTCAGTAGTTTACTTTCTTCTGAGCTGAAGTTATGATGAAAACCAACTCATTTTCACGTTTATGAGTGGAAGCAACTGTTCTGAAGTAAGTGAAATAACTCTTCTTATACCAGAACTTGAATCTAGGTCAAACGGGTTAAACAGGTTATGTAATGTGTTATTTCACAGAAAACACAATACAATATCAGTATCACATAATATGAGTTGGACATGTAAACGACGTGGCTTTGTTGTTTCTTGCCTCAAGACTCCAGATGGAGAGCCTTGTGTGATGACGGTTGGATGCCAGTTGAGTCGCCTCGGAAGCACATCCTGCTGTTTGCCACCACGCGCAGTGGCTCCTCCTTCACCGGGCAGCTCCTGAACCAGCACCCAGGGATCTTCTATGTGTTTGAACCTCTCTACCATGTCCAACAGGCCTTCACCAACTCCAGCAGCAGGTTGCGTCGCACCCTGGACCGCCGGGCCCTACTGGGAGCGTACAGGGACCTCCTCCTCAATTTGTACACCTGTGATCTTCACTTCATGGAGAACTACATCCGCCCGGAGCCCCAGGACCATGTCACAAGCTCCTACTTCCGCCGAAGCTCCAGCCACGCGCTCTGTTCCCCTCCCGTGTGCTCGGAAGGACAGGATATAGCGGCCTCTGATCTGCCGGATGAAACGTGGTGTCCTAAGAAGTGCAGGGCCCTAAACCTTACTCTAGCCTCCATGTCATGTTTGTCAAGGGAACACGTAGCCATTAAAACTGTGCGGGTCCCTGAGGTGGGAGACCTGCGCACCTTGACAGAAGATCCCCGCCTGGACCTGAAGATCATCCACCTCGTGAGAGACCCCAGAGCCATCCTCGCCTCACGCATTATGGCGTTTTCAGATCAATTCCGCGCTTGGAAAATATGGAACGCAACCGGGCGGCAGCCTCGATACGTGGACCTGACGCAGATCACCAGCACCTGCAAGGACATGACTGCCTCTGCAGAAACAGGCCTGCAAAGACCGGCATGGCTGCGTGGACGCTACCTTCTTGTGCGGTATGAGGACCTGTCGTTCAACCCAAAGGACAAAGCCACTGAGATCTACAGGTTTGTAGGGCTGAAGATGGAGGACAGGGTGCGGATGTGGATTGCAAAGAACACCAACAGTAACGTGGTGTCTCCGTCAGAGTGGAACTACAGGTACTCCACTACCAGAGACTCCAGGGCAACCGCAGAGAGCTGGAGGCTTCGTCTGGGCTTTGACATCGTGAGGACCGTGCAGATCCTGTGCAACGACACTCTGGCTCTGCTGGGATACAAGCAGGTTCACTCTGCAGCTGAACTCAGAAACTTGTCTCACAGTTTAGTGGAACACAGGACCTTTCAACCAGTCACGTGGTAGAAAAAACGTTACTCACGTTATTTATTTACTTATTTATTTATTTCAGTTGACTTTCCTCTTTGTCAGGATGCTGATAACATGAATGTAATTTATCTTATTTCAGTAATGCCTAAACTAAAATCACCTTGTATGGTTTAGTTAAAGAAATTAAAAGTGCCAAATGTCAAGAGTGTGTGATGCTGGAAAAAGTATTAATCCAGAATTAAGTCCATCATAGCTGTATTCGTTGATTGAAAACTCTTCTTGAATCCCGATGTGATTAAGTTTTTTTTTTTTTTTTCTAGGATTCAATTTTCTCATAATTGCAGTGTTTAAACAGGGGGAGAAAGACAGTACCAGGTACCATTTTAGAGTAAATCTGACCCTAAGGGACTGTTCAGTATTTTTGGAATGGACCACCGGACAAAAACGGGAGGGTCGTGTCTTCCTATTCTTTGTTGAGGGGAGGGTCATCCAACTTTTTTAGTTTAGGGGAAGGTCCCCCAACTTCTGTATTCGTGAAAACAGCTACATTTTAAAGTGACTTGTTGGTTGCATATGTAGCTCTCTCAGTGGCCCCCCACACCCCCACACCCCACACCCACACCCACCATCACTAGCAGATGGGTCCCTCCCTGTTTAGTCAGCCAGACAATTTGAAAAAAAACATAGTGGACCAGACACAAGCTTTTATTTTGAAAATACACAACTCACAGAGAGCACAAAGCCATACCCCATACCCGAATCAAATATCCTTTCGGTTCCGGTGATTATTTTTGATTAATTGTGCAAACAACAACTTTTTCTGATCATTTGAGAAGGAAGGAGAGCATGGACACTACCAAATTGACAATTTGAGAAATGGAGTTTTGGATAATGTTCAATTTGGGCAGCTTTACCTATGCTAAAATATACAAAGACTGAGGAATCCTGGTACCAAGTCCATAGCAACCAGTTTACGTGTTGAATTTGTCATTCCCAAGTGTGCTTTGTTGAACGGTTCTCAATGTTTTGTTGTTTTATTTCATGTGAATACTGGTTTAGAGGTTTGGAGGTTAGTCATGTATGTCATGTTTGTAAAATAAACACTGACTATCTGTACATCTTTGCCAAGTGCAAACCAGAATAGAAGACATCTATAAATTGTTGGGAAGGGTCATGCATTTTTTCCCCCACTCCTTTTGTTGGATCATAGAAAAATGTATTATTAGGACAGAGAGGGTCAAGTCTTTTTTGACTAAAGACCCCAAAACTCCTCCGGTAGCCCCTTCAATAAAACACAAACAGTCTTTAAATCGAACACACAAGGGAGGGGGATGTAATTAAGAAATTATAGGGCTTGCCTTCTAAGTGTCTCTAATGCATTTTGTAAAAGGATTCAAATGTCACGTTGTAGGAAGAATATCTTCTGCAGCGCACTGAATTCAATGTGAAGATGGCTCTCATAGAACCAAGTTTTTTTTTGTAAATACTGATAAACTGTTGCAATGTGTGCAAATGTGATGTGCTGGATGTGTTGTTTGTCCCTGTAACTATAATGTTATATTTTCTAGACTTTTTAAAATAAATTATTCATATGTAAGTATTTGCCATGCTGCTGAAATCTCAAAACCACATTTGTTTGATGTGTTTTCTGTAACCTTTTCAAATCTGAGACAAAAGGGGAGTCGATTTGTAGTCCTGAAAACAGAGAATGGTACAAAATCCATCGTTTTTTATCTTGAAATCCCTCTGTATGTGTCTTGTCTTTCCGCCAAATTTCAATCATTATGATGTGTCTTTACTAACAAATATGTTTTTGGGCTCAAAAGAACACATGCTGCTCACACTGTGTTTAATTTTGAGTTAACATTGAACCTAAAAAGAATAAAACCAAGATCATTCAGCTGTAACAGCTGTCTGCAGTGGAGTATAGTTGGTGATTAGACAGCTGCAGGTTCTCTGCCAGTTCCACCATTTGAAATTGCTCTTTGTGTCTAAACAGAGAAAGGAAGCGTGCCATCTCCAGACACAGGGCCATTTATTTCCATGTAGAGCTGCTCTCTTGAGATAAATGCTGGAAGTAGTTTCTGAGGAGGAACTCATTGCATGAATTATGGAGGAATCACTGATTGACTGTGATTTTCCTCCTATGGAGGCTGCAATTGTACCCCTGTGGGAGGAATGGGCTTTAATGCTTTTGCTGTTGAAGAAAGCTTCTCCAGAGTGAAGGAAAGTATGCAATTTGAGTGGATTGGTCATGGTGCTCTGTGAGTAGTACTATTAAATCTGAGGCCAAATTGTCCCCTTAATAATGTATTTTTAGACACCTAGTCCTCCCCATACTTCCTGTAGCTTGCCCTATAGCTGCTGACACCAGGGATATCTCACCACAGCCTAAAGAATTGATCTATACATCCAGCTGAGGAGAAACCGGATTTAAAATGCATGGAGAAAAGATTGGCCGTGTTTCTTTGAACTTAATCTGCGAGGCTACACAAACTGGCCATAAAGCAAAGCTTTATGACACCCGGGTGAGATGTGCTTCGTCTGTTTTTCCATCCCCACCCTGACACACAAAGCTGCAATTGGCCTGAGTCAGCCTTCATCTAATTACCCATTTATTTGCACTCAATACCGCCAACCCCTTTCTGTCTCCTTAACTGGGATGACAAATTTAGGTCTTATCAATATGGGTAACAAATGGGAGATGCATGCAAGTATCGGGAAATGTGAAATAGTGCACTTTTAATTTACACCAGTGGTTCCTAACCTGTGTTGTTAGGCCAAATATTTCCAAGTGTCTCCTGGTTGGGAATCACTTTTCTACGCTGTCTAGCTACGTGACAGAGGTGCAGATGTGAGATGCAAGAGGAGCTCACACACATTTCTATAAATTTCCAACTTGTTTTCAGTAATGTTCAGTAATACGTTTTTTATGTTTTTCCTTTTATTTGTGAGTGTAAGCTCCTCTTGCATCAGCTCCTGTTGGGAGTTGAACCGTGGAAGCATCTGGGCGGTGGTGAGCGATTTGCATGTGTGTGGATCACAGAAAGAAGATATTCTTTTTTTTTCACACCAGCATAATAAAGTACAATAGCAGAATAAACTAGCAATTCTGTGGAGGTGGAGTTGTTGTTTTGTTAGCAGGATGAGGAAGAAAATCACCCTCAAGCTGAGAGGTTAAAGCTTGAGTGGGCAAACACCGCTGTACTCTCATCTGCAGTGTGAACGAGGAAAGAAGAGAGTTATCCTGCAGGGAATTACATTAATCACATTAATATAGCAATACATATGGTTTATTAGACACCACATACACATGATTTGTTCTCATTATTTCCTTTTGTAACATGGTGCCCACAATTAAACAGCTGAGAAAGAGCACAATGTTTCCCGTGAATAAAACTCCATCTTGCTATTAAAATTCAAGACTGATTAATATCACAGCTTCATTGCTCACTTTACCGATTTCAGGCCACATGCATCAGGGAGAAGAGACGCGATAAAAAGCAGCTTGCAACAAGGTTTTGATGAGCACCTTCTTGACCTTCCAGCACCGCTGGTGTGTCAGTCGAATAAGCTCTATTACGAAAATCCCCCCCTGCTCTGCCCTGATGCCTGTAAATCTGTAATCAGCAGCCTCAACCATTCGCTGCTCATAATGAGATGTGGGAGCGAAGGAGGTTGTGAGACGTCCTTGGAGTCGCTCCTCCAGCCGCAGGTGTGTCATCCAGGTTCATCATCCCAAGGCCGATTCTTCACGGTCCTTATCTGGGCGGGCAGCCAGAAAGTCGGCAGATGATGAGCTCTCTCCCTGTCACGCTGACACATAACCGCGTGCTTTGATCAAAATCAATGTCATCCCGTGTGCACGTGAGCATACATAAACATGTGTGTACCTGTATGTTCATGCAGTATAGTGGAGATATGGCTACGTTGGGGGACACCCAGCAGCCAACAGGACAGAGGACAATATCTGCCCTTCTGTGTGTGCTACACAAGTTGTAGAAGAAGAAAAAAAGCCTTGTGAGAGAAGAACACACAGCATATTGACAATCCAGGTAAAAGAAGAAACCTATTCCTATTTTGTATCAGACTAACATTAAAGAAAGCTTCTCACAGCACACAGTTTTTATCTATTCTCTCAACCTCTTAAATAATGAGAGAAATTTCTACAATCTTAGTATGTGCAGTGTGTCATATCTGAATTTTATGTATAAAAAACTAAGAAAATTAGAAAATACAATGAGTGCTCGTGACATTTAGAATCCCATTAGCACTGGCACCACCAGTTTACATTTTTCACTCTCCTTACTGGGAGCCAGAGATGTCATTTATGAAGAGATTAAGGACCATTTAAGACAGTACGAACCGACTTTGAGCCACAGTGTCTTTATTACTGGAGCCACTTGGGCACTGAGCAGACATCAGCCACTGTCACACCCATAATTCATATGCTATTATTTTCCCCCATGCACACAGTAGAAATACACACAAACACACACAAGCCCTCCATATGCACCCCTTCTACTCAGCGGTCATCTTCATCTCTCTGTCGCCAATCTGTCTCTTTTTGTAAGTACTGAATTTTTATTTTCATTTCACAAAAGATTCCTCGAGCATGTCTGTGATGCCCTTTGTAGTGAAAGTTGCATTTTTATGACATCTCTCACCAGCATTTGTTTCCAGTGCTTGTTCACTCATAGATCATTTATTTTGTTTTCTACATTTTCCACTGATCTAAATAAGGGGCTTTCATAGCCAACATCAAAAGCTGCGTCTCGGTTAGAACTCCTCAAGGTAAATGCGAGCAGCCCTCCGTCAAACTGCACCGTCAGCATTATCACACACACTGCAGTTTCAAAAGACACCACCAGTGAATCTCAACAAGTGTTTAATTTATAGCGAATAAGCTTCAACAACAGCATAACATTTAAACCACCATATGCTTGTATTATTGGGGTCAGAGTCCTCTCCAAGCTCTCAGTGGGATCTATGGCTTTACACCTTTACAATAATGAAATGCTCAATTTATTTCGTCCTTTATTGCCATATTGGGTGGAAAACACACTTCATTAGGTCATATCATTGTTTCACTGCTGTGATACTGCAAAGGGAAATTATGCATTTTACAATCAATGGTAATGCGCATTAGACATTTCTATGTTAAGAAGCCTCTATGTCGGGGGCTATTTTTAGCTTTTATCATGATGCAAAATAAAGCACTCCTAGGAAGTCTGGCAACAGAGAGACAATGAGTAAGAACACAGCATCACACATGAGACTTCATCTCCACAGTGGGTAAATAATACTGATATTCAAAGTCAGCCTGTTTCCAGTAAAGTCTTTGTGGTGGGAGAAATACTCTGATTTGTTCAGGCCAGCTATTAACAATTACATACAGGGGGACACAATTTTCCAAATTGGGTCCCGCACACACTCCAGCAACACCACCCATCCACCCAAACCCAAACTTTAACTCAAACACCAACCCTGCACGGGCATTTGTTCCATGTTGGAGAAAAAAAAGCATTCGCCGGTTTTACATGTTATCCCTTGGAACCTTTTGTCTTTCTATATCCCTAAATAAACCAAACTGAACCAAAAATAAAGTATAATGTCTCTAATAGCCCTTTCAAAATGTGATGTTCATTTTTATTTATTTATTTTATTTATTCATGTTTTAAGATTATTATTGGGGCATTTTTCCCTTTATTAGATAGTGACACTTGATAGACAGGACAGCTGGGAGAAAGGTGGGGGGTGCATATATATACATATATATATATATATATATATATATATATATATATATACAGTATATTTATGTATGCATTGTTTTAGTTGAAGTTCATAAAACACATTAATTCACATTGTTATACTATTTATTTGTAAAGAATTATCTGATACAAGATGCGGACATTTTTTAAGGGGCCCCAGGATCAAAATGTCAGAAAACACTGATTCAATATTAAGCATTGCAAGTTTTTTACAATTTCGTTTTTTAAATCTAAAAAGTAACTACACCTGTCAGAAAAATAGGATGTGTACAATGGTGCTTTCTAGATTTGTAATGGTGTTAAATTATGAAGTATTATAACATGGAAATAATGCAATACCTCAAAATTGTACTTAGTAGAGTACAGTAGATTCTACTGCTGAATAATAGATAGATAGTTTAAATAAGAAGACATCATTGCTGGCGCTTTAGTTTGGAGCAAAGCGCTGGTTTCTCCAGGCCTCCTCAGGGTGCTCTCATACAGTAGATCAGTCTATTTACTGGCGTTCAATCACACCCCCCTACACCCGGATCCAGGCTCCTTTAAAGGATTTTACCCTAAGGGGGTTTTCCGGAAGCTTTTGGAATACCAGTTCTAATCTCTATCAAGTGAGCAGCGCTCAGATTTTTTGGATGTGGGTATTGGTCTGCTCCCCCTTTTCTCCCTTCCTCACATCCCTCCATTCTCCGCCCACGCACACACACCCACGTTTGGCATGTCTTTCTGTTTTTTCTTCCCTGCTCCACTCTCAGTAGGTGTGAAAGCCCATGGGATTTGTTGTGTTTTTTGTGGTCTTTTTTCTCTTATGGAAGTCTTTTACACAAGGAGGACTAAAGCACAGTATGAGGCGTAGGCTGTAGTATCACAGAGACAGAAGAAGGAAGGTGTGATGACAGCCCTGCAGGCTCAGAATTGGATCACGCGTCATGCTTCACAGCCTCGGCCCGCGAGTTGGGTTTGGACTCAGTTTTTGCAGCCTACTCATCCCAGCTTGCAGCAACTGAAGGTTTTGGGGCGAGTTTGAAACACAGAGACTTGTGCAGTTTCTCCTGGACTTTGTCTGACTGACACACTTTGCATTGAACTGCCCTCTCTCACTGTTTTCGTGTACCTCCACACACACACACACACATAGCTCCCACGGTTCAGATAAAGGTATACCATCACTGTCAGCAGTTTCTCAATCAATTCCCAACTAGCTCTAATTTTCAGACTCATCCATAATTCACCAACAGAGGGCATCGAACAGAGCGGCATCTTGCTGGATTAAAGGCCCAAGTACTGTATCTTTTCCTTTTGATTTCATTTGAATAGATTTCATATTCATTGAAACGGCATATGAGACATCCAATTTCAATATGTGGAAATGCAAAAGGAACAGACAGAAAGGAGTACAGACGGTGGGGAGATGGACCTTGACTACAAACACATTAGCATGGATGGTTGCGAGATGAGGCTGCTTCAGATTTAAGATGACAACATGTCGTTTGCGAACATTGTCCTATTTTCATTATTTTGTAAGGGGCACTCTAGCGACTCAGTATTGCACTTCCAAAGAGTTGGGGGACTTGCAAGAGACAGATGGCCCTTACTTTGGGTTCCTAGTATGGCTCAAGTTTTTAAAATGCTGGACCCTTTGTCTACCTTAACGCAATTCAATGGCATCTTACGTTAAACTTGTTAAATGTCGCAATCTTTTAAGTTCCATTCATCCATTTTACAACACAGGTTTTTCATCAAATATGTGAAGTCTCAACTCCTGATGTAACTTGTGATTTGACAAAGTTCCTCCTGAGGCACAAAAACATTATTCAGCTAATTTCCAAAGATGAGAGACACTCTCCATGATAAGTTCAGTGGCCTTGCCCCTTGTCCTTGGTTTAGCTTAAGCCCAAAGACTAAAAAGAGCCAACCTGGTTCTGTCTAAAGATGACGAACCCCACCTAAAGCTCACTAATCAACATGTTGTATTTAGTATGTTTAATCTGTGTAAGTGGAAAAATGACCCGTTGCGGTTTTATGCGAAGGTTATATTTCAGACTATTTCTCATAGTAACTTGCTGGAGTCTGTGAGGTTGCCTGTGTAGTTTTTACATTGCTGATAATTTTGGGTTAAACAATCAATATAAATGCGTATGGTAAGATATTTAATCTAACTTTAAACAGAAGCTATCTGTTTCCCCCTGGCTCCAGTCTTTATGTTAAGATAAGCTATCCTCATTCAGACTCCTGCCTTGTGTTTACCAGACGTTATTGATAGCCAACTTTGCATCCTTCTTTCAGAAAGAAAGTAGTGGTAATATTGTTTCTTTAAAACGACAGCAGACTCTTTAGGGCTACAGCACGTTGGTCTGCTGGTAGGGCCTTGATCACTGCATCTCCTCCTCTCCTCCGTCTTTCTCTCCCTTCTTTTGTTTCCAGTCACACAGCCTCGCTCCCATCAGTACCTCAGGGCTGACATGTCAGCCGATGCTAACAAATGACAAGCGTCCCTACTGCTAGCAAGTCCATCTGTCTATGTCAGAGTAATTGAATTTCATAAATATAATCAGAGGATCTGTTATGAAGGGACCTGTAGTGTAGTCTACTCTCCTCTGCGTCATGGCTCTGTATTATTTCATCACACACACGCTGTCTGCAGCCACATTAACCAGCAACACACACGTGATTACATCAAAACACAGATAGACATTAGTCTGGTATCTGAGTGAGTAATGAACAGAGGATCTGCTGCACCATTTGTCATGAAATGAAATCTAATAGGAAGAGGAAGTTGCCAGTGCCGTGCCGGCTTGATTGATCGGGTGATGGAAGGACAATTGATGCTCCACTCCGGCGTCATGATGATTTGCTCTGGTTTAAAAAAGGAAATTGTACTTAAAACTCCACTAGACAATTTGACACACTCAAGTGAATGAATATACTGCAAGGCAAACTGCCACCATGGATCAAAACAAAAATGAAACGGAAAACTACTGCAGGCGGAAAATACTTGAAACTCTAAATCCCATTCACTATTAGTCAACTCAAGACCACAGTATTGACAATGACCAGTGTGTGCAAATTCAGCGTTAACTGAATGTTCTGCTGAAATAGATGCTTCACAAGAACCATATGTTCAATAGAAAGCATCTAATTAGCTTTTAAATGAGCCGAGCTTTGACCTGAGAAGCTCCCTCAGAGGAGTAGTTAATCCCTGTAGAAGCAGTTTGAGGAATTATTGATCCAAAGGCCCATCAAGCTTTGCTCAATGAGGATGCTATTGACAGAAAGTACGCAGAGAGTTCTTCCACTCAACCTACAAACTCACTTCAGAGAATAAGTAGAAAACAAGCTACAATCTCCACGTGAAGATGATCACAACAGAGGGTGAACTGGCAGGGCCTTGAGGAGTTCTCAAAGACGGCGATCTAATTAGTGGCAATAAATACCTCAAAAAACTCCTTTGACGATGGTTCTCCCGACAGAGATGACCTCGCTCCCAAGCTGCAGAGAGCAAAGCAACAAGCCAAGATCCGAACTCTCCTAGATGCCACTGTAGGTAGGTTCTGTGAGCCTCAACATTGAAATTACTTAATTCAGAAATAAAGACTTAAGAGCTGTAAGGAACCATCTGAAGTTTGCTCAATCTGATCCACCTGAAGCCACCAAGGCTCCAGTTAACACCCAAGAGGAAAGACAATCTCTCAAAGACCTAACCTTTTTTATATGGAACAATATTGTACTTCAAAGATCAAAATAACAGGACAGATGACCAAATGTCACT
The DNA here is from genome assembly GCF_013103735.1 of Etheostoma cragini. Taxonomy (NCBI): domain Eukaryota; kingdom Metazoa; phylum Chordata; class Actinopteri; order Perciformes; family Percidae; genus Etheostoma; species Etheostoma cragini. The sequence continues at coordinate 26,365,084 of NC_048414.1, forward strand.
GGCTCCATTTGGAAAGCAAGCAAGGACAAACAACTGTGATGTCTGCCAAGCAGCAAAACCTGTCTGGACGAGAACTGGAAGCAGCTGAATTACTCTCTCATACAGCACATGTTCAAGTCCTGATAGATTTCATTACCAGAACAATTGATCGTTTGTTGCATCTGCTGTGTTGTGGGACACGCAGCCTGGGATGTGGAAAGACAACATATGGCAGATTTAATTAATGTGAACCATCTCGTTGTCTGCCTCCCTGTAGACCGTTTAGGTCTGGTAGACCCTGCAGACCTTCCAAGTTGTTGGGATTCACAGACATTTCCAGACCAATTCACTCTGCCAGCCACACCTTTCTGAATTATTAAGTGTGTTCTCTCCCCACATGAGCCTGGGTTTCAACTTCCAACTTGGGCTAAAGTTGCAAGAAAAATGTACACATTTAATTGAAAGTTACTGGTTTGATGTGCTGTATACAGTATATTTCCTGAAATCTCAAAATTTGATTTGTCTTTTTACATGATTCAGTCACTGCCATTCAGCCGAGTTGCAGATGCTTATTTCTCAAATCCCCCAGATCAATGAGTGCCTTCTGAGGCACTGCGTGTACTTCTTTTTCTTCTGTTCTGCTTAGGAGAGTGCTCCTTTAATGGATTTGAACACTAAACTGATGAAGGGGCATTTATTGGCTTATCAGGACAAATCACATTTTTGAGCAGGCTCTTTGAATCAGACCTCCTTCCTGTAATGGGATAAACAAAATGGCCTTATCTGAAATTGGAGAGTGTGTGAATCCACCGCTGCCAATGCAAAATATATATTCCAAAAGAGATCCCGAGAAACACTGGCTCCTGCACATGGTTTTGTGAAAATGTCGTTAAAATGATCGAGCCCTGTGCCTACTGGCAGTGCTGGCAATTGGAAGTTAACCCTTTACTGACATACGTCAAGGAAATAAACTGCGCTCTGTACAATTTGCATCATTTCAAAATGAAGAATGCAGTCTTGTTGGGTAAATGAGATTCAAATACCCCAATAATGTCCAGGCTCATAGTCTGAGCCAACACATCCAAAGCATTAAAGCTTAAACACGACTCTGACTTTGGTGTGAACTCAACTGTCTGAATACACAAATACCCAGAATATAAAAACAATAAAATATTGAGGTCATATGGAGAGAGAAAATAGTTTAATAACATTTTGTTCTTCCCTCTGGTACTCCAGTGTTTCATCCGTGCACCAAATCAGTCCGTAAAATCAAAAGAGAAGAGTCTCTGTTTGAGAGTGCAAAAACACAAATATCATCACTCACCATCTGACAACATGACAGCTATATTTAACTGCACAATCTAATATGCAATAGCTTTGAGTTATCAAATCAGCTCGCCCCCGAGGAAATGTAAGAAAAACAGCATTGATTGGGGGCCCAACACGGTGCTCTGTCATTATCGACTGACCCTGCTGTCAGGAAGCAACCTGACAAGCTATTCACTCTGGAAACCCAAACAACAAAACTGGATAATCCAGCAATCAAAAGGGTGACAGTTTGAGATCATTTATGGGTGATTTTCAAACAGTAATATAGCTCAAATGAATATCATCCATTCAACTTACATTCAGATCCATTTGAAACACAGTGGAACAAAAGAGGAACATGAATAACAATACGGCCATGTATTTCCTTCATCTTTTATTCAGTGTAAAATTCTTTCTCTTCGATAAGGAAATAATGAATTCACTCACATCAGATAAACAGAATCCAGGATGGTCCGAAGGCTGTGACCATTACCATGGCAATACAATGATATAAAGGGTTTTATAAATGGATAGAACCATAAAAGATCTCTAGTTCTTTCACCCTGAAAGACGAATATTGACTCTGTCAGCCATGCAGCACATGAAAGACTTTCCGTTATTTAAAAAAAACACAGAAAAACCAACTAGAAATTGATTGAACGGGGGATTGAATTGATGACTGGTGAGAGAGCCATGGTATGAAATATCATATAAAATATTGTCTTTGTCATGAAGAGATAGCTTGCCTGGTTCTAAAGAAGGCAGAAATTGTGGAAAATAAACTGGTGCAAAAATAATGTGATTCTTACAATGCTTTATGAAATTGAGAGGGCAGTGGTTGTTGGCGGGGGGGGGGGGGGGGGGGGGGGGGGGGCACAACACACACACACACACATACACACACACATACACACTTGTATATCCAGGAACAAAACCATAGATTTATCCCTTTTCTTAGTTTGCATCTTTGTGTATCTGTTCAACATGCTGAGACTTAAAGCTGCATGACCGTCTTTTGTTGGGGGAAGGGGGGAGGGGGTCACCAAGGGGCAATTGTAATCTGTTGTAAACACAACACTGACATATTCTGTGGTGCTTCTGGCTAGCTGATAAATGTAAATGCTTGGACATACTTTCCACAGCTTGTAGGCTACCGGTCGCGGCTCCATTCATACCACCCTCCACTAAAAACTCAAATGAGTGAAAAGAAAGCTCTGTAGAGCTGAAAGGAAGTGCAAAGATGGGTGGCAATTCTCTGTATGTTTGTCACAATAAGACAGAGATCTACTGCCAGAGGGCATGTAAAAAGATTGTGGAGCAGCTCAACTAAATTGAAAAAAACTTATGATTTGATTAAAAGAATATATCAGCTGCAACACCCAAACACTACATGTTGCAATTATGGATTGCATTGAAACTAGTTAGCAAATGAGCACAGAAGTTTCAACAGTTAGTTAAAAGTAATGACTAAATAGTTGTAATGAGTGGTTAAATATAGTGGAGGAAAGGTCAAAATAGTTAGCTGAAAGTAGGCTATTGCATAAGCGGCTGAAATGGTTAGCTTAAAGTAATGGATAAATAGTAGTAGATTTTGCAGTTCGATTGCTGACAAAACCAACCTAACAGTTGACCATATGTATGAAACACAACACAACAATATCCACTTTTATATTATTATAGTGTTAGGGATTTGGAACGTATATTGGGAGCAATGAAGGGTCACATATTATCTCACAGTGCTGTGTGGGTACCTCAAACCAAACCATCTATAAGCGACCACTGTCATTTTACCCATTCTTAATACAAACAAATTGAAAAATATATACTGTAGCTATACCCTGTAATTCTAAAGTAGGATTGGTTCTCACCAGCCTTTTGTTGCTCTTGTTTCCCTGTTTTCCCAAAATTGTTTGTTTTGTTCCTGTCATTTGTTCAGTGGTGGCCAAGCAGCATGCTCAGGGTTTGTGGGTAATGAATAGCATGCTAGTGTGCCAACAATCACCTGGGAGGCTATGACTTTGCTGGAGGCAGAACACTGCTGATCACCCCCAATGAGAGCCGCAAAGTGGCTCCGGCCACCTGCTGATACACACAGAAACCTGATGATTGCAGTCTACTGAAGCGAAAACAGGAAGACTGGCAGACGGCACATCTGAAACTAGCACTGTAGGCTAATTTAGCAGACAAGAATTGTGATGTCCTCCCTCCATCTCATTTACCAAATTGTTATACTTGGAGTATAAGTTCACCAAAGAAGCATTAAGACCCCTGAGCGCTTTGATATACACGTACACATGTCTAAGTGGCTTTTCTTCACACATCACATAAACAAGACTCAAGTTCTCTCTCTTCAATCTGTTGCCATGCTACCATATTTTGCTGCTGCTCCTCTTTTCTCAGAGCTGAGAAGTCCTCACATTCATGGTTTGTATGGATCTGATGACAACTAATGGGATCTTTGCGCACTAATTACTCAAGATATGGATACCATTCACAACCTGCAACCTGTCATGGCCCTGAGTAATGTTCTTTTATCAGAGAAGCAGAGGCTTATTCAGAAAAGAGGCCAAACCAAAGAGACATGTAAGGTTTGAGTGATGTATTTCTGAAGGGTTGCAATCAGATCATTATATAGATTATGGGCCCTATTTTAACGATCTGAGCGCACGGCGTGAAGCGCATGGCGCAGGAGCGTTTAGGGCGTGTCCAAATCCACTTTTGCTAGTTTGTCGGCGGAGAGAAGGGTCTGTGCACTGTGTGCATGGTTCAAAAGGGTTGTACTTAGTGTCTTTATTAAGACATTGGTGTGTTTTGGGCGTAATTTGCATTTGGCAGATTTGCACCGTAATATTTTTATATGTAATATTTTGCACGTTTCTGTGCTGCTGCGCTTCCCTGTGTGTGTGGAACAAGCATAGTGTGGGCGCTGTGCATAAGCCTAGGTGCATTTTATTAATGCGCTCTTAAAATGACAATTGTGGGTCAATGGCGCGATCACTTTCTACTGCCGCAAGATAGTGATACGCTCAAAATGCACCTGAACACACCTCCCTGTAAGACGAGCACGCCCATGGGTGCAGATGCATGTGCTATTTAAAGGATGTGGCGGCTGAACGGTCTTAAAACGAAAAAAACACACTTGTGTCTGACTTAGCGCCGCGCTCCACCTGGTTCAAAATAAGGGCCCTATGTGTGAAATAATGTGTGTAAAGTATATCATATTATCACGCAAATTACTTTGTAATTTAACTTAAGGATTTGAATGATAATGGGTTTCGGAATGCAAATACTACAAATATTTTTATCAAATTAAAGGGATTCTTTGACATTTTGCGAATGTCAAAATATCCCTTTAAATTCAGAATAAAAAGTTATTTTTTGTTAGCAACTGACATGCTCTGCTTTGTAAATAAAACACATTAGGCAGCCTGATGCATTAATGTAGCTCTCCTCAGTCAGGAGAGAGAGACAAAAATGAGCGTGGCTCCATCAATCTCTGTCTGTCACTGAAGCTTGGGCAGATGTACATTGTTCGTTTAAGGATATTGTCAGATCTCAGACTCGGGTGTCACAGTCACTCTGTCTCAGAAAAACCTCTTCAGCCTCAGACAAATCGGCCTCAGTGTCAGATAAAACCAAAAGACAGTGTAAAAAAATGGGCAATGTGATGCCGTTGTTTCTATCGGAGACCAGTGAAGTCTAGGAGAAGCACTTTTCCGGTGATGGCTGAGCGTTAGTGGGCAGCCTCCAACTGAGCTTGATAACGTAGATGTGACGTGAGCAACCTGTCTGAAATCTCAATCACTGCCAATCAGCAGACACTAAAATGCTAGTTAACATTAGTTATTAAACCTAAACAGCTGATGTAAGTCGAAACTGACTGCACGGTCATCCTGCATTGTTTGATATTTATGTGTAAGTTGCGTGGTTATGACACAATCGTTGTACAAAGAAGTATATACATTGTTGTGTTTCCTTAGAAATGAACAACCTCATTCCATTAATGCGTGTTACTAACTCAACTTCTTCCTTTTCCCAGAGTCTTGTGGTCTCTCGCCCCAGGAGTCTTGTGCTCTCTCGCCCCCGGAGTCTTGTGCTCTCTCGCCCCTACCCTCTCTCCTCTTATCACTTCCTGCAGGTGTTTCTGGCTCTGGATCTGTGGTTGGAGTCACCTGTTTCCTCCATGTTCCTGCTCAACACCCTCTGCTACAATTCTCCATGTCTAGCTCTGTCTTTCTGTCTGTCTGTCTGTCTGTCTGTCTGTGTCTCTCTCTGCCTCTCTGTGTCTCTCTCTGTCTCTTTCTCTCACCCCCAACCGGTCAAGGCAGATGACCGCCCACCCTGAGCCATGGTTCTGTTCGAGGTTTCTGCCTCTTAAAAGGAAGTTGTTCCTTACTTCTGTAGCCTAGTGCTTGCTCTTGGTGGGAACTCTTGGGCTTCTGTAAATAACATCACAGAGTACGGTCTAGACCTGCTCTTTGTGGAAAGCGCAATGAGATAACTGTTGTTGTGATTTAGCGCTACATAAATAAAATTGAACTTGAAAGAGAGGACCAATAAGACGAATGTGCCTGTGGTGTTAAGGGTTCCAGTGTGAATTACAAGGGTACCTAAATGTAGCAAGAATCTATTTTAATTCAATCGAAATCTGAGCACACACAAAATGTCCGCACATCTGTTTATTCTGGAATTGTGGAAGAAAGGAGTAAAATCTGTGAGCAGGTATTTACAGTGTGTGATATCAATAAACAACGTTGGAATGACTTCATCAGAATTTAACCACACAACACCAGATGTTGAGTCTCATCTGTAGGACTGCATCCACAACTGCCACCAGTTCAACAAATGCTATTAATTAATGCAATGTGACGTGAGTAATGATGACTTAAGTGGCAGATCCATGCTTTAATTGTAATAAATGAGGCTTGTGTAAGGATGTGAGCTCTTCAAACTGCATGCAGGACTCAAGTAAAGGAAGAAATGAATCAGCTCTTAAACAGGTGATAAAAGCACGAATATCTAAGAGTGCTAACTTACAAACAACACCAAATCACTGTGCTGTTAATGGCTGTAGACATAATGTACCAAACGTGGAAGAGAACTGCAATAAAGCTAATGAAGTATTGTTTGGAGCTTAGACTTAGACGTACTTAGACGACAATGCATGTGACACAGGCACTAATTATTTTAGATGATCTACACCTATAAGCAGTAAAGGGAAGTCCTAAAGACAGGTGGTGACACAGGACACATTCTTTATCAGTCCAGAGGAAGAGCGTTTATACTTTTTTTTTTTTTTTTCGGCTTGTTGAGGATGATGTCATGCTGTGTGATGCGTGTGACTGTTTTTTTAGTAGAAAGCAGTTCCAATTGAATCCATTGACGGTGAGGCCTGGGGTTTTTTCAGAGTATCTGGAAAGACCCGCTGCTTTCTGAGGGTTTCAAATGTAATTTGAAACACGTTCAGCACCACAAAGGCAATTCTTTTCACCTCTATTGTACTGAGGGAGATGATGACAAAAATCTCATAGACAGATATTTCAAAACCATTGAAAATTAAACCAGAAACTGTGATGATCCATCCCTTTAACAATGTGGTAGGCAATTAGCTTTTTGGCATTGCTGGGCAAAAATTACATAATAATCTTTTGGTATATTGTAATAGAAGTGGTCTGAGAGAAAACTAGTCTTCTTGCACCACTTCTTGGCTTTGTTGTTTTAGGCTTTGGAAATTCTAGCCCATGACGGCAGACTTTGGCCAATCCCGGGTCATTCACACAAGCCCGAACCTAATGCCTGTCGGGCTCGGGTCGGATTCCTGCTCTGTAAGACGCGGGCCGAGCTCGGACAGAAAAATGCAGCCCGATCCAGAATGGCATTTATGAGAAAGTATGCTAGATTCAAGTCCACTATTACCCCTTAGAGTTCAAACAGTCCGAGGAAGTCAATTATTAGTGCAAAACAAGCGGGACAGTTGCATTAACAGCACCATGGACAGCATTACACATCAAAAGGCAAGACTATGGTTATGACTAATCTAATCTATCACACAATATTTGCAAACATACACTGAAAAGGTTTTTGAACCACTTAAAAGCTGGGAGACAATTCAGGACACCACTTACACAAAAATATGTGAATTAGAGCAGGTATAATACTGGTTCTTTAATTGTTATGCTTGCAGGTTTTTAATTGAGAAGATTGATCTTGTGTGAACACAGGCCTCCTCATTTTAGCCGATTTTTCCAAAGTTTTCGATGCTTACTTCCAGTGTTTTTTTTCAGAGTTTTTGTCACTTTTTCCAATATTCTTTACTCTTTTTTCCCCAATATTTTGTCGCCTTGTTCGACATTTTTTACCTTTTACATGTAAAAAAAAACCTTGGAAACCAGTTATATTTAACCCCAGGATAACAGGAGGGTTAATAACAGAATGTAAAATGACTACCTGACCAAGGAAAGAATAAATATAACTATATATAAATGTTTGCTGGTTTATGTTGTGGGAGAGATGTGTTGGTAATACATGAGTTTTTGACCCCAACTATAATTAATGGAAGAAGAAGCACAGAAACCTACAAAACTGCAAATCTTTTAAGCGGATGGATTTATGTATTCAGGTTATACATGTCTACACTTTTCACTGCAGGAGAGCTAATGTGGTGTAACAAGAGCCAGGTGCTTCTCTCAAAGTAGAAACAAGATAAGTTCAAACAATATAGTTTAAATCTGCACTAATCACTATTTTTACATCAGCAAGGTACCAAGACAGTGCAGTGGTAAACCCACAGTGAAACAGTGGCTGACTCTGCAGTTTGGCTTTCTGGAACTCACTCTCACTGCTCTCATCAGCGTTGGTTAAACACAGTTGCACGCAGCTGTTTTCAGTGAAAAAGCTTGACAAACAGACTGTTCACTATCTGCCTAGCCTATGAATGGCAGAGTAGACTAGCTGGTGGACATAGTTGAGCAATTAGCACCTAAAGAACTAGATATTTTCCACAAGAGTTGGTGGAGACCAAAAACAGAGCTAAAAGTAGAGTGGATATTATACTTACATTACAATTCAAATGAATGCTAAAGTTGGGGTATCTGCTAGTTGTAATAAGTCAGTTTGCAATGTTCCCAATATCAACTTCATAAATGTGGATAATGTCAGTCTTGTTGTTTACGCTACCCCCAGGTGGCCAGAAAAATACACATCTACATACCCACGCTAACCCAAACCAGGTGATTTCACTTATAGATAGATAGATTTGTTAAATCTGTTGGGACGGGACAATTTGGACCTTTATTGGTGCAAGTAGTGTGACATAACTCTTCTGTAATGTAGTTTGTAAATGGCCCATCAGCTCTCTAACTGCCTCTCAACACAGCAACTATACACAGCACAATTAGCATTTCTTTCACATCTACTGCAGTCAGATTCACTGTGTTCCCTCGGAAAAATCACAACACATGGATAGGCACTTTTAATGACATTTTGAACATGTTTAGAGGCTAAAAGCACCTTTAAAACTTGCCCTGTTTAAGCCTGTCGGGTGCTAACTCTAGCAGAAGGATAACACGGTGTAGGCAGCACGGATTGGTTTCATTTTTCTCTCTACTGACAGCGCTCCAAATTTCCAAACAACAGAGCTACGTGTTGGAATTGACCAGAAGTCTCCTTTAATTTCTCAAAGTCATCCTGTGAACTAGTGCATGTGTGTGTTTGTGTGTGTATTGGTGCTTTTTTACATCCCTCCGGTGCTTCCGCTCCCAGCAAAGGAGACTCTTTAAGACAATCCCTAAGTCAGGCACAGCATTGTGGGAAGAGTTTTCACCGAAGTAAAGCAAACATCATCTCCTGCCAGCATCTCCACAGCATATGAGTTTCAAAATGTGCCACAGAAGATGGAGATAAAACATATTGCCTCGCTGCAAGGGAGGACAACTAACTGAGAGCTTAGACCCTTTGATACACACAATAAAGAGTTCCTCTGTGACAGTTGGATAGTGGTAATGTCCTTTTTTATGATCTCAGAGTGGGTGAAAACTTATTTTAAAACCTAAATGAAGGCCCGTGTGTAATATTGAAAGTAATGGTGTATCTAAGAGTGTCATTGGGAAGTGTCATCTCCCTCTCACAGTAAAAAGACTTATTAAATCTAGAGGAAATTTCCCTCATGCGAGTTTCTAATTACGTTGTCAACACTTGCAACTTTCTCAGCATGTGTCTCTGCATGTTGTCCACACACGAGTCGCTGGGTGTGCTCAGAGTTCTGCTTTAACCTTGAACTATCTGGGGATCCCCACCTCCCCTGTGCTTCATCTCTTTTGTCTTACAGCACAAACAATCCTTTCAGATCAAGCAGCGCACAGAGCAGTGACCCACTCTCCAAATGCCCTCCTGGGACAATACACACGGTCGCCTGCTGTTGATGATTCAAACCGGTTGACACGGGAAGTATTTAGAGAGATGAGTCTGCTGCCTGCATGTGCACTCCGGTCTACTGCCCCCCCCCCCCCCCCCCCCCCCCCCCCCCCCCCCCCCCTCTTCCTCATTTTGTTATCTTCTGTAAGTCTTATCCACCGGGGAGCCTTCCGCCTCCTCCTGCTTCACATCTTACATCTGCCTTTGAAACACAAGTCTTTTGAGGGAAAATGGCCTATTTTGTTCTGTTTTGTGGTGACATGTTTATGTGTGTGCAACTCTCAGGGGTGTAGCAGCTTCAGTACATTGTGGCAAAAACTTTCAAATAGAGGTGGGTTTTTATGTCACAGATGAGAACTAAAGACGCACTCCTCTATCCCTTTCTCTCTCCCTTTCGCTCTTAAAACTCTCCCTCTTTGTTTCCCTGTCACTCTCACTCTGACCGTCTGTTCACTCTCATTTCTCTCCATTTCCCTGCAAGCTGTGTGTCACTCTGGCTGCTGTTACAAAGCATGCATCACACACACAGCTGGGACTCTGCTTCCATCTGACAACTCAAGCAATGTCTGGTCAACGTCTGCAACAGTCAGCCCATAGCTCTAAAATTAAAAACTGCACTTCCGTAACCAACATGTCACTGATTTCTTTTGGTTGTAATTCAACATGTAACTTTAACATGAAGAGCAGCTAATTTTCTGACATTACAAAGAAAGCTTACAGTAAACGGGGGGGGGGGGGGGGGGGGACCGTTGTCCATCAGCACTTGTGTAAACAGATTGAATGAGATTCATGTCCTGTGCATTATAATATTTAATACTGTGTCCCACCTAGTCTGCTGAATAGCGTATGCAGCTGCACTGACACAAACACAACATGCAGCTACGTGTGTGTGTGAATATATTTATCCTCTTGTGCTGTTCCCATGGTTCCCTACTTTAAAAAGAAAATCTCCTGAATCCGGCTGGTGACACTTGACATGCTCCTTATTTGCTTAGGGGTACCCTTATGTAGGTCCACAATGAAAACAAAGGGACGGAATAATGATTTGACAGTATTTTGGTTGTGTAAAGTCTTGACCCATTCCAGAATTGTACTGCTTATGATGTTATGGTACTTAGTGGTAAGACATATACAAGGTTAACAGACTTGAATTAACTTTATTTAAGTGTGTGCTTGCATACTTCCCAGCAGCCACTCCTGTACTTGCTGAAGTCTTGTGCATGACTTGATTACACACGTGTGTGTTGAATAAACCAAAAACAAAGTTTGGTCTCAGATCTTTATTAAAGTCTCTCTGTTCAGATTTCTACCACATATGACAAACTGTAACAATATGCAATTACTTTATACACACTGTATATATATATACATACATATGTATACATATACTGTATATAGCCTCTCTCTCTCTCTCTCGGTCTCTCTACATATATTATTCTCTCTCTCTATATATATATTTAAGTATATATATATTAGGGCTGTCAAATGATTACAATTTTTAATCAAATTAATCAGAATTTTCAGTGGATTAATCAGGATT
>NC_048414.1:26376422-26385311 GCF_013103735.1 Etheostoma cragini
CACTTGCTGAACCTGACGGCCCAGCAAACGCATGTTTGGCGTTGACATGGTACCTCAAGCTTGAACAGCTCCGGTGAATTTGAAACTCCTTGTTACAAATCTTGGAAATAACCTTGTACTTGTTAACTGTACCATCATCATCATTCTTTTTATATTTGAATCCGTCAATAGGCCCACTTTTCCTCACCTTCCTCACCTTGCTCCATCTCGCCTCTAGCTCCCAACCACTTTCCTGACCTGAATAATTTGTCACACTGCGCATGCGTGAAATGCGTTAAAAAAAATCGACGTAATTAACAACAAACAACTAATTAACGTCGTTAACGCGCTATTTTTGACAGCCCTAATATATATACATATATACTGTATAAATACTGTATACATTATACGTATATGTGCAGTATATAATTACTGTACAGCCTCTCTCTCCTCTCTCTCTCTATGTATATATATATATATGTATATATATATATATGTGTATACATGCAACCACCTTACAGCACACGTGACATTTCATCCACATGTGTACTATGACATCATCTGTTTTTTCATAAACCCATCTGCTGTTCACATGCTGATATTTCAGTCCAACAAAGACCCATTGTCACAATTTTACCAAATCACTTAATTTCACTCATAATTCACTTAGCAAATGGTATAAGTCATTTCAAAGCCACACAATAAGAGAGGGAAGTGAAGGAATAACTTTGGGTTCTACATCGGAAGGGTTGAGATCTCCACTTTGGAGCAAAATGTAAATTTTACCAAAAACTTTGTTTCCTGCATTTCTGGGGAATTTCTGGTAAAGGAAATTAAAATAGATTTCCGGAGGGGTTACACTGGCCAGTTTTGATTGTTAGGAGTGAGGTGGTTCAAAACACAAGTGCCACTCGTTCTTCTGAGGATATGACTGAGCTCACTCTTGCGCAAAGCTTTGTTCCTCAGAAGCATATTAATTGGAGTATTTGCATAACTGGAGAAATGAGTTGTGAGTAATACCAGAATAGCTAAGAGATACTATTGTGTTTTCTTTATTGGTTTTCTTTGACAGTGAAGCATGGCGGGCTGTTAACACGATCAGTCCTGTGGCAACGCCTGTGACAGCAAGTTCCAACTTCAGCCTATTGTTTGATGTTTTTGCTCTTCCCCCAGTCACATGCAGTAATGATCAAATGAAAATCAATTCAACACAGCTCCTGGTTTTGATCTGTGTTATTTCAAATAATGAGCTCTCTAAATAAATGATGCTTCTGAATTTCCTGGCATGTATTTCTGCTGGCAGCCCGCTGTGTTTGTCTATGGACGGAGCCAAACACACGCTCGGAAGCCTGAAGCTGCATGTCTCAAATGAGGTGGGGACACCATGTTGTTTTGTAGGATGACTTATATATTTTATGTTTTGATGTGGTATTTTGATAGTGTCATTAGATGTTGTCACGCATTATTTAAGCTGCAGCTTGCTTGGTGTAAAGTCAGCCGAAATCTGGCAGGTGGTCATACTGAATCAACACAACCCGGCTGAAGCTAAAATCTCTGGACATTAAGGTCTGGCCTTGCTATTTTTTCTGGATGTTTTGGTTTTTACGTGAAAGAATTACTCACCAAGAGATGGACAGAGACAATGAAAATGTCATAAAGTTTTTACTTGCAAGTGAGAGTCAATTCGCATCACCCCAATCCTGAAATCTCATCACTGGGTCCCTTGCCCACTCAGAGTGGAATTTAAGGTCTCCCTCCTCACCCACCCTCACCCCCAAATCCTGCTCCGGTCTCAGGGTTCAGTCAATTACTAGTCAGAATCTCAGATAGCACCCCTGGCCTTATTCACCAAGGGTGGGGTCTCCAGGTCACAGTGGTGTGATATGTTTGTGTGCTAATTCGCTATCTTTTCAGTTGGAATGTGACTGAAAGTTTATGACCCTTTCAGGACCTGCAGAGAAAGGATAATATGACCTGCTGCCCTTTAGTTGAGCTGGGGAGTGGAACCACAACCAGACACAGGATGAGTCCCAAAACCATCAATTCTGCTTGTGACATATTTAGTAGAGTTGGATTATAACGCAATGTACCAGAACATCTTATATTATAGAACAGAAGTATTGCAAAACAACCTGAATGCATGAACAACATGTCTTAATTTATGTTGAAATTCAGCTTTTGCCTTTTAGCTTAAAGTATAATGTATAATGCGACTCACACACAATGTTAAACACATATAACATTTTAAATTCCAACACCCTCCGGTCTGCAACCACAAGCACCCTCCAGGCCTGCTCTGGTCCCTGCACTCCACCCAGGCTGTGGAACACCCTCCCTGAACACCTGAGGACCCCACAGTCTATAGACGTTTTAAACAAAACCGCAAATCATGTCTTTTCAAGAAAGCGTTTTACTAAATGTATTTAAAAGGTTTTCCTCTTAACTATTTAAAGACCTTGATCTTTTTATCTTTTAATAATTGACTTTTTGGGACAAATTGCATTATTGCATGCTCTGTATCACTTGGAGATTGCTGAAATGTGAAGTGCAATACAACTAAAGTGTATTATTATTGTATTATTGCTTACAGCAAAGCACAGGAAATACGACTAACTCAAAGCCCTCTACATCGACTTATGTATGAGTGAAATACAATCATAGTCAATACATCAATAGATTTTACTATTTCATATTCCCTTCCTTTTAATTATATTTATTATTAGTGTGTTAACGTGTGTCTTCTACTTTTCCGCTTTTCCTATTGTCCCCTGCTGCCGCAACAGTGTGGATTGGCCCATTATCGGATTAATAAAGGATTTTGAATCTTGAATCTTGGCTCTTGATGACGTCAGTTGTTATCTGGTCCGTTTCTATGACGTCTCCTTTATCTGGTCAGGGAGATGTACGTGCTGTCCTCATGCTATGGACAAGATAACCAGTGTTATAACCTGTTATCTTGTGGGTGAACAAGCAGTGTAATAGGATTTTCTTATGCAGACAGTTTCAACATTAATAAAGACAGTAGCATGCAAACAGCAACCATGAAGGAGTTTCCATTCAACTATCCTATTCTAAAGGCTTACTCCAGACAAAACTTTCAAATCAAAATCAATTTTACTAACCAAATTCCTTTTTCCTGACAGTATGGAAGGAGCTTTGAAAATACACGCCCTTCATGTTGGGAAACAAAGCAGTCGGTACAGATTTATAATTTCCCAATCATTTTGTTAGAAGTTTTCTGGAAAGTAACAAAGTATGTGATCTGGTATTAAGTATGGGTAAAATTGAGACAAAGTGTAATTTAAATGCACACGCAAATTTAAATAAAATTGCAGAAAATACAACAGAATGGCTAATTAAACTAAGAATATAAGGGAAATTCAAATAATAAATATGTCCAGGCGTTTGGGGGGGTGAGGACTGATTCATGACCTCAGTATCTCTGATGACTGGCGCCCAGGCCCTGTAATCACCTCTCTGAACTGCACACACACACATTCAATTGTATTCAATCTTTTTTAATGAGACTCAAATGGAAACAATTTACTTTGGCTGTTCCATATCCATTTCTTAGACACTGATATGTAAATTCATAATAATGCATTCATTTGGTACTAATTACAGGGAAAATAGAGACTGTTTTGATACAGAAAAGTCAGATTTCTGTATTTTGACACTTTATTTTGACACTTTTTGAAGTAACATTTTCAATGCAGGACTTTAAAGCGTGGTATTGTTACTTTTACTTAAATAAATATTACGAATTCTATTTCTAAAGACTTTTTAAACTTATTATGGCCAATATTTTAGCCGAATCTACCAGTATGACTAGACTTTTTTTCCTATTTCTCTCTGTGTGGATGCAAATAAACAGTTTTAATACAAAGACCATACTGATACAAATTCTCAAATGTTTCACAGACTATCAATACATTTATAACCTCTGACATGTCTGGAGGGTCTGTTTATCTGGACTCTGGTCAGACATCATACTGCTGCTGCTGTCTGAATGTTGCAGAACACATGCTGAGAGAGATCAGTGAGAAGTGCCATGAGAGTTCCACTCATCTTCACACACACACACACACACACTCACACACACACCAAATTGTTGTCTATAAAGAGCACATGCATGCTGTAGATCCACAAATCATTCATATGAATTATCTTGTTTCAATAAAACATCTGAGAATAAGACTTATTATTTAGAAATAACCAGATTGACCACCAGGGGGAGCTACAGCATTTGTTTACATACTAGTTGGTGAAAACCAGACACATTGAAACTTTTTTGTCACTTTTTAGACTTTCTTTTTTAGTTTTTACTACCACCACCTTCCTACCACTAGTTTTACAATACTTTTTTGAATGAATGATCAATAATCCTCATTAATATAGAATTGTACATAATATTTAAGTTAAAAAAAGCAAAAATTTGGGATTATTTTGAATAATACTTAAGATCCGAGGAATGTACAGATGAGTTTCGTTAGGAATGAGAGAGATCAATTGTATTTGCAAAAAGCGTTGTAAGGAATCCAATCCATTCTTTGTAGGAATTTGGTTAAAAAGAAACCCATATTTGGGATATGGACATTTTTAAAGGGGTCAAATCAGACCCGAGGACTACAGGAGGGTTAAGTCCCTAATATGGGTCCCTGATACGGGCCTTTATGTAGTGTTTTCATCTTTGATTTGATCAACATATTTGAATGAGATTGCATTTCTTCTGAGCCCATAAATGCTGTCGTTAATTCAGTACTTCAGTTAACAAACTGATTTGTATTTGGGACCATCCAAACTAGATTTGCATAAAACCACAGACCCTTGTAACAAAAGACTCCTCACGCTCATCTCCAAAGTAAAATTAAACTATTTCTCAGATTTTTTCTTAGTCCTTGGGAAACATTTAGGGAGCACCACAGGCCCCAGGTAATATTCTGTAAAGCACTGCAGCATATTACTTCAATTTCTCCTACAAGGGAATAAAAATGGTTCCTGGCTCTAAGTGTTAAGACAATGGGTGTTTTGTCTCTGCAGCTTGCATTCCTGTAAACTCCTGGGATGGACAAGGACACGACTGATAACACTGTTTGAAGGAATGAATGCCAGATGTGGGTGTCTGAGATCCCCAAAAGAGAGGAGTGGAGGAAGGTCGAAGATGAGGATGCTGGTGGGTGATGCTGGGCAAGGAAAACACTGAGACCACTGTGACTCTACCAGTTTGTCTGAGAACAAAGATGTAACACAGAAAAAAGAATCTCTTAATCACAGTGCAAAGTGTCCGCTCTGAGAGATGTAGACTGCACATGTTATAATCACACAATCATACAATCACACAAACTTTATCAGGATGCATAGTATCCTAATCCATGAAATAACTGGCCTTTAAAAATAAAACTCTGCTTGCCTCTATGGGAATTCAACATAGGGGCGTGAATACTTATGCCCCCTGTATTTTAAGGAAGAATATTTATTTATTTACAATACATTATTCATTCAAAAAAAAATTGGTGTCATTAAAGGTTGGATTTTACCTCATTTTTTCATTAAGGCATTAAGATAAATTTCCAAAACATGATTTTTTTATTCCTCTTTTTAGTCACGTAAACTTATGAGCACAACTGTACTGCATCCCTCACTGGGCATTGCTTTGTTTAATTTCCATGTGTGGTATAGCTTCCTCTTTTTTTTCCTATGCTCTGTTTTTATTCTTTTTGCATCTTCTGTAGCTTGATATTTGTTGCATTAGAATAAACGTATCTTAAAATGATCCCATTGTAGTCTGTATGACTAAATAAGAAAACGCCGTGTTGGAAAGAGTCACACGGACATGCTTTTTAAGTGTTACATTTCAGGCCTGGAACACGAAACATACTTGGCACTCTAAAAAAGATGCCTGAGTCGCAACCTTGACAATGTAGGACAAAGGTCTCTGTGCGTTTCGGATCTCCTTTATCTGCAGAAATTGTGAAAACATTGTTGCATTCTGGCCATACTGGCGGATAGATCGAAAACTCAATATTATGAAATCACTAGCCACCACATCCTCCGGGCCTGACAGAAAACAAACACCTATAAAAACAATGCTTGAGCAGATCTGTTAGGGTTCTGGTTCAGGTCACAGGGGTCAGTTTTGGGGTTATTTCAATGACAGGAAGACAAGTGTCCATTAGGACTTCTCCACCTCCTCCATCAAAAAGCAATACCTTTACTCAAGATGGAAAAACATAATTACAGCCGCCTGTCGACCGCAGTCCCCACTGAATATAGGCTACGTAGTGTATGACTGCTCACACACACACACACACACACACACACACACACACACACACACACACACACACACACACACTGTTAAGGGATATTTTAGTCTTGACAGGAAGGTCACGTTGCGGATATTGATGAAAATGACTGTATGATAGAGAAAGGAGTCCCAGGTGTTTGCACCCATATCTGTCCTGTTATCTGTCCTGCTACAGAAGAATTTTCCGGTTACCGTAGCAGGATACTGTTCTTCTTTTTCGGATACACTCCTCACTTTCTGTGAGGAGTGTGGCGAGCAGTACATTTGAACAAATGCTCACTGAACACGTCTCTGTTTGAAACTTCTTTATTGCCCAGACAGTTGACAGAAGTCTTCTACCACAACACACACACACACACACACACACACAGTGTACTTTTCACATTTTAAAACCGACAACAGACTCATAATTTTGTTGTTTTTTATGCTTAGTATCGCCATCTCAGGACCCCTATGGAAATACTCTGCCCTTGCTTCTGTCATCATGTTGACAAGCAGCGAAATGCGCCGTTTCAACAAGGTCTTCCGTGTGATCCGAGGCTTTTCAGAAGATGTTTAATCCAGCCTGGAACTGAAATGTCTTTTCTGGGAATTTGCACAATCATTTCAGGATAAATACCCAACTGAACCGTTATTAATTACTGATTTCATCTGAAAATGTATTGTTTTTTCTGTTGGCCCTTGCCGTCTCAACTTGACTATGTGGACCAATCAGTGGCTGTCTTCCTAAGATCCTGATCTTCTTCATAGTGATTGGTTAAAGCTACAAGTTAAGTCTAAAATGCACACTATGTTGGGCTTGATTCAGGGTGACTATAGTGCACTTGTACCACCGTTGTTGTACCACAAATGTTGGATTTAACTTCAAACTTTTTCACTGTCTCAATATAGTCTATAGAATCCCTTACATAGGATGGAAGGGGGACCGGTGCAGACTTAACAAAGTGGTCCACATAAGTAAGTAAGTAAGTAAGTAAGTAAAATTTATTTGTATAGCACTTTTCTCAGATGAAGATCACAAAGTGCTTCACAACAAAAGCATTTAACAATTCTCATAAATACAATACATCATAAAAATAAAAACAAAAGAATAACACGTACACATAAGACCAGCCTGACCACCCTACGATCTAGTTAAAAGCCTCTTTAAAAAGCAGAGTTTTCAACTGAGTTTTAAAGTTTTCCACACAGTCTAAGCAGCGCATGGAAGGAGGCAAAGCGTTCCGCAACCTGGGTGCAACAGCTTGAAATGAGCGGTCCCCCCTAGTTTTAAAATGTGTACGGGGGGCAACTAATAGTCTCTGGCCTGTTGATCTCAAACTACGTGAGGATGTACGCAGCTGTATCAGATCAGAGATGTATGGGGGTGCCTGTCCCTGTAGGGCTCTAAAAGTTAGGAGCAAAATTTTGAAGTGCAGTCTAAATATCACTGGTAACCAATGAAGTGAAGCTAAAACTGGAGTAATATGTGCCCTTTTACTCGTGTGGGTTAAAAGCCTAGCAGCAGAATTTTGGACAGTCTGGAGACGACAAAGATCCTTCTTATTAAGACAGATAAAAAGACTGTTACAATAGTCTAAGCGAGACGAGATAAAAGCATGAATGATCATCTCCAACTCGGCTTTTGACACCAAGGCTCTTATCTTTAAGCGGTGATGCTTTCCTACTCCTAATACCGCTTGGGCCTATGACTTTTACATGGGTGTCCAAACCTTCGTGTATCTTAGGGAGGGTGTAAACAACAGGTATCACTTGTTGTTCTACCTTAGGAATTCAAAGACACTTTTCAAATTCCCCCTTTTTAAAATCATGAGCAAGCTTAGAGTGCACTGAAACAACCTCTTGGTGGGCTCTGAAGACAGTTTTCGTAAGTAATGCAATTGTCTTTCAATCTCATGAACACAATCTACAATGTTTTGCAACACAATAGTGCAGCCTTTGTCAGCAGGATGTACCACAACCTTATTATCTTTCCCCAGATCAACTCAAGCTTATCTTTCTTCTTTTGAGAAGTTATTATACACTTTGTAACCATGTATTGCTTTTTTGCTTTTTTCAATAAGCGGATTCACATGATTTTCCACCAAATGACATTATGTCTCAAGGGAGGCATTGCCATACCTAAATGGAATGAAAGTTGATCTTTTTCTGAACTGGTTGTGGGACAATGGGGGCAGGCGCAGGCAAAGAACTGAACCCAGACACAGAGAGGAGATAGGACCCCAAACATATAAAAATAGTTAAGGTTATAAACATGGCGATAACATAAGCAGTAAATAGGAATTTTTTCCACATTCAGTTAATTTCTTCTTTTTTTTGCATGTCCAGGTCCTATCTCCGAGTGACTTTGTGTCTTCTTTTGGTTTTCTTCTTTTTTAATAAATATTTAGATTACTGAGAAATAAGATTACGTTTAAATAATTTGAATGATCTCAAATTGATTCACTGGTCATAGCCTACTGCACTGGAAAATGTCAGGTTCATAACACTTTAACTTACTAAATAAACACGATCAAGCAAGAAATGAGACGCAGACGGCAAATGTGTAGTTAAAAGACAATTGCAAGAGGGGAGAATCAGAATAGCCACCTATCTGCAGCATG
>NC_048414.1:26385411-26422760 GCF_013103735.1 Etheostoma cragini
TGCACACACTGCACGCACACAAGGGGGAAGTGCACAGGCCACCGGGTCCAGCCTTTTGGAATAGAACGCCACTGGCTGAAGCTTTGAGCCGTGCTTCTGAGATAACACTGAGGTCATGAACTTAGTCTTGCAGTCCACTGTTTGGACAAAAGGCTTGGTGTAGTCTGGCAGACATAACACTCCTGAATTGGCGATTTGGTCTTTGAGACCATTGAATGCGTCATGGCCTTCCGGAGTCCATGTGAGGTCATCCTTCAGGGCTAGGTTTAGCTGGTACATCATGTCCAGGAGAGGTTGAGTCGTTTGGGCATAATGGGGAATCCAACTACGGCAGTAGTTGCAGAGTCCAAGAAATGCCATCATTTGTCTCTTTGTGCGGGGCTTTGGGCTTTGTAACACAGCTTGTTTTCTGTCTGTCGTGAGGGCTTTTCCTGTTTGGGAGATCTTGTGGCCCAGGAATAGGTTCATATAAAAATCAAGATATGAATATATAATAATCATGAAAGCTATAAATGAAAGTCATAATATTTTAAGACACTACTACAGAGAAATATGAAATAAAAGACTTATATAAATTAATTTCTCTGTCATTTAGAGTATGAAATAACTACATTAAATCGTTATTGAGAGTACCTTCTGTTATGACATAAGGAGGGGCTGTCTTTTCATCATCTTCTTTTAGTGAAAACATAATGTATTGTATGTTTGTGATACTGTTAATCATTTAATATATAGCCGAAAAATAAGTTCTCAAAATGTTTCAGTTAACAGAAAATGTATTCAACGCTATAATAACCCAGAAAGACTAGAAATTACAGCCTAGATGCTGTGTAGGAACCTTTTTTGAGCTAGATTGTGTTTCCCGTTTTCATGAGGTCGGTGTCACATTTGTCCGACACTGTTTTGCATCCGTGTGGAAAACCGTGTTGTTCTGGACGGGGATTTGACCAGTGAATTATCTTTCAGTTGTTAATTTTTAACAGTCACGTGGTTGAGGTATTTACCATTACCGACCCTATCACATGGCTTAGCTGCAGCTAAAGCTAAATGTGGCCATAGATATAAAACAATGTAACTGTTCTATAGCTATGTATGTGGTTAACTTGGCTAGCTAGCAACAACGCTAGCTAACGTGCTAGCTAGATAAGCAGCTCCTTAGTGACCATGTTGGGACTTTTAACGCCCCAAAGTCGTTGTTTTAAATTATTCATCAAAGCGTTTCGACAAACAAGGCGAGCTAGATGTTCATCACTTAGTTCTCAGTTAAATATCCGCAGATTTATTGTAGAGAACACAGAGGTAGTTGGAGAGCAAAGCCTGACCCCAGAAATCAAACTGAGACTGTTCACCCCAAACTGCAGATTTTGGAGAGAAAGACCAGAGCTCTGGCCTTTCGATGACCCCTACTGGGCCATATACTGGCCAGGCGGACAGGCACTCTCAAGGTAATAAGTTATACCCATAATTAACAGTTTTATGACAACGCTGAAGTTGGCTTCCCATTCGTAGGTTCCGATTCGTCGGTTAAGGGGAATTTAAGATAAGATAAAGCTGAAGTTGAACCACATTACACCTGGTCCAGATCCAAAACCACTGTGCCTGGACTTTTCAAATGTGGACTCACTTATCCTAGAGAGGCTAACAAGTCCTAACAACACAGTCTCATATTTGTAAAAGCCCAATTTTATTTTTGAAAATGCAATAAACGGAGATTTTACTGTTTTTTCTTATGTAAGTCAGGTCCAGATCCAAAACCACGGTACCTGGACTTGTCAAATCTGGACTTAATTATCCTAGAGAGGCTAACTAGTCTTAAAAACACAGTTTCATATTTGTAAAAGCCCTATTCTTTTTGTGAAAATGCAATAAAGGGAGATGTAATTTCTATGTAAGTCAAGCGGATACAATAGCCATATTATGTTGACCTTTTTATATTATGTAATAGAGATTAATACATTTCAAGCAGTAATATAACTTTAGCTGTTTTGGGGTTTTCAACTGAACCTCCATTCAACAATATACAGTTTGAATCTGTCTGCTAGTTCACGGTCAGCACCATGGATTTTGATAATTGTGGATGTCATCTCTTCTCTGAATTTTTAATTAAGCAAAGCTTATATATCTACACCCGTGTTGTGTCTTTGACATGAAGGCCTATTAATGCTGTTTTCATACCAGAAATTAGGCTGGAGGTTGACCAGGGCCAGATGGAGGAAAGGTGAGAAAACAACACTGACTTTTTGTGAAGGACAAGGATTTGAAGAGGAAATTTAAAAACACTGGAATTTCTATAAAGACATTTTGATCGATTTCCAAATGATAAAAATGATATTTTGTAGTTTTGAAGTGAGAAGGAAGACCGGCTCAAGGCTATAAGAAATGACATGGAGGGACGTAGTCCTCTATGATGAATGTCAAGGCCATGCTGTAAATGCAGTAAAATGAAACAGTTCCCCTGGTATAAAAGCATTACTAACATGCAACTGTGTTTTTAAGACTATGTAGCCTCTCTGGGATAATTTAGTCCAGATTTGACCAGTCTTGGTATGGTGGTTTTGAAACTGGACCTAGTCCAAGGTGGTCTATATATGAAGAAAACAGTAACATCTCCCTTTATTGCATTTTCACAAGTAGAATAAAGCTTTCACAAATCGAAAACTGTGTTTTTAAGACACTTTAGCCTCTTCGGGATAATTGAGTCCAGATTTGACAAGTCCGGGTACATTAGTTTTGGATCTGGACCTGGTCTAATGTGGTCTACATAATAAAAAACAGCAACATCTCCCTTTATTGTATTTTCACAAATAGAACAGGGCTTTTACAAACATGAAACTGTGTTTTAAGACTCTTTAGCCTCTCTAGGATAATATAGTCCAGATTTGACAAGTCCAGGTACAGTGGTTTTGGATCTAACGGGGTTAACTTCAGCTTTAAGTTTCCCTTAAAGCTCCCCTTTGCTGACAAAGCGGAAGTTGCGAATCGGATACCAACTTCAGCGCCGTAGTTTTATGTGTGTAGTGACTGATGTGTAGTCTCATCAGGTGCCACCTCTGTGCGGTGCAGGTATCTCCTTGATAACCCTGCAGTGTGTCGGGGTAAGACAGTTCTGGATCTGGGGAGCGGCTGTGGAGCCTCGGCCATCGCTGCAAAACTATGTGGTGCTGCTCATGTAGTTGCCAATGACATTGACACTGGTATGCATCAATATTTACCTTAACTATTCATGTGCTGATATTCCTTCTAGTAGCATCTATGTACCTTGTGGTGGGAAAACCTTCAGCTGGACCAGATGGTACCAAAATATTCACCCTTTCTGTTGTGAATGTGAATGTGGATCAGCCACCTGGGGTGCGTTTCAGAAAGCAGGTTTGGTGAAAACACTGAGTTTGTTAACCCTGAGATGAGGGAAACTCTGGGTTTTCCTTTTCAGAAAGGGAGGTTATTTAAACCTTAAAAGAAGGGGGGTAACGCCAGCCCATTTCAGAAAGAGAGGTAACTCATCCTCAGAGTTAGCTACTATGGTAACTGAGCCTGTGAACCTAACCTGGTAATCAGGTTCTCTTCTCTCAGCCTCCTCCCTCTGACACAGCGCTCTCATTTCCTCATTCAGATAGATAGATAGATAGATAGATAGATAGATAGATAGATAGATAGATAGGTATTGATCCCAGAAAATGGTAAATTACAGGGTTACAGCTAGGTAACAAATTTTGCTGGACAACAAATAGTCCCAGAAATTATTGCAATAATCGATAATATTGTCTTTCTGAGACCATTTTGATCTAATATAATGATAATAGCATAATAATTAAAGTACACCTTTTCAACGATCAATAAACTATTATTTCTAGAGAACATTTATCACTCTAAATGGAAGGCATTTTAAATATGTGGCTCTCTAACACATGGCGAGTAAAAGTTTATACCAAAATAGTTCTGTTTTTGGTCTTAATTTTGGCGAAGGTGCAGCTACTTTCTTCTGCTCCTCTGCAGGTCAGAGCTTTGCGGGGGCCGGGCACACACACACACACACACACACACGCAAACACACACAATCCAGATGCCATCCGCCACATCACTTCTCTTTACTGATAGCTATCGTGTACCTCAGGCAAAATCAATAGCTAGTAAGTGGGGATTTATGGCATGAAATTAAATAACTGATCATTAACCGTTGACCGACGAGCAGGTCACGGACTCTCAGATCATCGTCCTGGAGCCTCTGACACACTAACAGCTGGAGGCGTGTACCGGTTAATGTTCTGTGCATTGTCGGACACACGCTGCCACTTTCCCGAGAGCGCTTGTGAGACTGACAAGTCCACAGCAGCCTGTGGCGTTTACGTCCGAGCCGGTCTCCACCACCTCCACCGGCAGGTTGTCAACTGTGTTGTTTGGAATGAAAGGGAGAAAACAGGACGCAGAGTAACACTGGGGGTACCGCGCAGGCGGAAGTGATGTAGGGCTGTCATTCTCCAAAGTCTCCATGATTACATCTTCTTCTGAATACGCCTTGTAATTTTTTGGGAAGATGGTCGTTGGGTGTGTAGCTTCTCTGAGTGGTGAACATGCTTCTTCTCTCTGCAGCGTTTAGTTTTCCCTCTCTGGTAGGTTGTTTCTTTTTATAGAGTGTGGCCATGTGGTTTTATCCTGCGTGGGCGGGGTGAAAGAGTGGTTTGTCTCTGACGTATGGATGGAGGGTGGTGTAGAAGGTAATAGATAATGTGGCTACATCCAGCAGGTCCCCCAGTGTGTTACCTTCACGTCGCTGATACAGACACTGTTCCCCGGTCTGATACCTAAACATATATCCCCAATTACCACGCTCACCACAGGGTCCTAAAGACCGTTCCTCATGCGGACGCATGTTGAGCGGTGGAGGCTTTTGGATCCTGCGCAAAAAACAGCATACTTCTTCTGGAACCATCTACGCTGGACTCTTGTAAAATGGTTAACCCCATTTCACTAATAATAATTCACGTCATCGGGCGACATGGTGAGGGAAAATGCACTATAGTTCACTATAATTCTATCAAAAGTCTAGAAGGGGGGGGGATGGGAACGCTTGGGGAAAAGGGATCCCACCCCTTTTGAAAATTAGGTCAAAGGTCAGAGCTGTCAAAGTTTGATGAAAGACTCCGACACAGAGGGTTAGCTTAAGCTTTGGTTACCTCATAGTTCAGGAATGTGAGGGTAGGTTAGGAACTGTTTTTCTGGACCAAACGGATGGATAGAACGGCAGGGGGGGTGGCGGCTCTGTGTGGGTGTGTGTGTGTGTGTGTGTGTGTGTGTGTGTGTGTGTGTGTGTGTGAGAGCGAGAGCGAGAGAGAGAGCTGGAGAATCCGCCCAGAGACAGATGATAAAAGCAAGATAATAAAAGATCAGGAATAAGACGGGGAGACGGAGTTCTAATCTGACATAGACTTTGCTGAATTGAACTCTGTGTACGTTTGTCTACGGTTAGGGATACTTTGTGTCAATTTGTGAACACAAAACAAGTTTTCAGCGCAATTTCATTTTCCGCTAGCTGCCTGCTCCTAGCTTATAAATCTAGACGGTCAGTCTAGCAACTCTGTTGTTGAGCTGGAAAAAACAAATCCCGGTCAGGCCAATCACATTGTGTATAGAGTCGGTGGACGGGCTTGACATAAGGACAGGAGAGTTGCAACCGTTCCTTGTACATTTCCTGCTACATGAAAACAAAGAAGATTGGCTTTGGCTGCAACTCTGGAAGACTTGGTGTTGGAGTCATTCTGAAAAAAGGAAGATGTGTTCGGAGGATGTGGTCTGAGTGATCGGATGCCACTGCGTCCTTAATGCCTTTTGGGTGCATTCATACTTACAGTTGTTCACTTGTGATCAGACAAGACACGTAGGGCCTCTTTTGATGTGCAGAAAGAAGGTTTTAGTTGGCACACACGTCTTCACAGAAAAACAGATGCACACACAGTGTCAGTGTCAGAGTTCATCCAGTATCAGATTCAACCCTGTTGCCAAAATTGAGCTAAAGCAATTACATAGTGTAATATGATACATATAGCGTATGGTGTTGGAGCTAAATCCTGCTCCATTCTCAGGGTTCATTCAATTATTAGTCGAAATCTCAGACGTTGAAATGTGAATCCATTTATTACACAGGATATCCTGAGACAAAGTTACCTGGATCAAGCTGTCGCAGCTCTCCCCTTCCTTTGTCTGACTCTCTGGCTCTAGGACCCCCAGTATTATCTGGGGGTCTTTAGACCACAGTGATGTGTGTGTGTGTGTGCCTATTCGTTAGCTTTTCAGTTGGAATGTGACTGAAGGTTTATGACTCTCAGTTCAGGAAAAGATCAGTGGGGGTAAAAGGCCGAAACCAGACTCGGGGTGCATCCCTAACAATCAATTCTACTTCTGACACATTTAGGAGAGCTGGATTATAACAAAATGTAGCAGAACATCTTATGTTATAAAACAGAAGTATTGCAAAACACCTTAATATAACAACCTAAAGACTATATACTGATAACAACAAACTTAATGCATGACCAATATGTCTTCATTTTTGTTGAAATAATGCTTTTACCTTTTACCTTAAATGTATAATGCTAGTCACACACAATGTTTAAGCACATATAAAGTTTTAAATCCCAACAATAGCCTATGCAATAGAAGGTAAAACACTAAAAAGACTTCTTTTTTTTAATAGTTGCAGCGGTTGCGACCCATATGAACTGTGAGTTGAACGGCTTGGAGCCAGCTGTGTGTCTGTCGAACAACATGATTGGTTCACAACCAGAGGGCTTCGACCTGATCCTCCTCGGAGACATGTTCTACGAAGAGGCCCTCGCCACCAGCCTTCACAGCTGGCTGGACCGCTGCATCAGAACCCGAGGCACCGAAGTCCTGATTGGAGATCCGGGAAGAGCTCAGTTTGAGGAACACGGCATCCGACGACTCCTGCGTCAGCTGGCTCAGTTTGAGCTGCCTGAGTGTGTCAGAGAGGAGAACTACGGTCTGACCTGCAGCAGGGTTTGGTGCTACCGTCCTGAGCTCTGAGGACCGGAGAGGATCCTCTGTGCTTTCTAGTTTGGATGTAATAAATATGAACTCACCTGCTGTGAGAGGTGTTATTGATTGCTTTGTTATCTTCTTCACTCAGGGTCACTCAGTTCAGTTGTCACTGGTTGCCTTACAACAAACTATCTCCAAATATGTTTTTAATACCCAGGATGCATGTAAATATATGTGGATGTTTCATGTCCTGTACTGTTGCTTTGTATAATAATATATTTTACATACAGAATTAATAAGCATTTATTTGTCTTTATTTATCTATCTACATGTTGAAGTACAGTGTACAAAATCCTCATTTGTGTAGCAAAGCAAAGTATAGGAACTACTGACCAATATGCCCCCCCCCCCCCCCCCCCCCCCCCCCCCCCCCCCCCCCACACACACACACACACACACACACAAACACACATTATGTTCAATAAATAATGGATGAATATGTAATTTTGAAACAATATAATTATAATTGAACCTGTGTTTTTACTTTCAAATGTTGAGCTGGACTCCACAGTGTGACAATGGTTTGTGGTTAAATAATTAACAGCTTTCTGCTTTTCATTATTTAACACACATATTGGCCCTTGTTTCGTAATTAAAGTGTCATGCAGCATTCCTTATTATGCAACATATGATCTTGTGAATAAGAGCCCTTATGCATTACTACCCATTTCCGTAGAGTCCTCTGTAAGAGACAGCAGTGATGTAGTGACAAGTACATGGGGATGGGGACATCAACATATTTAGTGAGCACACATCTTAAAGAGAAACCAGTAATTTTCTAAAGATAATTATGCTTGTGATCCCAATGTGCAGTGATATAATGTGTCGTTACTTTTTCATTCCTGGTCGATGGATGTTGTTTTTTCATCTCAGAAGTAGTAGAAGAAGTCTGGTTGTAGTACAGCTGGGGGTAGTTAAATAAGAACTATAATTGAATTAAGATGGATTTTAAAATATCCGTTCTGGGGGAGCCAGTGTAAACTGAATAAATCCATCTGTCAGCTAGAAAAGAAGTATTAGTATTCAAGTCTGCTAGTTGGCAGATACTTCCTGTTAGAGCTGCATTGAGATATTCAAGATTATTTAGATTTAAAGATGAAATTGGCAGGTTTAACTTCCCCTTCTGTATCCAGTATCACAGCTGGGGTTTTCTCATCTAAAAGGAGGGTGCAGAAAGATTTAGGGACAGGCAGGATGTTCAAATTGTATTTACTCTTCTTTGCGTTACTCAACTGCCTAAAATTGTATGTCTTTTTTTATTAGCTAACTACGGTGGCTGAGACGGTTCAACACAAATACAAAAGCTACAACACAAACCGAAAGCTAAAACACAAACACAAAAGGCACAACACAAACACACAAGCAACAACACAAACACAACAGCTAGAACGCTAACACAAAGGCTACAACACAAACACAAAAGCTAGAACGCTAACACAAAAGCTACAACACAACCACAAAAGCAACAACACAAACCCAAAGCTACAACACAAAAGCTACAACGCTAACACAAAAGCTACAACGCTAACACAAAAGCTACGCTAACACAAAGGCTACAACACAAATGCAAAAGCCACAACCCAAACACACAAGCCACAACACAAACACAAAAGCTAGAACGCTAACACAAAAGCTACAACACAAACACAAAAGCTAGAACGCTAACACAAAAGCTACAACACAACCACAAAAGCTACAACACAAACCCAAAGCTATAACACAAAAGCTACAACGCTAACACAAAAGCTATGCTAACACAAAGTCTACAACACAAATGCAAAAGCCATAACACAAACACAAAGGCCACAACACAAACACAAAAGCTACAACAAAAACCGAAAGCTAAAACACGAACACAAAAGGCACAATAGTAACACAAAAGCCACAACACAAACACACAAGCCACAACACAAACACAACAGCTAGAACGCTAACACAAAGGCTACAACACAAACACAAAAGCTAGAACGCTAACACAAAAGCTACAACACAACCACAAAAGCTACAACACAAACCCAAAGCTACAACACAAAAGCTACAACGCTAACACAAAAGCTACAACACAAATACATAAGCAACAACGAAAGTGATTGTGTTGTTGACAAACAGTGTTGTAGCTTTTGTGTTTGTGGTAGCTTTTGTATTTGTGTTGTAGCTTTTGTGTTTGTGTTGTAGCTTTTGTGTTTGTTTGGTAGCTTTTGTATTTGTGTGTTAGCTTTTGTATTTATGTGTTAGCTTTTGTGTTTGTGTTGTGACATTGTTATCAAATGCATTTCCTGATGACACAATTCAGTTGTTTCACATTAAACCTCAATACGTAAAACATAGTTTTTTGATGGCTCGTTAAACATGAATGAATTAGTTTTTTGTTCTCATGAGTTCAGTGTGTTATCTACTCTCCTTTGTGTCTTTGATGGAAATCATAAATCAGGGGCCATCGGCCCTAAAAAGAGTGTTAGTTTAATAAAGTGACTCACTTTAGAACTCAATACCACTGGATCCAAACTTGAGTAATACAGTAAATACATTTACTGTATAATGAGCACATTACAGCAAACCGAGGGCTGTTTTTAAGGAAAGGAACACTAAATCATACTGGAGACATCTGGGTGTGTTGCTATGATGTAAGTAATGTGTCATGATAGATTATATTAGACTATTATTTTTGCCCCTTTTATGGGAGGTTTAAGGGACTTTATAATTGGAATTGCAAAATGTGCCAATATGTGTGGCCATCATACCCCATTATTATGGGAGGCCCCGAGCGTTAGCCTGGTATCACTCTCCAGACCCAGCACAGAGCAATAAAATCCCACATTCTTAAGCGTAACAGTGTGTCCTTGAATTGAATACACATCATAATTGATACACAGTTTTCCTTAGCCCCTTAGCTCTATCTTCCTTCTGTAGTGTTTGGCTTGAATCCTGCCCTTCTAGATTCTTTCAGGAAGAAGGGTTCAAGTCCATAGGTTGGATTAAAGAACGTTTATTACAATAGAAAATATTCCAGATCTGATTGATCTTAAGTGCACGGGGCAAGTGTTTGTGTGCTGTGTTTTGTCTCCAGAAGGTTAGTGTCTAGCAGAGCTTGGCCTGCAAAATAGATAACAGGTCTCAGACTGCTACTGGAGGGGACCTCCACCCAAACACAGGACGTGTCCCCAACCACCCTTGGCCCTGCTTTTCAGAATTAACTCACTCGGCAGAGCTATGGTTGAACACATTGTACCAAAACAACTTATTATAAGGTCACAGTAAACTTATGAACTACAAGCTTCTTATTTAGAAGTGAACCTAACATCACACTGAAACCAAGCAGACTATGTGTAATGCTTTCGCTCTTTAGCTCAAAATATAAGGAATTGAACACACATGATTAATATAATGCACGATGTGAATATAATGTTTATGAGCACACATGATATGAATACATTTTATTCCAACAGTAGAAAAATAAATAAAGGGTAACATTTCCCCTCTCTAGGGAACTGCAGAAAGGACAAAGAATCACATTGCACACTTATTCTCAAAAGAATAAGAGCATACAATTATATTACACAAATCAAACCTAAAAGAGGAGTATAAATTATCATGCGTCAATGAATGTCTATACAGCGGATTTTCATCAGCATTACTGAAATAATAACTGAAATTCTATTTTACCGCTTGCTGAAGGAATAAGATGTGAGTGTCAGTTTGCACAGTAACTAATCTAGCACAATGTGTCTGACAGCAGATTTTCTGCTATGAACAAAACCTTGAGCAAAATCTGGCACATATAGTTATTTTCATTTATTTTCTATTGTACGGCATGGGTCAAATAATAATGGGAGAGCGCATTGGTGATCAAATGTTATGTTTTTCTCCAGTGCAGGAGGACAAAATAGCAATGATTTATGCTGTTTATTGATTTCCCAGTGGGTAATTTACAATTTACAATCTGTTTTGTCAGAATCACTACACACGGGCCTGAAATACACACACACACACTCAGCCAGCGCCCTGAGCTGTTGGTGGGGGGAAGGGGGGGTTGAGGGTATGGGAACGTGTGGGAAATAGGGGCAGATCCCCATTTGCAAATTAGGTCAAAGGTCAGAGCTGTCAGAAAGTTTGACGAAAGGTGTATCCATGTATGTTGCCGGTCGTGGTGCACTCTCCCTTCACCAGCCTTTTTTTCCCCCGATTTGCATATGTGACCTGGAAATAAATAGAGAGGGAAATAAATAAATGTGGCTTTAGGAAATAAAAGTTCAATGAAATAAAAAAATGTGGATTAATGAATGAATAAATGTCAGCTTAAAGTAAAAGTACCATGAAATAATTAAAAGTTAATGTATCTAAATGATTCAATTTTACATCAATGTTTCCATTTATTAAATTTTGTATGTATTTATTGCCTCATTTATTTATTCCATGTTGTATTTCAAAGGCATTTTTTTTATTTATTTATGTATTTATTAATTGATTCAACATTGAATAAAATGGCATCAGGAAACAAGCCATCCATTCATGTCAATGGTTGTTACTACAATATGCTAATTAGTCTAATGCATTGTTACTCCGCTTCTTGTGCAGCCTTAGTCTGGTAACCCCAGCAACCAATCAATTCACAGCAACCTCTAAGGACATCAAAACATACAACCTTGGATAATATCTTGTGTTTACTACTACATTTTTGCAATTCAGTCCCCACCAATTTAGCTGTTGCAAAATAGGACCTAGATCAGTGCACAATAGCAAATTTATGGTTCATTTGCATTATAAAATCTACCCAGACTTTATATTTTTTATTGCCCAATTGAACCCTGTGAGTGACGGCAGGGTTGAAATGGAGACAAAAGAAGAGTCTCTCTCTTTCCCTCCAGTTTACCATGTGATAGTGACACAATGAGCACATCACTCACAATGGTGTGACTGAAGATAGAAGAGATTAAGATAAAATAAGGGGAATGAAAGGAATGTGTGAAGGAATGAAGGGTCTGAGAGGGAAGAAAGAAATTGATAAAAACTGATGGAAGGGACCCTTTAACATTCAGATGGACTGTAATGTCAGACTACTGTCAAACAACACACAAAAAAACGCCTTTGACTCTTTTCCTGTTTCTAGGAGCAATTTGGAGGCAAATGGTTTAACAAAGACACTGAAGTGAAACCGTTCTAAGAAAGAGAGAGATCCAACTTTTGGATCTCTCTCTGTTTCTTTTTACAGAGAGGCTGTGCGGTCACTAGTGGGGTGAAAAGTCTCTGAGGTCAAAATTTAAGTTCTGCAAATAGTCTTGTTTTTCCGAAGCATGGTAAAGGGGGTCTGGCTACTCCACATAGCATTCAGGGACAGGAGGAAAATGTGCTCTGGTATATTGCCATTTCTTTAAACCATCTTTTTTTTTTTGTTGTAAATGATGGGCGGTGCTAAACTCTGCAGAGAACCCTCCGATTGGACAGATAGTCTAGCTTGCTGTCTCAATTCACCCTGCAGAACTCTGGGGACCAGGTAACGACAACCAGTCCTCAGAAATCCACCAACACAAAGAAAACAGAAGGAAATGGAAACAACATGCATCTGGAATTCCCTGCAGCACTGGAGCAATCCCGGAAATAGTAGCCACTCACCCTTAACATATAGTATTTTCTTGTGATTATAATTTTGTGTGTTTTGACATTCAACAACAGTTATATAAGTTCTGACCATATGGACCACATTAGTGATTGTTGACATAGGGGCCCTGGTGCATCCTGTATTGCTTAGACTAGACTAGGGAAACACAGACCGTGTGGCAATAACCACAACCCAGAATGTCCTATGCCATATCCAGATGTCATTCTATATGTCATGAACAAATATGGAAATCATTTGGGAGCTTTATGCTTATAAACTGAGCCCAAGGAAGTCATCTCAGCACATCCCGTCTTTGTTTTCAGTCATTTCTCGAGGTCAGGACCTCTGTCTGCAGAGTGGCAGCTGCACATGACTCCTGTAAAATTTGGTTTGCTTGATTTGTAATCGTATGTTGAAATGAACCACCCAGAGCGGAGAATGTGCCTGTTCTCTTCAACCCAAGTATAATCTGATTTGATGATCTGCTCTCATTCTCACTGGATTTGTCTTTTGTGTACTACACCAGATTGTTATTTATATAACTCAGCTTCTCACAGCTGACTCCTGGGACATTAAAGGATCTATCATGGACATATTCATTGTATTCATGCCATTACGATGCACTTTTGAACTCTAGCACCAACTACCTCAGACCTGACGCAGAATAAATAACAAGACTGTTAAAGTGAAGAAATAAAATTGGGGGGGGATCCATAGTGTAATATTTGGATATTTACTCATTAAAGTTAATATGACTGGCAAAATAGTTAAAGTCCTCCTTACATTACATGATAATAAAAGGTTATTGTTTTTTAAGAATTAAAACATTTCTGTGTACATTTCTACTTCTTCCAACCATATATAAATGTAAGTCAATGTAGATTTTCATATTGCATCAATTACATCTGAAGCATTAAAAGACTATTTATGCATTGTTTATTTCTAAAGAAAGACACAACAATGTAAAAAAGGCTCCATGATCTTGTAGTCACATTACGGCTCCATAGCAGACGTTTTTGTAAAAATAGGCTAACGATTGTGTCATAACCACGAGACTTACTGTCACATAGTCGACAGATTACCGTATTGTCAGGAGAAGCTTTGTATTTACATCAGCTGTTTAATTACTAATGTAAACTACCATGTTAGTTAGCAGTAATTAGCCTGTGTCTATGTTATCTCCTAATATATACCTACCTCTCCGTCTCTGGTGATTGGGAATGATTGAGATTTCTCTTGCACAGCTACTAGAACACTTACAATTTTCAGACAAGTTGCTCACGTCACATCTACGTCACCAATCTCAGTTGGAGGCTGCGCATTAACGCTCAGCATCACCGGAAAAGAGCTTCCAATATCCTTCACTGGTCTCTGTCCAGAACAATGGGATCTGTTGATCCAGTTCTTTAATTGTCTATGACTTTAAGCTCTGCATTAGCTAGCGTTGTGTTCCTCTCATATGATTGGTAGGTGAATTATCTGATTCAAAAATCTAAAACCACATGCCCATTTATTTATGTATTTTTCCTCAATAGTGCACGGTGCCGGAATACTTTAACTAATATATCTTACAGATGTACACCGATACTCCACCCTGTGTGTGACAGTGTGACAGATGAATATATGGTCGGCTTGGAATATGAATTTATTTCTGGTCAAAATAATAAAACAGACAATGTGAAACAAGAAGGGTGAAGGCATTTTTCGAATGAACAGTCAAATCAGTGCAAAAAACACTAGATTACATTTCTTGTTTCTTATTAAAAAAAATGTATATAAGATGCAAACATTGTATTAAAAATATTCTTTATGTAGAAAAATATATAATATCTCTAAAAGTGAAGATAGCATAAAATATTGAAAGACATTTTGAATTGTAATTGAAAGATTTTACACACATGACCACAGTAAAACTTGTTTGACAGACAAATGTATTAAACATTCATTTATTCCCACAGTACAAAAATACAAAAGTCATCGTTTTTTAGGCACGCAATTACTCAGATGATGAAATGTCACAGGCGGATGCCAATATTTGTCTTAAAAACAGTCTGAAGACAACAGAACATGTGTCCTTGGAGCTAGCCGTCCATGGACAGCTGTGTCCTCTCCGTGTATTTCTTCTGAAACTCGGAAAAGAGGCCGTCGCTTTTGGTCGAGGCGCAACACTTCTTCTCAGGATCTGGAAACCATGCACCTAAGGAGCAGTTCAATTAGAATGATTAGAAGAAAAGACAACTGTAGCCACTATCTCAATAATGTACGACTTTTTTATGTATTTACATAAACCATATCTTAGGTGTATTTGTTACCTCTTGCACTCGTGACAGTTCTGTTTGGACTCTTCTTTCCAAGGTCAGCCATGTCTGAAAAATAAAATAAAAAAACCTCTTTAACCCTTGTGTTTTTTTTAATGTTTTTGTCCCTTTTTTCCCTCCACTCTTTTGATCCTTTTTTTTAATGTTTGTTACTTTTTTTGACCAAACTAACTTATTAACTTTAGTTTTACTGTTATTTGCACTTTTCATTGGATGTCTGCACTTTTTAAACTACCTCAGTAGTTTGTTTTTTTGCTTCAAAATTTAAGATGAAAACTTTTTTCAGTGTTTTGGTCGTCTATTTCAAACACTTGTCGCTTTCCCCGATATTTTTTCTCTCCACTTTGGACGTTCTTGACACTTTTTCCAACGTGTTTTGAAACTTTCTCCGACATATTTGTCACTTTTTTCAACGTTCTTTTACCATTACCTTTCGTTTTGCAGTTATTTGGGGAATTTATGGTCAAGAAACCTTACTCATAGGAAATGTTAACTAATGTTTGAGTTAGAAAATCAGAATTTAGGAATTATTTAGACTAAAATTAAAGGAAAGTATGTTGATGGATAATCACAGACTGGAATATGTCAACTTTTACTCATAACTATTTCAAAACCACTTTAATTTTTTTTCCCTAAATGCTATAATATTGAATAAATGAGCCCAATATTACTGAAAGTAGAGATTTGAACTTGCCAAAGAGCGTTGTGTGGAATCAATCATGTTATTTTGGGGTAATTTAAAAGAACACCGATATAGGGAAATGGGTCAATTTGAACTGAAGACAACATGAGTTTAAAAAATAAAAAGCATTAAACAGTGGGCTTGTGAGATGGCTAACGTTCCAAAAGATATCATTCCCTGTTTTCCAGATTGGATGTCTACACTCCCTGAAGGACTCCTCCCCTACGCTTTGTGCTGAGACCTGTATGATGGGCATACTATGGGGTTGTGATTTTTTCACACAATATGTTCATTTGGTTCATAGTTTATAGTCTTTTTTGGTATTATTTCTTCCACTTGGTTTCAAATATTGTGGTTACTGTGTCATCTTTTGTTGATTTTTTGTCTGTGGTGAAGATGAATGGGTGTGTTGCAAATTGTATGTTTGTGTGTTGTGTTAAAATTAAAATAAAGTTGATCATAAAAAAGCTTTGTAGAAGAAAACATATCATATGGTTTTATTTTTACTACAGGAGCCTCTCTTATGGCAGGAGATCCCACCTATGTCCAGAATCTTAGCCACTACCCCCTTTTAATCTTTCCTTATCCAGGAAACCCCTAACTCAGGCTATATCTACACTACTGCTTTTCATATGAAAACTGTAGTATCCAACAACTTATAAATTTCAATCAGGTTCTTTCATAAGAGTTCAAACTAGCACTGTCATCTTTAGAATGTACCAATGCAGAGGGTCAATGATTTACATCTTAGTGGAGTAATCTTTGAAGGTTCAAGGGACTTTATGTTAGTTTTGGGGCCCCTTCTATAGACTCTGACCTTTACTTTTCCAACTCACACCTCACTATATGTTATCTTACTTATTACCTAAACATATCCTATGTTTGATGTACAGAGAGGGAGTGTGTCCATCGGGCTAGGTCACTCTCCGATCAGTGTCAAGCGGGTTTCTTATCATCGCAGCATCCTCCTCATCCTCATAAGCGCTAATCTCCGTTAACCACTAA
This sequence comes from Etheostoma cragini, assembly GCF_013103735.1. Taxonomy (NCBI): domain Eukaryota; kingdom Metazoa; phylum Chordata; class Actinopteri; order Perciformes; family Percidae; genus Etheostoma; species Etheostoma cragini. Next base: position 26,402,066 of record NC_048414.1, read on the forward strand.
TCTCCAGCCATAGCAAAAACGGGCTGGCTCAGTGGTAGAGTAGGCGCAATGAGAGGTTTATGCCTGAACGCCGAGGTCCAGGTTCCCAATCCGACCTGTGGCGATTTCCTGCACGTCTTCCCCCTCTTGCCACTTTCTAACCTAGGCAGTAGTAGCGTTATTAAATGCTAAATTTAACTCCATATTAGCTGCCAGGATCAACAACAAGGTCAGCAATGTAACAATCCAGGTTCAATTCGCCCTTGTGTTGGCTTCCCCGTCAACCCACCATTTGTTTTTTTGCTTCAAAATGTTAAATGAAAACTTTTTCAGTGTTTTGGTTGTCTTTTTCAAACACTTGTTGCTTTCCCCGATGTCTTTTCTCTCCACTTTTGAAGTTCTTGCCACTTTTTCCAACATTTTTAAAGCTTTCCCCCCGACATTTTTGTCACTTTTTTCAACTTTCTTTGACCTTTTTCTTTCTTCCAAATGCTATAAAATTGAAAGGAACAACCAAATTCAATGAAAGTAGTTAACTGATCATTTATATTACTTGTGAAGAGCGTTGTATGCAACCATTCACGTTATTTCTTTTGACAATTTGGTTGCAAGAAACTCAAATTTCTACTGGAAAAGAGTCACACGATCGGCCTGTGACCACTCAGGGAAAAACACTAAATGTTGCTGTAGTACCTCTTTAACCCTCATGTTGTCCTTGGGTCAAATTTGACCCGTTTTCAAAGTGTTTTTAATATTAGAAAGTATGGGATGTCGAAATAAGCACAGAAAATGTAAAAGAGTAATAAAACCGGACAACAAGTTGGGAAAAGCAACAAAAACAATGACAACCATTTTAATTAAACACCCAAACATTGAAAAAGTAACAATATATTGGAAAAAAGAGACAAAACATCAGATGTTTGATACTAATTTTGAAAAAAGGGATTAATAATAAACAAAAATTAGAAAAAAGCAGCTTAAGCCTTGAGATAGAGACAAAATGGGTTTTCAGGGTTGACAGGAAGACAACACAAGGGTTAATCTCAATATTGTGATTTACCTGGAGCAGGATCGGTGGTTTCCATGGTCCCGTTGGAACCATCTTTGAAGTTGAAGGTATTGGGTAAGACGCTGAACTTCAGGACACTTTTAATGTGGAGAGGCGGGACACGACGGCCTCCATTTTCAGCCTCACTTCTCTTTTGTTTAGCAGGCCGGCCGAGTGTGACGGTGTCTTTCTTCGTCCTCTCCTCTCCACGTCTGGGTCTATCAGAGAGGGACAGCCTCCTCTTCAGACTCAGGCTAGTCTTAGGATTTCCATGCCTGATCCTCGTTTCAGAAACTTGCAGCTGGTGAGTTTTAGCGGGGCCAGGTGTTTTAGCTTTCTTGAGACCTCTCCCAAATATAGAGGAAAAAGTACACGTTGTTTTCACTTTGCTTTTGCGCCTAATTTTCATTGGTGTAAAACTTGTACTCCTTGTGTCGTGAAGACTTTGTTTGACTGTGTGTTTCCCTGGTGGGGCAGTTTCACTGGACATTGTGTTCAAAGGACTGAGTTGCACAGTGATAACTTTTGGAGGCTTTGAACCGGACCCAGTCTTGTTTTGTGGTCTGGAGCCGTACAGTACCAGTTCTACAGTTCTACACTTTGAGGGTGAAAATTCACCATCAGTCGCATCAACAAAGTCCATTGCACATTTTGAAGCTCCCTCAAGGACAGGCTGTGAATCCACATCACGGGATTTGCATTTCTTAGATTTCTTAAAAATTGGGAAAAATCCATCTTGACTGCTTGATCTCTTTCTTTTTCTTGGAACCGTTTCGTGTTCACCGCTCCTAGAGTTCTGGAGGGCATCTGTCGTATTGATTTGACTTTGTTCTTCTTTGTTTTCCATTGATGACTCGGTCACAGTTGTGTTCTCCTTAAGGTCTGACATCTTGCTGGCCACTTCACCTTCACTGCTGCCACTAATGTCCGAATTACATGACTGCACACTCCATGATTTCAACTGGTCTTGTGCACAATCCACCTCAGGGTCCGGCTGAATTTCAGTGTCACTTTTGAGAAACGGGTTGTTTTCTTTCTTGTCTGAACAGCTCGACTGGCTACTTTCTGTCAATTCCGGAGCTCGTTCAGCATCACTTTCACAGTCTGGCTTCGGGTCGGGAATGTCATCTTTACTGTTGGACAGATCATCTTCGTTTTCACTTAGGAGTATAATGCTTGAATCGCTACTATTTATGCTTATCTGGGAAATGTTCTGTGGTTCTTTGTCAGAATTTGAGTGCGGTTTATCGTCATCTTCAGAAAAGTCAATGGTGTAACCGAGTTCATCGCACAGATCAGGCCAATGAAGTGTTATAACCTGACTGTTGACATTCTGCCCCTCCTCCACTTGATCCCCTTCTTCTGTGCCACAGTTGAATTTGCTGTCGGAGCTGATCACACGCTGGTTATCTTTCCCTTGCACTTCCATGTTTTCCTTAGTAATATAATGACTTTGTTTATTCTCACACTGGCACTTACTCAAAGAACCTGTGTCTGACCCCCAAATCATTTGCTTCCACCTCGGAATGCAGCAAACCTGTTGAATTGGACAGGCTGACTCATTCTCCAGTTCTGTGTCACTCAATGGGGCAAATATAACCTCAGGTAGCTCATCATCCACTGAGCTTATGGTGATACTCTCCGGCTGATTGTCCACACTCTGTGGCAGCTTGCTTTGAATTTGCTCAAAAATAACTTTGGCCTTTTTTGGAGACAAAACTTGGATTTGAAATGAGTAACATGGGTCGGTGGCATCTACGCTCTCCATTGTATCAAGAGAGGCAGCTTGTGTTAGAGTTGCTTCCACAGCGGAGTCTAGTTTTTCTTCGCTTGAGTCAAGCTCTTTTTGTGACGTCTGGTTGGACTCCTCGGTCTCGACCTGATCTAGTTGACTGGCACTCTCAAGCGTGTGAAGCCAAGGCTTCAAAGCCTGCGGTAAGCCAAACTCTTTGTCAATATCATCTAGCTGCTTATCGACATTTAACCACACTGACTTGTAGGGCAGTTCTGAATAAAGTTCGTTGTGTTGGAGGACATGGTAGCTTTTGAGTTTCTTTCTGCGCTTTATATATGACAGTATGACAGAGTCAGGTCTTACATGTTCCTGGCAGAATTCTAGAACATGCCTCATTAAATTCCTGTACCAACCTGTCCTGAGCTGACATGCCAACTTTGTACAATTGCCATCCCAAAACATGCTTAGTAGATCGTTTGTAGAATTAGACTTTGTGTAGTCATTCAACTCTTTTTCAGCCACTTCTATCAACTTAGTTAATGTGCCTCGTGTCAGTGGGGTTGCTGGGAGTGAGGAAAGCTCAAAAACAGGATTTGCTTTTTTTGGCGCGTTACTCTTACCCTCATCCTCGCTTTGGCTCACTGGCCCATCAGAGGTTACAAATTGTTGCGCAGGTGGTGCAACATGCGGATCTACTTGCAGTTCCGATCCCGTGTCATCTGGAGATAATCGTTTTTGCGTGTCTTGAGCTGCAGATTCGTTGGACTTGTTTTGATTTGGGCCCTCCAGGTTAGATCCTGCTTTAACATGCACGGCCGGGCCATTTTTCTGTGATGATAAGTTTGCGTCATCAGACTCATTGCAGGTTTGCTGGCTGACCTGGTAGCGTTCATGTGACAATGGTTGCACAACAGCAACAGCTCTTGTGCGACCAGGAGACAAGTGAATGGAGCTGTCATTTGCCGCAGCTGATGAGAGCTTTTCAAGCCTTTGGCAGCTGTTTGCCACAGATGATTGGGTCTGAAGCAACTGAGCCAGCTGAGATGGGTAACTTTCAGTGACAGTGGTTGTCGAAGGTTGCTTATTTTGATTAGACTTCGTCCTACTGACAAACTGCTTCCCTCTGTAAGGTGAATTAGTATACGCTGGAGGATGAGCATCTGAGGCGGCAGGGAAAGAGCTGCGTAGATCCTCTGCGATTCTTGCGATAATCTGCTGGCTGTGCATTTTCTCTTTTGTACCAGCAGCAGGATGTGAGGGAAACTCAGGGTTGGTTTCATACTGCCTGCTATGTGAATTTGAGCAAAAGGAGGCGGCTTGTCCCCCACTGTTATGTGTGGAGTATTGGGGAGTGTTCTGACTCATGTTAAAATCTGGCAAATGCTGTCCACTTGACAATGAGTTAGTCCCTCTGAAAGACTGACAAGCAGACTCAAAACTTGGTAATGGGGTGGAGGGGGCGTAGCCGTTTGGTCTTTGATTGTGGTTATGAGCAGTCTGTGTGCTTTGTGCAGCAACAGGCACTTTGCCCATGTGAACACCCTTTTGATGTGGACACGACGTAGCTGTTGACTCTCCATTTACACTGTTAAACAAGCCGTTCTGATCCCCAGGATGTTGGAGATCAGGCACAACGTTACCGTTCTGTATCCTTATTAAATGGTTCCCGTAAACTCCAGGCGATTGGTTCCATTGCGCTGACATGTTTTGCTGAGAGTATGCGGCGTTTGCCACCATCACGTTGGGTGGACTTTGGGTCGATGAGTTCTGATGATGAAAGTCTTGCTGAAATCCATAAAGTGAACTAGGGGTTCCACATTGTGTATTAGTAGAGGAGTGTTGCAACATGCGGGTAAAAAGGAAGGAAGAAACGTCCTGATGAGGTAGTGCTGAGGTCTGCCAATTTGATGGCTGTCCGTTAGGGTAAGCTCCATTGCGATAGGTGAAAAGAGCCCTTTGTGGTGGTTGGACTGCAGTCCCGTTTTGCTGACGGCTCATTGTGTTGTGGGTAAACTGATCAGCAGCCTGCGAGGATTGTGAAGGGGGTCCAACCTGTCGGTACTGTCCATTCATCCATCCACTAGACTGCATTTTGGCCTCTAATGAAGTAGTAGGTTGAAGCGGTTATTTTCCTGAAAGAGAAGATAATACACATTAGCATCTGGGCAAGTTTTTCATAACTACAACATGATTATTCCAATTGTATGACCATGTAAAAGAATGACTGTTGAAGAAATTACTTTGACTGATTACTGCACCCCAAAAGTATTCGTCTTATCAAGGGACACAAAGATCAAAAATTCAACAAAAAAAAAAGAGACCAAAACGTTTTTTAACTTTTCACTGTAATCTAAGAAAATAAGGAGCATTTCTGCATCTGTGCGCAAATTTTATAAACTGTTCACTCTGCAAAATTAATCAAATTTTTAGCACGATTATGATTTGGGCTTCCCACGATCAAATTTGACAACAAGCAAAAATAAGGTTGATTTCCTTTAATAAGAATTATCTTTTCCCTATTTTTGTGCAGTATCTTTATCATTTTATTTATGATGTGCTTATGTTCAACTGCTATTAATCAAGAACTGTTTCTCCCGCCCTCCCCATCTTCAAACACCATCTTTATATTTTCTTTATGCATGATGCACGTATGGTAACTGCTGTTCTACTTAAAGCACGAATCCCCCACCCCACCCCAACGTTATGTTGACATGCTAACATATGTTAGTTACTAAAAAAAAAACAATAAAAAGTAAAAAAAAAATAAAAATTAAGTTACCGTCATAGATTTCCTGCAGTTTTAACCCAAAGGTGTCAGGTGTATCCATCTGGTGATTGAGCCTATGGCCCACTGGTGAATTATTGCAATATTTATATAGTATTCACAGTATTATTAATAGGTTTGCTGTGGCATTTCAGGAAGAAATGCCCCATTACAGTTTTCTACATTGTATAATTTATAATGCGTGTTAACTGCAAAAACTAACTTTAGGTACAGCTTTAAGTTATGCTGCTATAGTTTTCAACTTCCAGGGGGGGGGGGGCTTCCCATGACACACTGAGCTCCTCTCTCTCTCCATTTGTTTGCATTCATGTCCTTTTAATGCATAATTAACATAGTTAGTTATGCATCCCTTCCCAGAGTCCTTTCATGCATGTCCTTCACATCTACAATAGTCGGATTCACTGTGTTCTCTCTGAATTAATCACTGCACATGGGTGGGCACTTTTAATGACACTTTGAACATGTTAAGAGGCTAAAAACACATTTAAAACTTGTCCTGTTTAAAGCCTGTTGGGTGCTAACTCTTGCAGGAGGATAACACAGTGTAGGCAGCACTGGTTAGTTTCATATTTCTCTCTACTGACAGCACTACACATTTACAAACAGAGCTACACGTTGGAATCGACCGGAATTCTCCTTTAACTGTAAAATGTTCTCCAATGTTAAACTTAAAGTGCTCATATTTTGCTCGGGTTCATAATTGTTTGTCTGTCTGGTGGTCCATTTCTTTAACTGTCTATGTCTAATATGCTCCACTGGTCTCCGTCCAGAACAACGGGGTCTGTTGGTCTATTCCTTTCACCGTCTATGGGTTGAACGCATTTACAACGCGTGCCGGAGGGCACTACAATTGTAATGGCGATTGGTTTGACCGCAGTAAACTTTACGTTCTACAGTATATCTACGGCACAAACTGAGTCACTGCGCAGTTCATTGGGTTGTCATTTCCTTAACGTTAAACACATGTAGCGGCTACACGCCCATCCCCAACAAATGCACACAACTCTTGGGCTGCTAACGTTAGATAACAGTACAAAAAAAAACTTACTTTTCAAGACGTTGGAATTCCGTCCGTTCTGTGTTGACGTCCATTTCTCCATAACCTGTTTTAAATCATAAGCATGGCTGGTTAAGAGTCATGTTGCTAGATCTTAAAAGCAAACTAGCGTATTTTTCTGTTCAGCTCATTCTTCAGGAGCAGATGTGTGACGTCGCGTGCAGGAGGAGGAGCTATAGATGGGAACCGTTCCCGCCCATAGACAGTGAAAGAAATGGACCAGCAGCTCCAGCAGATTTCCACCAACTGCGGAACGTCGGCAAAGTCAATAGATTTCCATTAAAGTCAATGTCAATTTTCACTGACTCCGTCCGTGCACACGGCACATAGTGCGGGACACGAAGTTGAACAAAGAAACAAAATAAAACATCCAGTTAATTTTCAAAATAAATCATCCAGTTAATTTTCAAAATAAATCATCCAGTTAATTTGCTAAATAAAACATCCAGTTAATTTGCTGAATAAAACATCCAGTTAATTTATGAAATAAAATACATCATGCTCACTGTGGATCATATTTCCCTGCATTACACCTTGCAAATGTCATAATGGGCGGTGACAGGCCTGAAATTAACAGGTCAGAGGTTTTATGGTTATGTTTATGCAAACTGCATAGGGGAGAGAAGGGACGACTGAAACACAGGACGGATGAAACATTCCAGTTTTTTCCGAGTGCAATGACGATAGACAACACTTCCTTAGGTGAAAACCTAGAGCACGTTGACCTCCTTCTATCAGCCAAATATCTTCCTGTCATTTCTTTTCATCACGGAGTTACAGCCGATAAATGCATTTTGATGGTCAAAGTAAACAGTAGTGGTTACATTTTTATTATTAGTAATGAGTGTTTTTTATTTAAAGGTTCAACTGCATGCTTATTCAGTAGATTATTTAGTGTTGTCCACAATCCCAGACTTTCATATTGCATGCTTGCTTACATGGAAAGCACTAGTTGTTAACAATGTTGAGTAATAAAAGTTAGAAACACTGTTGTGAAAACAATGCATTTCTGTTTTATGTATTATGCAGCCAGGATGGGAAAATATGAATTATCTCTGTCCCTCACCTTCCCCCTGTTTTCCTCTGAATGTAAAGAAATGGTCAGGTCAAAGTCTGGCATTTAACATATGGAAAGGAGCTTCTCTCCTGCCCACCAGGAGGTGGCTTCCTGTGTCCTGCCCCCTGGGGTCTTAGTCTAGGCTAAGACAACACAATGCTTCACTACAGACCCTTTTGATCTGTAACCAAAAACAACCCCCAAAGGGGCAGAGTTTGAAGGCTTGTCCTCCCCCATTGGACAGCGGTGTAATTCAGGATGGGTGTAATTTAGGGTCATCCGCTCTCTGCTGCAGTGTTATCATGTTTTGTGTCTTATTGTCTTTGTCTAATCACCGTTATCATTCTGTTGACGTGTATCCCTGCAACAACCTATCTAAAATAACACATTTTGGAAGTACCAGCATAATACCTAGTAAAATATTAAATTGTTGGGAAGTTGGCCCAATCTGTCTCCAGATAGCAAAAAGTCATTGAAACAACATTAAATCAACATCCCAATGTCAATGATAAAGTGATTTAATCGTTGACCTCTGATGTTGCTGATATTTATTGTCATTAAAAAAATGTATAAATCATACCTATAGATCAACAGGATTTCAATGGAATTTTGATTACAATGGATATTGAAACAATGTTGAAATCCCATCCCATTTTAATAAAACTTCAATGGTATTTTAGCGTAGGCCTACCACAGGTTTAATCTAAACATTTATAAATTGCTATGGAACCATAACAGGTACAAGGTAATGGAGCCTTTTTGTGGGTTAGGGTCAGGTTAACCCTAACCCCATAGGGTTAGGGTTATCTTAACCCCATAAACAATGCAAAATAGAGTCTTTAAACCCTTCAAATATAAAGTTATTCACTGTCAAAGTGGCGCCAAAATAAATGGGAGTCAATGGGATGCTAACTGCAGGTGATGGCTTTGTAGTATCAAAATGGCGCCATAGGACCTACGCTTAGAGAGGAGAGGCTTACCCCCTTGGACCAGACCCCGCTGCACAACATTGCGAGCTCAGGATAAGTTTGTTAAACTTTACAGTATATTGATGTTGTGGTTGTAATGGAAGCATTTTTGGTTTAAAATTAACTCTTTCCCCAGAAAGAAAGTTTGGAGTGAGTCAGAAACTTGTGAGGGACTGGCAAAAAGGTTACTCATACTGAATTGAAGAAAACAAAGGAAGCTAGCTAGTTGCGGGCTGTGTTGGATTTTATTATATTTTTGCTTCAACTATAATCATCATATATCATTGTTTTAACTAATCATCATATAGAATGCTGTTTTCTTCTATTGTATAAAAATGTGCATGTTACACTTGAAAAGATCACACGAGACCAAGGCTTGACCATGAATCATATGATTGTTTGATGATGACATCACACTTACTCTGCATGTCAATAGAGTGTTGCTAACCACGCGCCTTGCACACCGGAAACTTGCAGAGCAGAGCGCCTGTCTGAAAAGAGTGAGGCTTGAATGTGTTTCCTGTCATGCTGATGGGTTATCATTCCAGACAAAAAGTGTGAGTTAAGAAAGGTCATGAGTTCATGTATCTTGATGAACTGAAGCCAGACGCTTCCTGATAAGTTGCTAGACTCCCTGTTCTGTGTGTCCGAAAAGAGTATTTAAGAAGTACAGCCGAGAAACCTGGGTGAGCTGCTGTAGAGATTCCTCTCTTTGCATCACTTGTATTTTGTCTCCAGAATATTCTGAGGTAATGACGTTCTTATATTCCAACTGCACTTTGTAAATCTTCCTTCTAACAAAGAGCCTTGGGGCAGAATTAAAAGCACAACAGTTGAAAGCAAGATGGCAGAGCTGGAGCAACAGTCCACAGAGGTGGGTGCGTGAACAACGTGTTGTCAGGACTTTTCAACTGTAATTACTTCTCCACACCCTGGTAGTTGTTCTGCATGCTATTGTGTAGTTGAATAACTGTAAATGTGTTACCATTAACATAGCGGGCACCTATTGCATTCAACTTGTTGTTCTGTGTGCTATTGTATAGTTGAATAACTGTTAATGTGTTACCATTAACATAATGGTGTGTGTATGTGTCTATATTTCCAATAAAACTGATTTCTTGTGATTTATAATATTGTAGGCTACATTGAAGTTTTAAATCCCATCACGTTTGCCTGTTCATTAATTCCTGCTAATGTATAATAATTCATTCCTGCTCTTGCACAGACAGTTTAAAGTAATAATACAATTGATATCATGGTTGTTAAAGCTATTTAAAGGTTAGGGGAATATAATTAAAACGTTAGGGGAACAATCTATAAAAGTTGCAACGTTAGGATATTGTTAGGGGAACATTCTCTAAAGGTTGGAATGTTAGGATAACACTAGGGGGACATTCTTTTAAGGTTGCAACGTTAGGATAACGTTAGGGGAATGTTCTCCAAAGGTTGCAATGTTAGACTTACATTAGGAGAACATTCTCAAAGGTTCCAACGTTAGGATAACATTAGGGGAACGTTCTCTAAAGGTTGCAATGTAAGCATAACGTTAGGGGAACGTTCTCTAAAGGTTGCAACGTCAGGATAACGTTAGGGAAACGTTTTGAGAACATTCAATGTAACAAAAAGCTAACTTTTCCAGAACATTAAGGACTCTTTCTGATCAACCAAAACACAACCAAACCTAACATTCTGGGAACGTTCCCACAACCAAAAACAAACGTTCCCAGAACATTCTGGTAACCAAAAAGGGTTAGCTGGGTATAATCCTGCTTTATTGACAGCCAGGATGGGCTATGAGTAAAATGTAGAAACTATGCCAATGAGCCTTTAAGGCTAGACTTTCTAGCAAAAATAACACCCTACACATTTATTAAAAACAAAACAATTGTTTTTTATTGTATTTTTTCTTTTTTCCTTTTCTTTTAAGGCACTATAACTGCTAAAGGGTCGGTCGTCCAGCTTCTCCCGTCCGGTCTGGGTCGTGGCGCAGCCACATCTGCACAGCTGGGGAACTTCATTGGTAGTTGCCGTAAGCTACCTAGTCGTTGAGTCAAGACATCTAAAATAGAATACAATAATCAAAAGTACATTTTAGTTTAACATTAGCAGTAAATAAGACTTCTGCCTGTAAAGGATGTGAACTTGATAACCTAGGCCACGTAGAAGTTCATGAGTAGCAGTATTTGATTTGGTACAATTCATTCATATCAAAAATTACATAAGCATCCTTACCTGATTGTAATGCAACTGTATTTGACGGATGACGTGTAGGTTGCTGGTGACAAAATATTAGCTTTCAGTGTGATGCGACCACTTTCTAAATTACTTTTAATTAAAAAGTGTTTCAACTGTCCCGGCTCTCCCCTACTGTTGATATGTGAATTTGCGAGATCTCGTGGGCCCTCCGGACTTCATCTGCCAGTCATGGCCGCAGGCGTTCCACAACAAACCCGGACCTGGTGGGTATTGACTGATGGCGGAGCACGGTCCGACACGCAGCGGAGTCGATCCCAAGCCGTTCCGCAGTTGGTTGAAATCCAAAGTAAGCCTCTCTCCATAAGTAGTACTTCCTATAACGCCATTTTGATGCTAATAAGCCACCACCCGCTGTTACCATTCCATTGACTGCCATTCATTTTGATGTCACTTTGACAGCAAATAACTTAACAACTGAGGCATTTAAAGACTCTACTTGTCCATAGTTTATTTCCAAAGAAACACAACAATGTATAAAAGGCTCCATTACCTTGTATCTCAAGTTATGACTCCGTAGCAGACGTCCATAGCATAACATATGTTAAAGCCTGGATAACCCCTGTTCAGGAGGTACTGGACCGGCTCTCTGATAAAGGGTCCGATCGTCTAGACCTAAAGGTCTTGCACTATTAGACAGCTCTCTTCTTATTAATCAGGGCACTTGGTGTGGCTGCTAAGATTCATTTTAATGGGCAGGAAAAATAGGCCCCTAGGATAACTTAATTTCAATGGCTAGAGCAACCTATAGGAACCTTTATAGATGTTAAAGACACTATACCTAAATAATTACCACCTTAAAAGAGAAATAAATTCAATGTCTACTACTTGTACTTTAAATGCAAAAATTAAATACTTTATTGCAGAATGGAGCAAGGGCAAGCATACAACTTAATGATTCAAATGATTCAAATACCTAAAACTAAGTGATACTGAATAAAACTTAAGGGTCTTAATGATTAAAATTCAAAATCTGCTTAAAATGAGTGATTTATAACCTAATTTAAACTATACTGATCAAAACTTATTAAATGATTAAATTGGTTGAAAGGTAAAACCTGATTGCGATAGTTGAGCTTGGATTAACTTGGAAATCTTCTTTCTTGGAGAGATGGGAGGAGAGTGAGTCGCCCTGGCCGGGGGGGGGGACTGCGAGTCCCTCTTCTGTTGTACGATCCGTTAGAAATTTGAAACTTTGTCTTCAAAATGTCGTTATAAATCCACAGCTACTGGAACAGGAAGAACAAGAAGAACTCCAGAGTCGGATGGGTTGGTTCTAGTAGTTATCCTCTGTGGCTTCTGTCTCGTAAATCAATTTCTGAAGTTTTCTTTAGCTGTTTGCTTGTTGAAATCCCAACTCTTTATTTGAGGTCCGATGATGTCCTGTCCAGTCCATCTCCCTCTGAGATCTGCAGATGAAATAACTCTGATCTTTGTCGGTTTCTGCCTTATAGTCAGCTAGACACACAAAACCTCCCCAGACCATTTCTAACAAATACACCTCTTACCCCCGTTTTCTCACAACCACACTCTCTTACTGGAAACATACTCTAATGTCTTCCTGACTCTGATGACTCACAGTCCCACAGCGGTTTCTCCATCCTGTTTTTCACAGCGCTCAACAAGACATTATTGCATTAGTCTCTCAGCTTCTACATCTCTTATTAAAGTCACAATCTCCTTCACTCTGTCTCATTGTTCCAATCACACTTCTGTTAATTATGTTAAACCATTGTTCTTTCTAAAACATAACATTTCAATTAATCAAACAATCATCTGAGATACACCCATGATTTACCCAGTTGCTCGCAAAGTGTTGTTCAGCTTGGATAATATCTTACAGTCCCAGACAGCCACAGTGTTCTGTTGGAGGGTCCCCATTTTGGCCCTTAATGTGTCCCCTGAGACTGTATTTATATGTATTTCAGCTGCACACCTAATGCTGACCTCCTCAGACACTATGGGCCCCGTCTCGCACCCAGCACAGCGCGGCACAGAGCCCGACGCAGGTGTCTTTGTTAGATTAAGACCGATGCAGTTGTTTATTTCCCATCCTGCACCCACATTGTTTAAATAACAAATGCACCTGCGCCCATCTTTGCGCCCATGGGCGTGCTGGTCTGTAGGGAGGTGTGTTCAGGTGAATTCTTGGCGTATAGCAGAAAGTGATTGTACCATTGACCAACAAAAACCTGGTCTAAAGTCAATAACGCCTAATGTTAGTTTGCAACAAAGGCACATTATTAACCCTCCTGTTGTCCTTGGGTCAAATTTGACCCCTTTAAAACATTTCTATATCTGAAATATGGGTTTCTTTTTAATCAAATTACCACAAAAATTGATTGGATTCCATAAAACGCTCTTTGCAAGTACAGTTCATCACTTTCATTCCTGACTGAACGCTTCTGTTCGTTCCTCTGATCTTAACTAATAGTCAAAATAATTCATAATTTTTGATTTTTTTTAACTCAAATATTAGGTGTTATGACCATGAATTCCAAAAAGTAGTGTAAAACTAGCGGTAGTAAGGTGGTGTTAGTAACAAACAAAAAAAAGTCTGAAAATTGTGTGGAAGTATCAAATTTTTGTCAAGGGTCAAAGTGCGCCTAGGGTCATGCTCAGCGTGCACACTATGCTTGGGACACAAATATGAGGAAGCGCAGCAGCACCCACACATGCAAAAGATAAAAAATTAGAATATTAAGGTGCACATCCGGCATCATATTAGCAATGCTCCAAGGTACAAACACGCCTGGCTTTTAAAGGGAATGGAAGATGACACGGAAAAGCCAGCGTTATGTAGCGCCTTTTTTCCCAACCGTATTCAACACAACACGTTTGCTTGGTATATCAGGGTTAGAAAAATTATACTGTTGCATGAACACTGTTAACAATTTTATGACAAAGGCTTGGTTGAATTCTAAGGCATTCTGCTGTCTGTTAATTCTTGATAACAAAACTTTGCTAAGTAGGGGAGAGCCGGGACGATTGATTGGATGAATAATTTCCTTTGTGGTGTCTGAGCAATGCTAGATGATGTGTTGATAGGAATCCGCTTGACACTGATTCTTGATTATTCAATTCAATTCAATTCAATTTTATTTATAGTATCAAATCACAACAAGCGTTATCTCAAGACACTTTACAGATAGAGCAGGTCTAGACCACACTCCAGAATCCACAAGGACCCAACAGTTCCAGTAGTTTCCTCCAGAGCAAGCAACAGTGCGACTATTAATTATTAAAAGGTTTATTACATCAAAGAATTCAGCATCAATACCAGCTCAGCAGAAGCTAGGAGAGAGTCGGCCAATATAACACTCTGTCTCCCAGATCTTCACCATGGTCTATATAGGGTCCCTCCCACTAAGATAAACATCATTTAGTCCTTTACCTTTAATGGCTGTATTCCAACATCTGCTTCAGCTTTGAGCCCCCTTCCACTAAGATTCGTAACCTTTAGACCTTAGGATGAGCAACCTTTGACCTTTACATTTAGTGGCTGCATTCCAACATTTGGTTCAACTTTGGTGGTGTTGAGATACTACACCTTGACAACCACTTACATCATGTACGTCAAATTTTGTCGGCACGTACCGCCCCCAATGCCTGCCAGACCCGCAAACACATTTCTTCTTCACATCATGCCGTTTTTGGGACTTAAATCTTAAGAAGTGTCTCCTGCTGTTAATGTGGATGTGTTTAAGCATTGAATTAAGTGTTTTGCAATAAATAATGAAAAAATCTGTGATGCATAGGTTTTCAAAGTTTAATAGTTATTTATTCACATTAACCCACAGAAAATGCCAAGAACAAGAAAATAAGCTACAAGGAGAGGAGAGGTTGAGCCAGAGGTACAGTATGCGAAAGGGCCTGTTTAGATGTATTGTTTAAGTTTATCAGCATTAGGTGTCCAACTGAAACACAGTCCCTCAGCCATGTCACCCTGTCTCGCTACGTGAAGAGGACAGCTGAGACAACCCTTTGGCTTGAGCCAAGTTTGAAAAAACAGGAAAAACTAAACTTCAGTCTACATTCACACATGAACACCAATAAATACAAAACTATATGAACTATATACGTTATTTGGATATTTGGAACGTGGACAAGATATTCACGAAACTAAATAAATACAATATGTCCATAAATAAATAAATACTAGTCTAACTATAAACACTTGCTTAATTTCATTAATTATTTCTTTTTGCAGGCATTACCAGTGTGCAGGGGCAGAGATGAGCAATGACTTCTGGGGAGAGGGGGACATTGGTCACAGTCGCCTTCGTGGGTAACGCGTGAGGCAACCATGACCCCCCCGTTTTTCACATTCCCTAGGAATAAAATACAAGGACCACATTTCACGCTCCATTGGGTCTTTGAATGGATCTGGGTGGAGGCAAGCAAAAGAATGTCTGCTTTTCCTCCAGCATTTTACCAAGCATACCCATGTGTCCAAGGAGTTTATACTTCTTCTGTTGCTGGACAACCACCACTCCCACATTTCAGTGGCAGCAATAGATTTCTGCAGGGCACACAGGACTGGGATGCTGTTCTTCCCACCTAACTGTTTGCACCACCTCCAGCCCTTGGGTCGAAGTGTTGTATAACGGTGTGACAGTCACTGAGACGTCTTATTGCTCTCAATTGTTAGAGCATTGTTAGGTCTGCTGCTGCCCTTCTCCTCCCCTCTGTCTGTCCTTTATTGCAGGAGTGACGCCTGGTGTGCGGGAGCCAGGGTTCCAGCTGCAGCTCATCTACTCTAATCACCTATTCTTCAAATACCCGGTCAATCTACCACTTTTGGTCAAATCATAGTCAAGACGACCATGTTAGTCTTGCTGCTGATGCTACCGGTTTGCACTAGTTTTTTAAAATACTTGTGTGTCCTGATTATTCTTTGTTTGCGAAAGTTCCACAAACCTGAATCCTGCTGCCGCTTTACTCCTTCTATCCACCACTTCTGCTTTTTACGCTGGATCTCTGGATTATTGGACACGGACACTCAGAAACACAGTATATGCACACGCTCTGTACCCCGGATTCCCATTGGATTTTGGACGGCTTTTCCCTGTTGCATCCCCTAGCTTGGTCATTGGAATAAACCTGTTAAACCATCATGTTTGTCTCTGTGTTGTCTGCATTTGGGTTCAACCTAGTTCCATACGTAACACTCTTCTGCCTACGCCAACACCTCTCACCGTCAGTGGAGCTGATGTTTTGGTTTATTCTAAAAGGAGTTACTTTGATACTTCCCTCATTGCAAAAAATGTAATTCTCAATCCACACACAGGGATTTTAAAAGATTTTTTCCTTTTTACGAGAGACACACATGCGGTTAGCCTACTAAATAAAAGGGCCCTTGCCCGGATGGGATTGGGGTGGCGGTAGCTCATTCCGTAGGGAGTTGGGTTCAGAACCGGGTGGTTGTGGTTCAAGTCCATACAAACCCCCAACTGTTTGGGGCACCTTTCCACGGACAGCCCCCTCACTCTGACATCTCTCCATGTAGTGCATGTCAAGGTACTGAGCATTTGTGTGAAATTCAGGCCGGTGCAATAACAGAGTGTAAATTGTAATTTAGTAAGAGGTCAGATGTTTGGTGGCTCTGACCGGCAGAGCGGATGGGGATATTCACTCCCACTAGGAGATAACAGGAGGTCTTGACTGCCCTCACTGGAAGGGAAGCATCTGACTTCCAACAGCAGAGGTAAGAGAGAGAAAATGAGCAAAATCAAAGAAGTCCTTTGGTCCCTTGGCTCACAACAAGCCCAGGTACTTTTTATTCTTTAATCAAAAAGCAAGTACAAAATAATAATAGTAATAGTCTATTCCCTTTGTGCCTTAAAAGCACAAGGTAAGCAGAGAGCAATAAAGAATAGAGCAGGAAGAGCGTGCAGGGAGCGGCTGCTCTTCTGCTGCACTTATTTATAATCAAGTCTAAACCCATTGAGACATTGGGGTATTTCCATTATTGCGCAATCACAGTAGAGGCCACAGAAAAGCTGTAGGGGAGACCAGGGATGGTTCTAATAATTTAAGACTCTGCTCTCATAACTTAACTCAAATTTTGACACAAAGTACCCACATTTGTCAACTACAAATAGCAATGTTTTTACCTTCTCCAACTATGTCACAGAATTCGTTATTTGATGTCAAATGCAAGGAGTGCCATTGTTACAACCTACCCCACTGCCAGGGTATGTTGTAACACAGTCTGGGGTAAATTTTAACAGTAAGATTGAAGAACTAAAAATTGAGACTACACCACAAAATATGCATATGCATACACTAGAGCTTCGTCCTGTGCTTCACTAAGAACAAAAATACCACGTCACTGATGGCTAAATGAAGAACAGTGTCAGTATGGTCTGGATCCTAACATTAGAAGAGCTTTCTTAACAAACGTATTCTTATAATACCTGTGAATGTTACACATACAAATAAAAACCTTCAGGAGGAGGTCAGAAGTAGATCATAATCCACCTAAAATTAGTAAAACAACAAACATGCATTTTCTTGTGTGGTGTTACAACCATCCCCACCCCTGTCAGCCAAGACCATACTCTCTTACCTGACACCAGTTCCCTAATTCAAACTTCAACAGTATCAAAATATAGCCTTGGTCCTGAAAATTACATTTTTATCCGGAAAATTGACTGTAAAATCTGCACACTTCTTCTCAAAGCCGTGCAAATTCACATGCAAGATCAGGGAGTGATTGGTTATGCATTACATGAAATTTATCACATGACACTTGTTTTATGCCTTATTGGTGAAAGTGATGATGATGACGTGAGGTCTGCTTCTGAAAAGAGAGGATCTGTTTTTCACAAATCTAACATGCATGCACACCCAAACACTGACCCCTTGTGCTGTCAGTACTTTTCCACTACCTTTCTACACAGTCACAGCATGTTTGACTTTTTCCAATATGCATCAGAGATGAAAAAATGTTTAAATGACTTTAGTTGTGTTGGGGTTTTTAACTGAACCCCACTATTCAACACATTCAAACACTATGTCAACATAGCTGCAGATCTGTGGATGGAAAACCATCCAGGCCAGCATATGATGATCTGTGACATCCCCTTCCTGGTGGCAGCAACACCCAACAATATCAAACCTGGCTGCTGGGTTCTTCTGCACCTGGATCCGCCCCCTGAATCCTAACATCTTTAAAAAGGACGCCTTTTCCCAGTCATTCGTGACAGACCATCCCCCTACCCCATCACACAGTGCAGACCAGGTGCCAGAACCCTCTGAGACTCCAGGTAATGTTGGATTTTGTTATATTGTGTTTTGTATAAAAAGGTGCATGTTACAATTGAAATGAGGACACAAGACCAAAGCTTGACCCTGAATTCTATGATTGTTTAATGAATGTGTTGAATTTAAGAAAGAGTGTTGCCTACCACGCGCTTTAGCTTGCACACAGGAAGCTTGAAGAGCAAAACGCCTGTCTGAATAGAATGGGACTTTTTTTTATTATACTTTATTAATCCCACAAGGGGAAAATACACTTTTGTTATTACACACAGGCCTGAATTACACACACATGCTTAGGACCTACACATGTACTAATGGAGAGATGTCAGAGTGGGGGGTGGGCTGCGCCCCGAGCAGTTGGGGGTTCGGTGTCTTGCTCAAGAGCAGTGCCCAGGAAGTGAACTGGCACCTCTCCAGCTACCAGTCCACCACCACAATTTGGTCCATACGGGGACTTGAACCAGTCTATTTCCCAACCCAACTCCCTATGGACTGAGCTCGCACCACCCCACCCCTTGCAGGTGCTTCCTGTCATAATGATGGTTTATTGTTCTAGACAAGAGCTGTCAATTAAGAAAGGTCACATGTCCAAGTATCTTGAGGTACTGAAACCAGACGTTTCCTGTTAAGTTGCTGGGCTTTCTGTTTGTGTCTGAAATGTGTGAATACAAGTTGCAGCCTAAAAGTAGGAAGTCAGACAACTTGAGTTAGATGCTGTTGGATTCTCTTCTGTGCCTCACTTCCATCTTGTCTCCAGAATGTTCTGTAGTAAAGTATCTTATATTCCAACTGCAATTCAGGAACCTTCCTTCCTAACAAAGAACCTTGGGGCAGAAATAAAACCCCAACAGTAGGCCTACATTAAAAAGATTTCATTTAAGATCAACCAGTTCAAGAAAAAGTTAATCTTTCCATTTGCAGACGTCGACATCCTTGAAGCTGTCCAAGAATTCAATATATAATAGATATAATGTAATATGTTTATTTTATAAACATTATATTTATTATTTCACAACATTTGTTTCATATATAATGTAATATATTTACCTTAGATTTATATTATGTATAATATTGTATTATATTTAATAATTATATATTATATATTTATAAATATATGTTGTTTTTTGCAGGTATTTTTTGTGTTTTCTTCGCTTTCTAATGTATGCCAACTAATTATAACCTTGTATTAACCCCTGTAAAAAATAAATAAAGTAAATAAAAAAAACTTTAACAAAGCTATTTAACCCTCATGTTGTTCTCGGGTTAAATTTGACCCATTTTCAGTTTTTTTGTCACGAAATAATAGGCCTTCATAATAAGGGCTGGACATGTCAACATTAAAAATATGAAATACCTCTAGAAAAATCATCAAAAAAAGCACCCACAACATTGAAAAGGTGACAAAAATGTCAGAAAGTGTTGTTTCATGGTGGACGGGAAGACAACACAAGGGTTAAAAAAAAAATAAGAAAGGAAAATAAGAGAGGAGGGAAAAAGAGGCAAGAGAAATTTAATGTTTGCCTTATCTTCTTTACCCTTAAAAAAGTGCTGCTGTTTCCACATGCTTTGGCCCTCTGGGATGACCCTGAGTTCATTGGGAAGTTAACACTCTCAACTTGTTGTTTCTAGTGGAAGTGTGACACTAGGCCTTACTGACACAGGGCTACAGAGGTTAGAACACAGAATTTCTATTTCCGTCCAAGTAAATCATCTGAAAAATTAATAAAAAGCACTACTGTAAGCATATTATAGGGGCTATATACTAAAATAGTACCCTAGCCTCATGTCTCAACTTAGAACAGAAAAAATCCAGAAAAAAATGACTTATAAAATGGATTTTGTATGAATGTATTTCTACAGATGTGTCTGTGCGTTTGTCTTATTTCTTATTTCTAAAAAAGCCAAAAAAGTGCTAAATACAAAACTTCTGAAATACAAAAACACATCCACATCAGTCACAGATATGTCTGAAAGAAGTACATACATAGATTTATAGAAATAAGTAATCATAATTTCATGAAATGGTGAAATGCCATCAGAAGTCCATATTTTTTCCTTCAGACAGTTGTAAGAGACCACAGGAATAGTTTTTGTTGGCCATGTTTGGTATCAATCAACTCGTCTTCTTATTGGCTACACAGGGATGCCAGTTTTATGACCTTATCTTCTAATTTGTGGGCTCCACTGTCAATCTTTCCCACGTGGGCCCAATGGGGAGTGTGAGATTTCATTTGCTTAGCTTGGGGGTATCTTGAGATACACTGATCCTATTGGCTGGGAACAACGTTCATTGCAAACTGCACAAGCCAGAGAATAGGCTCGTTCGAGATGAGCCAGGTCTGCGCAGAATCGATCACCGGCGATCGGCGCCCGTTGCATGCCGGTTAGATTTCTGTCCGACTTGCTCCCGACTTGCTCTGACGTCATGCACACGTGGGCAACGGAAATCTCACGAGAGCGAGGCGGCCTCAGTTCTGAGACGCAGGCGGCGCAGTTGCTTTTCACCAACTGCAAGAGCCAGGCGGACCCAGGCGGACCCAGAGCATG
>NC_048414.1:26422860-26424714 GCF_013103735.1 Etheostoma cragini
GGAAACACACACTCGATTAGACTCAAATCTTTCTGTGTTTCTTTACTTCAGAACATGATTATCACCGTTGTGAGTCACGTGTGGGCTTGATGGAATCACGAGACTTTAAGCTTTCAAATGATGTATGGCATGAGCGTGTTTATGACGGTTTAATGCTTACAATTTAGGAAAGAAGTCAGCACTTCCGAAAAACGGCGAGTTTACGTCCCGTGCACGGGAACCGTCCGCCCATTAACTATCATTACATTAAAACATGAGGGAAACACTTAGGCCTGCATGAATCAAGATAATTATTACCTACGTCCTAGTTATTTTTCCAGGACAACTTCGATCCTTACAGACACCCCATTCAAGGAGGCTTTGGAGAAGGAACAGGAGCAGGGTCTTCTGGAGAACTCCACCAAAGGAGCAAAGAAGCGACTTTTCTCCATCTCCATTGCCTCTGGTGCAGTCGCTCCTGCCTCCACCCCAGACAACCCCAACACAAGCTTCCACAGTGTTGTGTTGATAAGCTCATGTCTGGCCTTTAACATATAGAAAGTAAACTTCCTTTTGGCTCCGGCTGAGCCATCCCCTGCTGGGTTAAGACTAAATTAGAACACAATAGCCTTTAATCTGTGTGGAGAAACCCAAATGTGAATGCCAGAGGTGTGACCATCGCACCTGATGCCATGAAGAAAGTCAATGAGATGCACCAAACACATCACCATGCCAACGACAGGCCAATGGAAATAGAATCGCCCTAGCTGCAGGGAACATAATTCCGATACTTACAATGATTTAGGACTGATTGATGTGACTCCATATGGAATATGCATAATAATAAACTGTGTACTTTATTATTCCTGCAAGGGAAAATTACAATCTTTTGTTATTACACAAAATACACACATGCTCAGTACCCATGCATGCACTAAACAGAGAGAGATGTCAGAATGGGGGGTGGGCTGCCCATGGAAAGGTTCTTCCACCATACTTTGGTCCGTATGGGGACTTGAACCCACGACCCTCCGGTTCCAAACCCACCTGAGCTACTGCCGCCCCCATGTCTTTCAGTCCCTTGACAGCTGCAGTGTCACATTTGTCTTTGTCATTTTTATCATTCTCTTTGATTAAACCTCTTGTTATTCTTCATTGGACCCAAGCCTCACTCCTTCTCGTTGCGTCCTTAGTTTTTTCTAACAGCTCCCAGGAGGAGGAGGACTGTGTGGTGTGTGGCGAGGGGAATTGTGCGTGCAGTGCCTGTTCTGACTCCACTGTTCCTATGAGGCCGGCACAGATATGTGATCTTTGTGACATGAATTAAAACTGTTCATGCTTAATTAGCCTAGACTGTTCTTTTTTTTACCCTCACATTTTGATTGATTCCACACAACGCTCTTTGTCCCCGTCTCTGTACCTGTTCATATCCCTGTCCCAGTATCCCTGTCCCAGTGCTTGACCCCGTGCCTACGTCTGTCCCCGTGCTTGTCTCAGTCCCGGTGTTTGTCTCTGTTCCAGTCTTTGTCCCTGTCCCGGTCACTGTCTCTGTCCCTGTCACCGTTCCTGTCCCCGTCTTCCTCCCTGTCCCTGTGTCCACCGTCCAAAGTTGTCACCACAACCTATCCGTCTGTAGTCTCTCCGTCCGTCCCACCCAAAATTGTCCCCAAACCCGACCCGCCTGTCTCCATGCTGTCCGTCCCGTCTATGTCCACGTCTGTTCCCCCCTGTTTGCTCCGAGTCTGGCCTGTCCCCTCTAGAATATCCTAGTGCGCCCCCCCGTGGGCTTCTCCGTGTTCCTCATGCTCCTAGTGCGCCCCTCCGTGGGCTTCTCCGTGTTCCTCGTGCTCCCAGCGCGCCCCTCCGTGGGCTTCC
>NC_048414.1:26424733-26442353 GCF_013103735.1 Etheostoma cragini
CCCCCCCCCCCCCCCCCCGTGGGCTTTCTTGCGTCCTTAGTGCACACTCTAGTGGGCTTTGCGTGCCCCTTTGTAGGCGTCATTCTGCGCCCTCTCCTGGGCACCCTTGCGGCCCTCTTGCGCCCCCTTGTGGGGGTGTGTAGTATACCCGCTCTTGGGTCTCTAGTACGCCTTCTGTTGGGCATTCTAATGCGTTCCCTCGCGCCTCCTAGTGCCCTTCCCGTTGCCCTTCTTCGGTCCCTGTGTTTTAGTCACCCATACTCTCTGTGTCTCTGTATATGTCTCCCTTGTTTTGTCTCTTAGTCTGGTCCCTCTCCTTTTTCTGGTCTTCTATCGTTTCGTCTTCCTTCTGGTCGCCTAGTTTTCTTGTTGTTTTTTCCTTGTCCGCTTCGGTCTCTTTCGGTTCCCCACCTCTCTTGCTTTCTTTCTGTCCTGATGTTGTGTCTCTTTGCCTCCCTCTCCGTCCGTCTGGTCTCTGTGTATTCACCTCACTCTGTCCCTCTCGCTTCCTTGGTTCCTCTTTGTTTGTGTGGGTGTCCTGTCTGTCCTGCTCTCTGTGTTTCGGTCCCTTTTTCTGCTTGTTTATGTGGGTGGCTCTCCCTGTCCCTCTCTGTTTCTGTGTTTTTTGCCCTTCGCTCTATGCTGCGCTGTTCCTGTCCCTTTCTCTCCCTCTGTTTGTTTGTGTGTCTCGCTCTCTTTCCGTGTGTCTCTGTCTCCAATCCCTCGCTGTTTTTTGTCCTCGCCCTGTCTCCATTGCTCGGTCTCTGTTGCTCCCTGTGAATGTCTGTCTGTCTTCTCTGTGTAACTCTCCCCCTGTGTGTTGTCTCTGTCTGTTTCTCTCTTTCTGTTGGTTGTCTCTCGGTTTCTCCCTGTCGGTTTTGCTCTCCGTCCTGGTGTCTCTTTCCCTCTGTCTTTTTCATTCCCGGTGTCTGTCTGTCTGTCTTGTCCTCTGGCGTCTCTCTCATTCGGTTTGCTGTCTGTCGTTATCTGTTGCTCTCTCTCCTTCTATGTGGGTCTCTGTGGTTCCACCGCTCAATCTCTTTCTCCTCCTCTGTCTGTCTTATTATCTGTGTCTTTCTCTGTGTCCCGCTCGCCCTCTCCCTGCGTCCCTATCCTTTAACACTTCCCGGTTTTCTCTTCTTTGGTCCCTCGCTACCAGTCTCCTGCCCTTGTTTTGGACTTCCGTGGGCCCGCTAGTAGTGCTTTTTTCATCTGGTCTTCTGTTCCATCCTTTCTCCCCTCCTGCGTCCTCTAGTCTCCATCTTGTCCCTCTTTTGTCCTCTCCTTCATCTCCTTTCCTCTGCCCCTCTCTTCCTTCCTCCTCCTCAGTCCCTCCCTCGCTCCCTCCTCCTCGGTCCCTCTCTCGCTCCCTTCCTTGTTCCTTGCTCAGGCTCCTTTGTCCATGTTTCCCTACGTCCTTGTCCCCAGTGCTCCCTGGTTCACTCTGCCTCTGTCCCTAGCGTCCTTGTGCCCTTGCTCCTTGTGTCCTTTTGTCCCCTGGGTTCCCCATCCCCCGGTCCCCTGTCTTCCGCCCTTTCTGGGTTGTTTTCTGTTCTCCTTTGGGTTTTTGTTTGGGTTTTTTGACATCTGGGATCTGTCTTTGGGGGGGGTACTGTTGTGGTTTGGGGTTTTTGTTTGGGTGTGTGTGTCTCCCTTTCCTTGGCCTCCTTGTGTTTTTTGTCGGTTTTCTCCATGGTCCTGTGTTCTTGGCCCTGCCTTATTCCCCTGTGTTTGTTTGTTCTGCTTTCTGCTTTATTTTGGTAGTCACTTCCTGTCTTGTCTTGTCTTGTCTAGTCTAGCTTCACTTTGTTTGTCTGATTGTCCAGCGCCGCCCTAATGTGATGCACCTGATGTCTCACCTGTTCCCCGTTACCTCGTGTATTTAACCCATGTGTTTCCTTTGTCTCTTGTCAGATCGTTCTGCCTGTCATGCCGTCGCCCTGTGAGATTGTCCTCTTCGCGGTACCCTTGTGAGTTATCCGTGTGCTGTCACCCTTTTTCCCCGGTCGGTTTGTTCCTGCCAGCCGGCAGTGTTCCGTCCCGCCATTCTGTCAGCCTGCCTTATCCTGCCTGTTCCCAAGCTATCCTCTGTGGTCCTCCCCGTGATTTCTTCGTCAGCCCCCCGTGAGTTTCCCTCTGGTTTTGGACTGCTGCTCCCCCCTGTGCTGGGTCGGATTTATGTTTGGACTTTACCCTTTGCTGATTTCTGTTGAACTGTTTTGAATAAACTCTCTCCATGACTCAGCTTATTCCTGCCCCCTCGTCTCTGCGTTTGGGTCCTCCTTCCTGTCCCACAACATGGGGTGTCTTATTCAATTTTGTAGCATTTGAAAAAACTAATTGAAATGGTTTTAAATTAGTATTGAGTAGAAGTTGACATATTCCAGTCTGATAGTTCCATCAACATCCATTCCTTTAATTACAGTCTAAATAATTTCTGCTTGTCCAACTCAAACATTAGGTATAATTTCCCAACAATGAGATTTGTTGACCATAAATTCCAAAAACAACTGTAAAACTCAAGTTAATAAATTAGTGTTACGTAGTGTTGAACATTGAAAAAAGTGTCAAAAGAGTTTTAAAAAAGTGACCAAAACGTAAGAAAAAGTCAATTTTGACAGGAAGAGAACACAAGGGTTAATACAAATTACATTTTTTAATTAGGTTATAACACATGTTATCTCTTTAATAGCCTAATCATCAATTGTCCACTCTTCAATCTATTTCACTGAATTCAATTTTAACAGGAAACCTATATTAGGCTAAATATTCTGATAATTAAAAATTGGCCTTTGTCACATAATTTTTATCATACACTGTTGTCAGAGATTTTGTTATGATTAACGCCGCTAGCTTTTGTGATATAAAGTTCAAATGTGATACAAAGTTCAATTGTGTTTTCATTTAAGTAATTCTGTGTGCTTCTGTATTAGCCACTTCTCTATAATATATGGCTATGACCTTTCAAAACAGAGTTCCTGTGTGTGGGCGGCCATAGGCACACACCGCAATTTGTGTTCCTCAGGAAAATCCTCAATCCATCTAACTGTCCATGTTATCTTGCTCCAGACACAACTGTTGCCACTCCCACGTAGTAAAACCTTGCATTGTCACCTGCTTTCTTTGCAACAAAAAGGCTTCACTTGGGGGAGAGAGATAAAGTTGCTCAGAGATTGTCAGAGGTGACACTCAGAGGCTTCCCTTGCAGCAAGAAAACTTGTGTCCCGTCTTCTGGAAAGAGAGATTTGGTTAACGAACTTGTGGGTAACTACCATAATACCCGACAATTGTTCCAAACTGTAGGCAACAAGCTAGGCTAATGCACTGTGTGTTGTGCTAATGCACTCTCATCATCCCTCATCATACATCATTCAATGTTTATATTGTAGGCCATGCATACATACATTATTACAATCATCTAGTAGACTATTTAAAACAATATTGTTTCTAATCTGTGCACGATGAGTCGAGTGACATCGGCACACCAAACTAGACCGAAAGGAAGAATATTGCGCGAGATATTTATAATTATCAGGTGAGTCGGAAGTAGTTTAACGTTTTCCGGTTGACTTTACTTCAATTTAGCGCCACTTTTGAACTCGTAGCAGTACTCCACTCACAATGTACACACCTTCCTCTCCTCTTCTTCTCCTCTTGCCACTCTGTACATTCCCTTCATTACGCCAATGATAGTGCCACTTAATAGTGGTGGAGCATACAGTATGCATCAATCCCAGTTTCTGCGAACACAACAGAACATCTGACATTGTATGTCAAAGGACTAATTTGTGCAAGACAGAGATAACAGGAAACGGCTATTGAACAGCTGATAAACAAGAGTAGGCATTCAGGTGCGGTGAAAAGGTCAACCAGAGCAAGAAGTGGAATGGAACCAGGCAGAGACCTGACGGGGGTGCAGGAAGACTGCAATGAACACACACAACAGCACCCGAAGAAAGACAATAAATAGCATAGGGTAAGATAGATCAAGGCTCTTGAACGGCTCTGGAGTCCAACATCTTGTCTGATTGATAAGGAATATTTAAGTCTTGGTTAAAAGCCCACAAATAATCTGTATGTGTTCTGTAATTTCTTACAATTCTGTTGACTAAATTCCTTTACTAAATGTCTCCTTAAGTCATTTCAGTGTACTGGTTAAGGATCAACGAACACACAGAGGAAGGGCTACATTTGAGACAGGTTACAGTGGAGTCAGGTCTCAGGGCCTGAAGGTCCAGAACCAAGCAAAAACCTTCTCACACACACTCAATAACACTACCTTGTCGTCCTCACCAGCCGACTGAACACACTTTATCGGCTTAGAATTACGGCAACAAACGCCAAATGTTGCGACCTACTGTAAAAGTATTATTTTACACTTTTATGATGTCCTAAAATAGACTTAGACTTATGTTAGAGATTTCGTTATGATTAATGCTGCTAGCTTGTGCGATGTGAAGTTCAAATAGAGTGCAAATGTGTTTTCATTTGAGTAATGCTGTCTGCTTCTATCTTAACCGCTTGACCTTTGCAAAATCGGAACACCATATCTGAGTTCCCATGTGCTTGGGCGGACATAGGCTTCACACTCCGCAGCTTGTGGTCCTCGAGAGGTATCCCCAATTTATCCAACTGTCCATGTTAACACACTCCAGACATGACTGTTGCCACTCCCTCGTTGTAAATCCTTGCATTGTATCTCGCTTCGCCCATGCAATAAAAAAACTTCACCCGGGGAAGAAAGTCAGATTTGGTTTAGAGATTGTCAGAGGTGACCCTCAGCCTTCCCCCGCTACAGCAAGTAAAAACTTCATCTTGTGTCCTGTCGTCTGTTGAGTCCTGGAAAGAGAGTCTTGGTTAACGAACTTGACGGGTAACTGCCAAATTACCCGATAACTTATCTTTATTAATACTTTTGGGATGACTCCCGCAATGAGATTGTAATTTCCAGCATCCGTTTTCAGCAAAAAAGATAAACTACAGTAAAGAGAGAAAAAGAGGAGGTATAAAGACATATAGTAATAACAATAATAAAAAACTTTGGCTATAAAAAGACATTTATCATACATTTTCTGTTAAGTGTCAAGTCAGGTGTCCAGGTATTTAAAATAGGGATGTGCTCAGAATTCTGTCGGGAAATCACTGTAACTTCATTGTACTTTTATTTGATATATATTCTAGACGTTAGTAGATTAGATTTGTGTTACTGAAATGTTAAACTTCAGTGACAATGATGTTATGAGCCAGTGCAGCAGCAGAGAAGCGAGCCGAGCCAAGCGAAGGGAACGTAAGCTATGTCGCTGATGTTGGAAGATTTGATGTTGCTTTGAGTATAAAAGGTAATTCTGACAGAACTGGCAAAATAAAGTTGCAAAAGAGAAGACGGAGGCTGTTTTAAGAGTGCAACATATACACACTGGAAACTCAGGGTCCTCTTTTTCCAAATCACAGCCAGGGGGGCTGTGAATCGGCTTAAAATACCTCACCGCTGTGATCCGCTTGCCCGGTCCTCCATTAGCAAGGTTAGCAACGTTAGCATGGCGGACTTAGCCAGAACCAGTTGGAATCACTTAGTAACCAACTCGGGTACTCTAGCTGTGTAATTCAATGAGAGTACACAAATGTTGAAATTACAAAAAAATGCCTGCACCAGTTCAGTTGGCACTTTTTTTAGGAATTTTTATTTACTGTTTCTCTCATAAAGTGTTGCCTAATTTATGGAAAAAATCTTGCATTATACCAGTACCTAAAGACAAAGCCTTCGAGTGTGTGAGACCAGTGGCTTTAACCTCCATAGCTATGAAGGTATGTGAGGAAATCTTGTTAAATAGTCTGAAGCCTCATGTGGAGCCGTCTCTTGACCCCTGTCTATTTGCTTATCAGAATGGGAGAGGGGCAGAGGATGCTATTGTCTGTAAATTGGACAGTGTCCATGCTCACGTGGACGCAGGGGGACAGTGTGTGAGAATTCTGTCCCATGATTTTAGTTCAGTATTCAACGCGATTCAACCATACATCCTTAAATAAGCTTTTGATGATGAAGGTTCCAGGAGTTTTTATCAAGTTCATTTTAAACTTTTTAGAAAACAGATCTCAAAAGTTAGGTCATACAATATCATGTCAAACACAGGGTCACCTCATGGCACTGTTTTTACAGCTTATCAGTAGCTATAGCTACTATCAAAATGAGATAAAAGCCTTTGTTGATTATTGTGATACGCATTTCCTGGAACTTAACGTTAAGAAAATGTGGGGGAAGTATCTTGTACAGCAAGAGAGGAATTTTGTTGGAAGTGAGACTCTGTTAATTGATCTCAGGCAGACAGTTGGATCCATCACGTCTTTCTGAATCTGCCATCGTGTGTCAAGTTTCTTTACCGGTCATTCCATCTTAGCTAAAAAATAACATCTTGTCTCTTTGGATAGGCTATGGTCTCGACCTGGGACCTGCTATGATAAACACAGCTCTAGACCACTGTTTCTGTCAGACCTTATGCCATTTATCCTTCAAGGAAAAATGCAAAGTCATAACAAATCAAGTTGTCTCCTACAAGGAGAAGACACTGAGGACAGATGCAAGCCATGTACTCTGAGAGCCATTGGATGAATGTAATTTTCCCATTGCAAAAACTAAAGAATTAGTCATAGATTACAGAGGAAACAAGATCACAGCTGAGACAGTGGAAATCAAAAGTGTAGAAATAGAAAGAGTGAACACATACAAGTATTTGAGCATTGTTTTTAATGACAGGCTAACATTGTCGGATCATGCCGATGGGTCTACTGTATTAGGAAGTTGCAGGTGAATACAGATGTGGTGAGAGTGTTTTTTGTGTCAGTCATATGTAGTGTTCGGGGTTACTGTGTGGGGGGGGCGGGGGGGTGGAGAGTTCCGGGGCAACTGAGAAGGCCAGGATTGATGGAGTGACTAAAAGGGCTGAGGAAATGGTGGGAGAGTTGAATACAGTGTTATCAGGTGTATGGTGATAATCTGGTAAAAATGATACAGAATATAACAAGGGTCGCCCTCTTCATGGTAATCTGACCGGCAGGGTTGTGGAGCATAGTGGTAGACAATTTTTTTTAATCGTATTTATGTATGGTATTATGTTGTAGTGTATGGGTTGGAGGCTTGCTCCAAAAAAAGCATCATATCACTGTGTACCTGTGCACGCGTGACAAATAAATCTGTATCTGTAGTGCATTTGTTGTATAGTATCCTCAAGTTTTTATGGGTAGGATGGCAGGTGTGAGCACTGTAATTTCCATTTTTATGGATGAAATAAACTTGACTTGACATATGTTACTATTTTATATATGTATGTAGTTGTCTCTGGAGCGGTGCACGTCCCACCGGCCCTTTTGTTTTGCACTTCTTTTGTTTGATATTTTATTCCATGTGATGTTCCTTCTTGTTGACACTGAAAAGGGGTTGCACAGGTTTTGCACATGTGTACAATGACAATAAAGGCATTCAATCTGTTGATTTATGTCATTTGTATGCTGTTACTGTCATTCTGTGAAGAATGTTCTTTGTTAGTGTATTTGTTTTATTGTATTTATTTTCTAGTTTTTATGGATATGATGGCGGGTGTGAGCACTGTAATTTCCATTTTTATGGATGAAATAAACTTGATTTTACTTGACTCGTAGCCGTGATAAATTAGCCTGAACCTAATGCTTACTTGTTCAGGAGGAAATTAGCAAACTTGGGCTCTAAGCTGTCTCAATCTTGCAAATACATCTCCAATTTTTACCCAGCGTTTGTTAGTCTCTTGTCACGCAACTGGGCAGTTGATAACAACACACAGATGAACAACACACAGGCCAGTGAATGATATAGAAGTGCAATGGTGCACGCATCATCACACACAGTGTGATTAGATTAGATAATAAATGATGCAATTGATTTGCAATATGTGCATCCCCCTAAAGAAGAGAATACCTTGTATGGAAAAGAGTCTAATCTTAGCATAACAATTAATCTTCCCAGGCAGACAAGTTGGAGCTTATGCGTCTTTCTGAATCTGCCCTTCATGTGTCACAGTTCTCTCTCTCAAAGTCATTTTATCTTATGGTATTAGGATATTTGATATCATGCTTAAATGTGTTTTTTTTTTTTCATTACAAAGCTTGTTCAGATCATTACCCTCCCTGTTAACACATGGTGAGTGTTGGGCCGAAATCTTGCCCTTCTAGATTCATGACCCTGCTCATTCACCAGGACTTTACACTATTATGTGCTGAGGCCGGTGTTTCATTACACATCTATTGGCCAGAAAGGACAGTTAAGATCACATGTGTTCCATTTACCTCTGAACTCTACAGCTGGAGCTGGGAATGACGTCACACCCATCTTGAAAGCGCTCGATGGGTTAGTCATTGTGATCAATACCAGTTGATAACAATGCATGAAGCTGTTTTTTGTGCAGACAAACAGCATAACATCATGTCCTCAGACAGAAGTTTGAAAAGATGGTGTGCACAACTGATTTAGTGAGACACAAATAAGACAGAAGTGCCAATGACAGCATGCTACCAACTGTTGATGCATCCATGTTGGATTGTGACTCGGGGTACTCAGAGTTTGTCCAACTTCCGTTCTTGGAAATTCAAGGTCAGGGGGCGTGTTTGCAACTTTGAGCTCGAAAAATCCAACTTAGGAGTACAAATGGAACGCTCTTTAAATGCGCCAATGAAATATCTGGGATAGCCACATCCCAACTCTGCAGCTCTCCTCCTGCGGAAGGGACTCAAAGTATAGATCCTTCATTTACGACATCTCCAACATTGTCTGAGGTAAAAGAGTTTGGTTAAAATTGGTTTGATAGTGGAAAAAAATGGAGTTTTGTTATTTAGTTAATTAGTTTTTATTTGGCAGGTCACAGTTGCATAATTAAAGTTCTAGTCACTGTGACTCTGCTCTTTTTCCTTTTGGAAAACCGGAAAACAAGTGAAAAGTTGTTTGCCAAAGACCCCTGTACTTTGTCCTATGTATGTACCAGAGAGAGTGGCCTCTTACTGACCTAGAGTCAGTAAAAACCAACAATCCATATGTGGGTGATAAGTAAGGCTGATGTAACGATGAGGCAAGACCTTCTGGTTATCATATGATCTGGAGGCTGGCCAATCACATTCAAGTCTCTGAAATACTACATGAGATGCTTTATGTCTCACTTGGCAGAAGAAGCTTTGACTTCTGGGTTTGGTGATATCATTTTGTCACTTAATTTTTCTTGTACATTCTTCGGCCTTAAGTGTTTGGGGCCCTTACTTCACGTGTGTTTGAGTGCTTAGAGAACATTTTCCACATCACTATTCCAGCGCAACATGGGTTTTAGTTGTTATAATATTGTTGTGATGTGATAAATGATCAAGGAGTCTGCACAGGGGCTTGATTTTAATCTAGTTGTTCCACTTCTTGCTAGGCCCTGTCACAAATAGACCTATTTTTTGGGCAGCAGAGCTGAGAGGTGCTTCTTGGATGCTTCTGGAAGGCGCAGTGTGTGGGACCTTTAGTCTTTGGACCTTTAGGTGGTCCTGAAACACAGCATTCCCTTATCATGCAGCTGCTTGGACTCCCCCAAATCCGGAGACACACGTACATTTACTTGAGCATAGTGAGGGAATGTGGCCAAATTTAACTCAACCTGTGATCTGGTAGGGACCTGTGTTGAGTTTTCCCTTGTCTCATCAATCGTGTGTGTGTGTGTGCGTGCGTGCCTGCTTGCATATGTGTTGTAAAAAAAAATTAAACTAAAGTTAACATGTTAACGTGCAACAAATACCAAGATGACATTACTGAGAGGTTACATGTTTGTAGGAATTGTGGAATAAATATAGAAGTACAATGGTGCTCATTTCAATATGTGTGTGTGTGTAAGCTTAATTAGATAATGAATTATGCTCTTTGCAATATGTGTGTGAACTGGATCAGATAATCAATGGGGCTCTTTGCAATATGAGATCATCACCCTCCCTGTTAACACATAATGAGCTGGTTGGACAGGTTGCATCAGTATGGGACAGTGGAAAAGTACAAAATACCAAGAGACAGAATGAGAGACATAGGTTGTGAAACTGTTATGAGTGTGTTCCTGTGAGAAGCCATGTAAGAGTTACATGAATTACATGTAACTCTTAAATGGGAGCCAGAGGACAGTGTCATGGGAGTCACAGGCAGAGGCGGACTGGGACAAAAACGCAGTCCTGGCACTGTGGCCACACCAGACCACATTACTACGCCCTGCAGCCCCACCCACGCACACTGTTACCTTATGTAACAGATTTAAACATTTAATATAAGTATCAATGCTTGCGACTTTTTGAAGAGCACATTATACATAACACACACATACCTTACTCTTTTATATGTGTATATAGTTGTCTCTGGAACTATACACCTCCCACTGGCCCTTTTTGTTTTGCACTACTTATATTATATATTTTATTCCATGTGATATTCCGTCTTGTTGACACTGAAATGGGTTGCACAGGTTTTTATATATGTATAAGGACAATAAAGGCATTCTATCTATCGATTTCTGTCGTTTGTATGCTGTAACTGTCATTATATTAAGAATGTTCTTCACTTTGTCTGTTCGATTCTCTGTGTTTCTCTCTTTTCACACTTTACATAATGTCTGTCTGGTTCCCCATATTTTCATCTGTTTTAACTGTCTCTGATCAGACTTGTCTGATACTTTCTTTAAAAAAATCAGATTTTTGAAAAAAAGTAAATTTTTGTTTTTTTCATGCCCTAAGAAGAGTAAAAACACATTAAAGTGCACACATTAGGCTTTATTTCCTTTCTTTAATGTGTTATATATCTCCTTTGTGCTTGTAATGGGTTTACAAAGTGAAAAAGCCCAAAGTCTCCCCCCCCCCCTCAAAAGGACTTACCATCCTCTGTTCTCACACTCCTCCAAACAGCTCTATTGTAGTTCAGCCTTTACTTACTTCCTTCCTAGAGACAAACGTGCGTCACTTTGTAACACATGTTATAATGCTCGCCTGGCTGCTAGCATGGCACGCCCTCACACTCTGCTTCTGACTGGTTAGCAGTGCTTACCTAGGTACAGCGCATATACAGCTGCAACAAAGTTGGAACAGAAAGAAGATGCCTCACTCTGTGTCTAAAACGGAGAGCTCAACACACAAAAGAAAAAAAAGAAAAAAGAGGAACTGCAGCAATGTGCAGTACGACAAAAACATGGTGTTTTTTGAAAAGTAAACCACGTGAACCTATTCTAATCCGACAATTATGAACCGGAAAATGAGCATAGTATGAGCACTTTAAAAAAACGTTATTGACTCAGACTTTTATAATTCATGCTCGAGGGTAAACCACCAGAACCAGACAGAGCAGTCACATTTGGCCGGGCTCCACTCCACAAATGTGACACTTCAGCACTTCAGAGGTGTTAATTTTCCCACAGGCTTAGAGGTTTATGTTGAGGTATCGGTGTGATTCACGGGGGTATTTTGCCGACGACAATCTTATTATTGTTATAAATTAGCAGGAGGCCTACACTTAATTTACCGGACCCAGGGTGAGTCTGATCCGGTCAGCTCCGAGATAGTCTGCATTGCACAGCGATGTGGAGGATCGATGCTCCAAGACAAAGTTTTTGTAAGGTTTTGTCTGAGGTGGGACAGGACATTTCAAACCAGATAGAATGTCCTTAGCCAGCAGTGGAGGAGAGCTGTGTCCCTATGATCCTCATTTCGGTTTTAATAATCCTCTGAAGGGCCTTCTCCTTCACTGTGGTGAAACTGGCAGAGGAGAACCAACCAATACACTAAGAAAACTGAACGCAAGAATAACCAAAGCGCTAGGAATAAATCACACAGGAAATACGAAGGGAGAAACACAGGAGAAACAACAACAAACGGACAACGGGCAAAGACCGCAGAGACTAAATACATGCGGTAACAAGGGTAGTATGTGCCTATTAGGAAAGGGATGCACATTTATGATTTATTCCAGTTAGTCTGAAGTAAGCAGTGTGGGAGGCAGTGGGGGCATCAGGGCAACAGATCTAGATTTAGGGCTAAAAAATGCTAGAGCTGGCCCTTATTAAAAATGAATAAAACCTTGAACAATGATGCGATAAATGCACTTAGCATTAAGCCTTGTGATGTATTTATTGTATGTGCTTACCCTATGTACAAAGTCCTGTAGCTTCTTTAGAGTACCAAACTTCTCAATAAAGCTAACAGTGCTCAGCATGACGAGGCTACATGCACTGCATGTCCCCTGCTTTTTTTAAGTGATCTTTATGGGACATTTGCGTAAAGATGCAAAACCATGAGAAAAACCATGGCCTACTGCTCTTAGAAGCAACGGTTGGCCAGTAAAGCACCATTCAACTTTCCATAAATGATTAATCTGAGCTCCACACCCATGACATGTTTACTTTAGTTTTGAATAGAGGCTGATCCTTCAAAATTAACCTTCACTTGCACTCAGATCCAGCTAACAACAAGCAGTTGAACCTTACTTGATCTATTTGACATAGTACAGCTGGTTGAAGAGGTGAAAGATTGCCAGAATATATTCTGTTTTCTCTGTTGTTAGATGTTTGCACATGGTTGACGAGCTTTAGAAAAAAAACATCAGAAAACCAGTAATCCACCCTTAACCCTCCTGTTGTCTTCGGGTCAAATTTGACCCCTTTCCAACAAGTTTCTGGATCAAAAATTTGGGTTTCTTTCAAACAAATTTTCCAAAACAGTAACGTGGATGTTTCCCAACAATGCTCCTCACAAGTTAAATAGATAACCAACTTTTTGTCCATTTATAGCATTTAGAGAAAAAACAATTGGTAAAAGAACTTTGAAAAAAAGAGAGAGAGAAATGCCAAAAGTGACAAAAATGTGAACAAATGTCGCAAAAAGTGACAAAAATGTGAATAAATGTAAAAAATAAATAAAGAAGTGGCAAATGTAAAAAAAAAAAGCTTTAAACATTTGAGGAAAAACCCACAAAAAAGTTGATAAAAATGACAAAATCATCGGGGGAGAGCCACAAAAGGGTCAAAGACAACCATAACCTGGTTAAAAGGTTTTTTATTTTTAATTATCAGGTGGGAAGACAACACGAGGGTTGAAGGACCCTCAGAAAGGAGACCTGTGGTTAAGCTGTGAGAACTGTTTAGGAACAAAGACCGGAGGGTTGAGGCTATGGCACCATTTAACAAGTACTTACAAACCTCTTCTCACATCCCTTGCAAAAGTAAATTAGCATGAAAATGTACTACCATGTCCTTCCTTGGTTTAGGAATCATCAGCAACGTTTGGCCATGTGTTTGGAATTTCCTCGTTAGAGCTTGAACGTTGACCTCATAGTTTTTTGGAGCTGTTCAGTAACACAAGATCAGTCCCTTGAGCTATTTAACACAGGACAATGGGTCATTTCAATTATCTGTGTGACATCCTGTTGTACTATTAAACACTTCTGACCCAACGTAGCAGAAGTAGCCTTTATATTTAACTACTACTTTTTTTAAGATTGTTTCAATGACATTTCCAACTGCTCTTCAATTCAATTCAATTTTATTAATATAGCGCCAAATCACAGTAACCGTTATCTCACTGCGCTTTTCAGAAATGAGCTGTTCTAGACCGTGCTCTGTGATGTTATTTACAGAAACCCAACAATTCCCACCAAGAGCACGCACAGGGCAATACAGACAAGAAAAAAAACTCCTCTTAACTCACCTGTTGTCTTCCTGTCGAAATAAAAAATTGACAACTTTTATCAATATTATTTAACTTCTTTTAACTTTTTTGTCCCTTTATTAAACACTTTTGATGTGGATACTACGCAACACTGACACGTTAACTTTAGTTTTACGGTTATTTTTGGAATTCATGTTCAATAAAACTCATTTATAGGAAATTATACCTAATGTTTGAGTTAGAAAAGCAGAAATTAGGAATTATTTAGACTAAAATTAAAGGAATGGATGGATGAATAATCACAGACTGGAATATGTCAACTTTTACTCAATACTATTTCAAAACCACTTCAATTCTTTTTTTTCAAATGCTATAAAATGGAATAAGACACCCCAAAATTGATAAAAGTAGAGATTGTGTGGAATCAATAATGTTATTTTAGGTAATTAAAAAGAACATTGATATAGGAAAAAGGGTCAATTTGACCTGAGGACAACATGAGGGTTAAGAGGCAGGAACCTTGAGCAGGACCATAGCTCAGGGTGGGCGGTCATCTGCCTCGACCGGTTGGTGGCGAGAGAAAGAGACAGACAGAGACAGAGAAAGAGAGAGAGAAAGACAGACAAAGGAAGAGACAAGACAGACAGAGAGACATGAAGGTTGCAGGAAACAGTCAGCTGTTCAAGAAACTCCTGGGCAGTTAAGTGCTTCAGTTTTGTTTTTTAACCTCATAGATTTTTTAAATATCTTGTATCAGCGATGACAATGAAGTTAACCGTTTCCTGTACGTGACTCTGACACCGCCTCAAAACGGACAAACAGGGTTGCCGACTCTTTTCCAATTAATGAAGCTAGCAGTAGCGCCAAAAGTCACTAAAAATCAGCAATGAAGTCAAACCCCTTGGTTGCAGATTGATAACATCATCACTGATAATTTCCATAAAGCCTAGTGGCTGTGTGGGCTAACTGCTAGCATCTAAGGAGAGAGACCCCATGCGGTTGGCGAAAGAGCCGTGGGCTTTGGGCTCAGTTACTCTGAGCAGTCCTAATTACAATATAATATACAGGTGAAACTCAAAAAATTAGCATATGGTGCAAAAGTTCACCAAGTTCATTTCAGTAATTCAACTTAAAAGGTGAAACACAGGCTGATAGCATCCATGCTACGCCGCAGTGAGGCAGTAATTCATGCAAAAGGGGCCCAAACAAAGTACTGAGTACACATGCATGATTATACTTTTCAGAGGGCTGACATTTCTATATTTAAAATCCTTTTTTTTATTGATTTCATGTAATATGCTAATTTTCTGAGATTTTGAATTTGGTGTTTTAATAAGCTGTACGCCAGTATCATCAAAATGATATCAAATAAAGGCTTGAAATAACTCACTTTGCGTGAAGTGAGTCAATATAATATATTAGTTTCACCTTTTAAATTGAAATACTGAAATGAATGAACTTTTGCACCATATGCTAATTTTTTGAGTTTCACCTTGCTTTTACCCTGAAGGTCTTAAGTTGTTCAAATGTTCACCATTTGCTTTTTGAGGTTGTAAAAAGTTCCTCAATCTAGCGACAAAATTGCCAAGTTAGCTACACTGCTGACAAGTCCGATCACTGGTCACATGATTGTCCATCGCAGGGCGATATCCAGTTGCTGTTATTCAAAACCTGCCATCACCCATGTCTTTGATCATTTCTAAGTTGTTTATGTGTGGCACGAAAGGACCTTGACTGTAAGTAACCCCACTTTATTCATGATTCCAAGATGCACTCAGATTGTTAGATTGTAACATTAAAAAGTGGATCAAAGGGAGAGTCTTCAATCTTGGATCCAATTAAATGGAAATCAATCAGGCCACAAGTTGTTTTTTAGATATTGCTGGTTTATTCAAACACATGGAACAAATGTGCAAAAGTATAACTCATGGTCAGTCTAGACAGAATGCAGACGCAGCTTCTATTATAACATATATGGAACGCCATGTGACATGGTGTTGGCACTGCTGCGAGGCTGTTGACCAGGTCCAGCAGGACAACGTGCTCCATTCTTATATTACTAGAAGGTCACTGGACTAAAACCAAAGGTGGCTAAATGCCCTTCCTGTTGTCATGCGTTCTGTGGTGGTTTCCAAACTGTTTCCAAGCTGCAGGGACAACAGCTGTTTTTATATCAGAATTAAATTGTTTTTATGTTAAAGAATTAGAATAACAATTAGGTGGGTGCAAGGCATTTACAATGACCAGCACACTGTATCATGCTCTCCAGTTGACACTGCAGATTTTCCTCAAATCTTTGAATAAAAGGTATTATGAACCATCTCAGTCTCTCTGATCATTTTTTTTTAGTCTTTGTCGCCACCAAAGAAAATACCCAACAGGACTCTGTTGTAGCTTTTTAAAAATGATTTTTTTTTTTTGAAATGATTTCTATCTTTCGTTATTGATGGTAATGAAAGAAGTTCATTGTTTTATGGATGTCACAAATTTCAGTATGACGAGTTAGCCATAAACCATTTAAATCTGAGCATGCGCATCACATCTGCACTCGACTCACATCAGGTAGTGACATTGGTAAGCATTCAGTAAGGCAGGAAACTCTGTAGCAAGCTAATGCCGTTTTTCCATTACATGGTACCTGCTCAACTCGCCTCGTCTCTAATCGCCTTTTTTGGGTTTTCCATCACGTGGTATCAGCTCTGCTCGGCCCGGCTCTATTCGGCCGTGGTGTCCCATCCGCCATTTTCCCCTTGGAGATTGATTCTCCATTCAGGCCACCTGGGAATATCAGGGACCGTCCTCGTGATTACGTTGTTTTTTCAACTGCCAGCATTCACATGGTTGCGATGCATGTCCAACAACGTGTTTTATTACTGCTACCAAATTGTTGGGCGTAGCCTAGAGCATCAGGTGTGTGCAAACATGGAGACCACAATAACAAAGGACACCCCAAGCCCGCGACCCGATACCGGATAAGCGGATGAAGATGGATGGATGGATGGACCCCAAAGCTCTTCAATTAGCCTACGCATTACTTTCCTCAATACAGATTGTACAAGAGCTCAACACGTAGGCCTAATTGACATGAATTCTTATTGGCAATAGCACACAACTTAACTAATTTAAGTTACTCTGTTGAAACCAATGGACGACTACAACCTAAATCAATGGCACATTGTGGAAGATTTTCTATATTTAGGAAAAGTTTCTAACCAATCAACACATTTGAACGATCGTCGGCCATGTTTCTGTACGTCGGTTGTCAACAAAGCGTCACCAACTGGGAAACTCTAGTAGCAAATTCTAGCTCCAGTTTGCCACCTTTGATTTGATACATGAAGCGACGCAAATGATGACGTTTTCACGGGGGAGAATGTTTTTCCAATGCCCATGAATGCACGGTTAGTGCCGCCTCATGTGTAAGGCGAGCGTGGCTGGTCATTACAGCGACGCCTCAGGAAATATCCGTGACCTAATGCAACACACACACAGAACGGCACAACTGTGTTGCTTTTGATTGTTGGCATGTGGCCGTTTGCCACAGCAAGAAGACACATTTTCTTTCAAGAGCAGCTGGAGGAAGCAAAAAAATCCCTGTTGGCTAAACCATTTAAAAATGGCGTGTTTGTTCAGGGACACCCCCTGTCTGTTGTTAGCAATGAAGACCAAGGGAATAGTAACAATTCTCTCCGACCAATCACAAGTCTGCAGATTTTCCAGGGACGTTTTTTCATAATGGAAAAACCCAAAAGGTGAGTAGAGTCTAGGAGGTACCATGTAATGGAAAAATGCCATAAGATAGACACCTTTGTTCTTCTTGAAACCTTGAACCTACCTATACACTGCCTAAGTCACCAATGTACCACAGCATGACAAAGGCAAGAGAGAGGAGACCAGTACCTAGTAGGTCTCCGAGGGCTGTGAGGTAGGGTATTGA
>NC_048414.1:26442453-26443992 GCF_013103735.1 Etheostoma cragini
ATATATATATATATATATATATATATATATATTTGGCAACTTCTTAATTTCCTTGACATTGGGAAACACAAATCATAAAAGCAATTATTTCCCTCTCATCACTGCTTGTCATATTTTTACAAGGATCAATTTATGTTTTTTGGTTTGTTTTTTGTCTGTGTTTCTTTTAGTATTGGAGGACTCATTCTTGACAAGACTGTGTCAGATCCACACCTGGCAGGAATCATAGTTTATGCTCCAGTCATAAATGGTGAATTGCCTTCTTTTAAAAGTGCATGTATGGGCTACAAATGTTTTGTGAACATGGTCTAAAAAACAACAACATTGGGCCAATAAATAGAGAAATGAATGAGTCCTTAAGCTACGTTGAGTCTCAGAGTACTCTGTTTAGTTTTTATATTTTTCGGATGCCTCACCATTCTCCCCACCATCTCTGATATCTCCAGTATATCCATCCAAACATCACTCCCTCACTTCAAAAGAATCTTTACTTTCTTAGAACCATAAAATACCCATATCTGACTTTTAAAAGGTTAGTGACGACAGAGGCACACTGATCCAAAACTTTGCCTTTTCTATGAAAATGGACTCTGAAAACAAATGTATTTGACAGATAGTTGATTGCAAACACGCATATATGTCCGTATCTTTGTATAAATTGTGCTAAAATATACAAAAAGGGCTTGAAAACACTATTGTGAAAGTCCTGTCTATTTATGAGAAGCTAATCAGATGTCTGTGCCTAAAGTCATGGAAAAGGAAGACAAAGCTTTGGATAACAAGCTCCAACTGGTGCATGTTTAATGTTTCGAGGTCAAGATGACTTTAAGTGGAACTCCACCAATTTTAAACATGAAAGTCTGTTTACAGGTCTCAGAGAGTACTTCTGTGTTTCTGAAGTGTTGTAGGCCTATGTATCCTTTTGTGAGTCTAGAGGGAGCTGTTTGAAATCTTCCCTTTATTGAAATCCCATATGACATGCAAATATAAGTGCTGACCCTGCCCCCACCTTTTCTTTTCTAATCAGGTATTGGAGGAAACCTCGTCTCCATACAGTCCAGCCGTATTTCTACTAAACTACATTTGAATTACTCCCCTGGGGAGGTTCCTGAGGACCGTAAGGGATGCTTCAGCCCTTGTCGCACTTTCTTTGGTTCAGGTAAAGATGAAATGGTCAAAACATTTAAATAAAGACAATTAGATGCACAGAGGTGATTCTACGGTTGGTTTAAAAGAGCTGGAACAGTGGGGACCAAGAACCAATCAGGGGAGGGCCATGGGATATCAGAAAATTATATTAAAAGTAAATACAGCAATAAGCATTGGGCATGATGTCCAACGTCTTTTGCAGTACCCTGTGCCTTCATACAGGTGATTATTTATGGGAAAAGTCTCTGCACAAGAGCCTGACAATAATTTGTATTGATGGATAGGAGCATAATAATGCTCTACTGAATAAATATCATCACATAGGCATTCATTATTCACTTCACTTGTTTTATTTAGTAAATAAATAGCTTTAGCTTTGTCACATTGCCT
>NC_048414.1:26444092-26450249 GCF_013103735.1 Etheostoma cragini
AGAAGAAATGGCACCAGGATCTGAAGCACCATGGAACAGACTGACTCGGCAGGTGCACCAGAGCCACCTGCATCCTTTTCACTCACAGATCCACTAAACCTTGACCTACCATAGAGTTCATTCGGGAGCAAAAAGTCTGTCTCAGTGTAATCCTGTGGCTCATTATGGAGACTGGTGTTGACAGGTGAAATATTCCCATTAGAGCTAACATGTTGTGGACATCCAGAGTGTTGAGATGTAGACAGGTTGGATCCGTACTGTTGGTTGGTGCCTCTGCCCACAGAGCCACTTCGGGGCTGTGGCTGAACTTGTGACTGCAGGACAACCATGTTGTAAATCCTGCACGATCGTTATTATTCCTCCTGCTACGGGCTCTGGAGAAACAGCGGCGCCTGTACTGGTAACAAACAGTTGGCCTAAAAGAAAAATGAGCAATGGCAAAAAGAATTAAAACAATAGCAATATTATTGGTGGATGCATAACAGTAAAACAATACAAAAAGGAGAAAATTAAAGTCAAAAACGCAGCATTTAGTCAAACAGTCTTGTACTGTGATACTATATGACTTATTTCCCTTCCATGGAAAATCAAGTGTATGACTGTCTCAGAGTCATCTGATTGCATAGACTGCCTGCATTATCATTCTTCATGCCTGTTCCCATAAGCAACACTGAGGGTGCACTGTCTGACTTCGACAATGCTCTTCATTTGAAAGTCGTAAGTGTAGTATCTCAACACCACCAAAGTTAAACAAGATGTTGGAATGCATCCATTAAATCTAAAGGTTGCTCATCCTAAGGTCTAAAGGGGACCTCTGGAACAGGGACCTGGAAGAGGTCCCCAGGGGTCTGTGATTTATACCTGTTTTTGTTACGCTAGTTGTGCGGCCCCTACCCCGCATCCCTTCACATGTTGTGTAAACAGAGACCCTGTATAGACCATGATGAAGAAGCTGGGAGCCAGAGTGTAATATTGGCAGACACTCTCCTAGCTTCTGCAGAGCTTGTATTGATGCTGAATTCTTGGATGTAATAAACCTTTTAATAATCAAGAAACAGTGTCAAGCGGATTCCTGTCAACACATCATCTAGCAATGCTCAGAAACCGCATGAGAAACGGACTTCCAGCCGATGCAGGTATCAAGGTTAGCAACAGCCGAGCTTTCCTAGCTGTGAGTGAGGATTTTTTTAAATGTATGAGTGAATTAAAGCTGCAAGCAGCGTTAAACGGTTCTGGACCCATAAAAGAAGGCGTGGTGAAAGTATGGCGGCCGGCTCAGTATCACAAGTAGGCCACACATTGTATGTTTCAGGTAAATCAGATGATGTTTGTCATCTATGGCTGATTTCCTGTTTTCAGTGGTGGGGCAATTTGACCAAATGTCAATATTGATCTGTAGATGTCCTCAGGCCTGGACTCTTGTTGATTGTGGGGAATTTCAAGTATGATATTAGACACTATAGTTACAGCCGCTGAAAGCAGTGATGAACGGGCCCTCCCCCATCCCAGCTTGTCGGGGGGGGTACTGGCGGACGCTGCCCCTTGCAGCCGTGCATTTGCATGGCACTCAGACACATCAGCAAATCATTACCAATGAAAAGGGAACGGCTCATTATTTATTAAAGGGGGCTTGGCTTAAGCATGCAAGGGTGCATAGGCAGGGCAAACAGTTACTAATTAAAAAGGAACTCT
The DNA here is from genome assembly GCF_013103735.1 of Etheostoma cragini. Taxonomy (NCBI): domain Eukaryota; kingdom Metazoa; phylum Chordata; class Actinopteri; order Perciformes; family Percidae; genus Etheostoma; species Etheostoma cragini. Next base: position 26,445,785 of record NC_048414.1, read on the forward strand.
TTCATATCTCCCACAAGATTTCACCTTAAACGGTTCACAAGTTATGGAAGGGGGCGTGGTCTGTGTATATGGGTGTGGCTAGAGCATAGGGGGCAGCTCAATTTAACATGCAGACCACACATTCTAAGTTTCATGTAAATCGGAATAACTTTTGCCAAGATGCAACCGTTCTGGTTTCGACAGCCACCTACAGGAAGTTGACTTCTTACAACTTGCACTGATTTTTTTGGTTACTTTTTCTGCGTTTGAAAAAACAATGTTTATGTTGCTTTTTTTCTGCTTTTTTTCAACATTTGTCACTTATTTCAACATTCTTTTGTGATGTAGAAAGTTTTTGTAAATCAGTCAAATTTGACCCGAGGTCAACCCAAGGGTTATTCCTTTTTTTTTTTAGATTACTAGCAAAAATATTGGTTCACGTTTGTGTTGTGTTTGAACCCACTACTGTTAGATGGCTATGCTGAGGGCTTCATTTGAAATGGCAAAAATGTATTTCTATATGTGTAGTGTTTAGTTTTGTTACCTGTCTAATTAGTCTTTATTCCCCATTGAAGTTCCACAAAAATCTTGTGTTTGCATTTTTGATGCATTCTGAGGTGAATTTTCCGAATGTAGTGGTAAATCCCAATATATCGCCTTACACACTGTATTGAAATATATTGTAATGTATTGAATCGTGAACCATTCATCGTGATACGTATCGTATTGCCAGATTGTTGCCAGTACACAGCTGTAATAAATTAGAGGTTGAACTGCTTAGTTAGTAAGTTTGATGGAAATACATAATTTTATCATGATATATTCATACTCAAGCAACGTCTAATCGTCAAATCTTCATAGTCAGAATTGCTGGCCCCTTATTTTACAAAAAATATTAAATCATTCAAGTGTTCCATTTTATAAGAAGTAGTGTACCAATAAAACTGCAGATGCACAAGAATATCTAAAGGAAAGTCGATCAAACATACACTGCGTAATGAATAAAAGGATTTCTTCTGATTTCTTAAAATGTAATCATCTCCAAAATTGGGATCAAAGGGTTAATGACAAAAAGAAAATGTTTTAATTCTCATTTAACGTCAATTTGTAATGCTTAGTTTCTCCTGGATTGCTCGGTCTCTCCAGCAATCCAAAAGAAACTATGTGTCAAAATGTGTATTTGCATGTATTTCAATTTAAAAGTCTGTTCAACATTTGGTATAGTTAGGAGTAGAATATAAAAGTGCCTTACCCTTCATGGGAAACCGTAGAAAAAGAAGCAGCATCTATTCTCACACTCCTGACGCGGTCCAGTTTGGGGTAAATATTCTTAACACTCTAACCACTCTAACACTGCTAACTGGAATTCTTCCTTGTGGCCTCAGTCGGTCTCTGAATTGTGTGCTGAGTCTTCAGCGTGATATTACGCTAGCTCTCCCCAACACACACACACTCACACCAGCATGCGCATACACACGCACACACACACACAGCTGAGACAAGGGAAGAATTAGGTAACATAAAGGTCACTACCATGTCACAGGTTGAGTTCTATTTGGCCATACTCATTAAGCCAGTCATGTGCTCAAGTAAATGTACGTGTGTCTCCAGAGTTGGGGGAGTCCAAGCAGCTGCGTGATAAGGGAATGATGTGTTTTGGGACCACCTGAAGGTCCAAAGACTAACACCTTGTTGTCAAACACATACACCAACAGATAGGGTGTTCTGTTCCCCGGACAGAGATCGAGTGAACTGAGCAATCACGGCCACTCAAGAGCATGCTTGAGATGGCACCAGTTGGGACGGAGCTCCTTCCGGAAGCGTCCAAGAAGCGTCTTTCCACTCTGTAGCATGTAAAATGACGTGCTAGGATTATTTGTGCATTGCAGTGTCTCGGTCTCTCCAGCATCTCTGCTAACACAGAGGGTTGGGGCTGTTGCACCACTCAACAAGTACTAACAAACCTCTTCTTACATCCATTGCAGAAGCATTAGCATGAAACATTATCATTTACCGCCAATTCCTTCATTGGTTTAGTGATGGTCAGCAAGGTTTGGCCTCCACGTGTTTGGAGTTTACTGGTAAGAGCTTGACCTTTGACCTCTGTGTTTTTTTGGAGCTATTTGATAACACAAGATCAGTCGGTGGGGCTATGTAACGTTGTGTTTTCTTCCTGTCGACCATGCACTTGTTGTACTCCTGGGTCAAAATTGACCCGGTCTGTTTTGCCTATGTACAAAATACAATAGGGTAATCTTTTGCAGGTCTCACCACTGTGTGTGTGTGTGTGTGTGTGTGGGGGGGGGGGGGACAGTCAGCTGTTAAAGAAACTCCTGGGCAGTTAAGTGCTTGTTTTTTGTTATAACCTCATAGTTTTTGTGTAAACCGTCTTGTTGCAGAGATGATAATGAAGTTAACCATTTCCTGTAAGTGATTTTGACACCACCTCAAAACGGACTGACAATCAGTGTTGCCGACTCTTTTGCAATATATGAAGCTACCAGTAGCTCCAAAAGTCCCTTAAAATCAACAATGACGTAAAACCCCTTGGTTGCAGATTGCTGACATCACCAATCATTTCCATTAAGCTTAGTGGTTGTGTAAGCTGCCTGCTGCTATGCCCATGTCTTTGATCATTTAAGATACACTCAGATTGTTAGATTGTAACATTAAAAAGAGGATCAAAGCGGGATTCTATTATCTTGGATCCAATAAAGTAGAAATCAATCAGGCCACAAGTTGTTTCTTAGCTATCGCTGGTTTATTCAAACACATGGAACAAAAGTGCAAAAGTAGAACCCACAGTCTGCCCTGACAGAATGCAGACGCAGCTTCTATAATAACATTTATGGAACTCCATGTGACATGGTGCCAACACTGCTGCGAGGCTGTTGACCAGGTCCAGCAGGACTCATCCCCTTTACATTGGCTTCCCATCCCATGTTCAAGATTAATTTTAAGGTTCTTGTTCTGACATAGTATAGAGCCTTGCATGGTCAGGCAACTGTCTGCATCTCTGACGTGCTCCATTCTTATACTACTAGTAGGTGACTTGATTAAAACAAAAAGCTGGCTGTGCCTTGGAAGTGGTAAATTCTCTTCCTATTGTCATGCATTCTGGGGTGGTTTCCAAACTGTGTCCAAGCTGCAGGGACAACAGCTGTTTTTGTTTCAGCTGGCAGAGAAAGTCAAGGTCCCATATGGTAGTCTTGTGAAAATGGTATCTACATATTAAAGAATTAGAATTACAATAAGTGCCAAGCTGCTTTGATTGGTGGAGAGGTGGGTGCACACTGTATCATGCTCTCCCGTTGACTCTGCAGATTTTCCTCAAATCTTTGAATAAAAGTTATTATGAACCATCTCAGTCTTTCGGATCATTTTATTGATTCTTTATTGGTGCCAAAGAAAATCCCCAACAGGTCTGAGTTGAAGCTTTTTAAAGCGAGTGAAGACTCGCTTTAAAGACTGAAGACTCGTGTTTTTTTTCTCATTTATTTGCCACATTTGTAACTATTTTACTCTTCTGAATCACTTAGTGACTGTTCTGTAAAAGTGCTATATTAAATAAATTTATTACACAGCTTTAATAAATTCTTGATTCTCATTATTCTGCGGTCTGCTGACAGACATTCGCTAAGTATAAAAGAGCATCGCCATCCTTCAGATTCGGGCCCTGCATCACCCTGTCAGTAGTCTGGATAAACTGGAGTACATTTCCAGTATAACTGTCTGTCCCTCACCTTCCGCTTTCTGTGTCAATAAACAACCCTTCGCTTAAGGAACAACAACCTTTTTCACTTACAAAAAATTGTTAAAATAGCCTACAAATTCAGAAGATCAAGTGGACATCTTACATTTCCCGTTCTACCGATTAAAATCATACAGTCAGTTAAGCATTTGGTCCTTCTTTTGTCAATAGAAAACAAGAAGTGATCTAATCAGCATTTGCTGTACCCAGTTGTGTGCTATGTTGGATGCTGTACACCACAAGCACAATAAGAATGTCTGTATACCCACTACAAATTCAACTGAGATACACAACATTTACAATATTGACTGAAATACATTGTAAATTAGGGGATAGACCTACTTTCATTTCCTTTTGTTTATTGTCCAAAAATTTATAAAAATGACATGTAATGAGTAAAAAGTAAAACAAACTTGGTCCTAAAAACCTAAAAAAGTGTGCTACCATTAAAAACTGTACTGGAGCTGTATGAGCCTCTTAAGCTCTGTTGTGTGCATCCATGTCTTTGGCAAGTTGCTAGGGAACAGAAACAGCAATGACTGCTTTGGTAAACATTCAGTAAGGCAGGAAACTGTATAGCTAGCTAAGATGTAGGCACCTTTGTTCTTCTTCAAACCGTCTCTTGCTTAGAACCTATACATGGCCTGAGTCACCAACGTACCACAGCATGACAAAGGCAAGAGAGAGGAGACCAGTACCTAGTAGGTCTCCGAGGGCTGTGAGGTAGGGTATTGA
>NC_048414.1:26450349-26451918 GCF_013103735.1 Etheostoma cragini
TACCACAGCATGACAAAGGCAAGAGAGAGGAGACCAGTACCTAGTAGGTCTCCGAGGGCTGTGAGGTAGGGTATTGAGTAACTGTCGGGGTCTTTACCCCTCCGCCAGAGACAGTGGACGATACAGTCAGCTAAGCACAGCAAGGAGAAGACCTAAGAGACAGACACAAGTGATAGTGTAAAACAATGATGTATGGAGAGAAAAAAAATTACCACGTTTATGTGACTCACCTGAATCAGGGAAGCGGACAAGAAGGCGACAGTCAGTAGAGGACTGGGCAAAGAGTTGCCTCCTTTCATCAGGTGAATAGTGAGTAAGAAGACGAGCTGACCAGGGATCACCAAGAGAAGCAGAATCTGAGCAGATCGATGATTTGCTCCTGCCATGACAAACCTGAACGTTAGAGTGTGCGTGCATGCGTGTGTGCGTGCGTGCATGCTCTATTCAGATCTATCGTTCAAGCAACACCAAATATTATTTTGTACCTTCGGGTCAAATTTGACCCTTTTCCAAAAGTTTCTACATCACAAATTTGAGTTTCTTTCAACCAAACTGTCAAAGAAAATGACATGGATGGTTCAATACAAAGCACAAGTACATACTTTACTGATATTGGGGTTTTACTGTATTTTACAGCAATTTGAAAAAAAGACAAAAGAACGTTGAAAAATGTGACAAAAATGTCAGAAAAAGTGACAAAATACAAGGGGGGAAAATGAACAAAACTGTCTGAAAAAGTGTTGAAAACACAAAAAGAAACGTTGAAAAAAAGGGTTAAGGTTTAAAATAATTGTTTCAGTGGTTCATCAACTCGTAACAGGGTGAAAAACACTTTAGCATTTGCTTTGTGGTTCTCTACCGCACTACGCGAGATCTGGTAGCGGATCTGTAATTTAAATGAGACATCGGTTATGGAAAATTCCACTTCCAACCTGTAGGGGGACCAAAGAGGAAACGTACTTTGGGGTTGCTTTAACATACCTACAGGCACATTGAGATGTATGGATCCAATCAATCAGACCACAGATATATTACAAGTGTCCCAAATATCTTGGACGATTTGGTTTCTTCTGGAACACACCAAGGAATAGACACAGTGTGCGGTGTTTTGACATCCTCTTCCTTCTTTTAATTCCCGGCAGAAAAGACATGGGAAGAGCCAACACAGTTGGTGTTTGCAAATGTAAATTATGTGTGTTTTTATTTTTATAAAGAGCGGGGGAGATGCATGTTGAGTTGATGCCATGATGATGGCATCAAATGATCGAAGAGAAAGAAAAAATGTTTGAGAGAAAAATGTATCATAATGATGGCAAAAAAAGCCTTTTTTAAAAGAAAAACATATTTGATACCAATAGCAAAGAAATTCTCGCTCAAAATACTTTTTTAAACTCTCAAATATATCTTTTTTGCTATCAGTTCTTGCATGTAATAAAGAAACAATTCTAGCTCCGTACCACTGCAGGGGCGTGTCTAAAGTAGTGGCACAGTTAGGCAATGTGACAAAGCTAAAGCTATTTATTTACTAAATAAAACAAGTGAAGTGAATAATGAATGCCTATGTGATGA
>NC_048414.1:26452018-26456904 GCF_013103735.1 Etheostoma cragini
GACCAACAACATCTAAATGTACTAAGATAAAGTCTGAATGCATGTGAATGCTTTTGTAAAGGTCTGTGAAGGTGAGTACCTGCTGATGAACATGGCTGTAATGATGGGTTCCCAGCCTGTGCGGAGCAGGATGCAACTGGCTGGATGTTTGGACGAGATGACCACCCAAAGAGGAGTCAGGCACAACAGCAACAGAACCACCAGGTACAACACATGGGGATACAGATCTGTCAAGAGAAACAGGAATCAGTCTCAAACTGGTATGGATGTGTTAGTTCCAGGATCATGAGTACCATCTGTTGGCCAAAAGTGAAAATGACATGCCCTCTGACAACCAGACCATGTCAGATTCAAATTGGCATACCAGTGCTGTCCTTCTCTCTCTTTACCTATAAGGGAGTAGAACCAACGACTGAAGCAGGCCAGCAAAGCAAGAGTGATGAGATCCCCAAAGCTGGCAGCCATTGGTGTAGCCACGTTGTCAGGGTTGAATCCCATCCGCTTGGATCCAATGATCACTCCCACCATAATAATACCTAGAGAGGGTTAAAGACCATACAGATTCTTGATATAGGAGATAACTTGGTGTTAGAATAATTTCATTATCAACAATAGACAGGAACCGCTGACGTTATGATAAAGTTCTGTTTACTTGCAAATGACAGCTGAAAAAGCTTTCTACAGCAGCTCTTGTCATACAATGTAGAATGAGATAAATCACGTAGTCACAATACAGCAGGAATGTTGACAGTTTCTCAAAGTCCAGGGGCACCTGGTCTCTTCCCAGCGTCACATCGTGCTCCAGACAAGGACAAGACAGTGGTTCCCAGATACCAGATGTCAACAGCAGTAATGCAAACAGTTTTAACACCGATCAGAGAAAAGTAAATCTGCAAAAAGTATATATACATGTAATTTTTGTAACACATGGGATCAGTTCTGAAAGGGAAAGACCTGATGAAACTCAACCTGAATGGGACTGAAACAACCTTAAACTCTTAACTTTAATACAATTGCTCCTCAGTTTTAGCCCAGAATTCCTATGCATCTGCCTCTGTGGCACCGAGCTTATCAAAATCTGTCTATGGTGAAATTGTATTGATCAGAAGACATTCACAGAGTGGTAAACCCCATGCAGAATGTATTTAAAGTTCCAGTGGCATGAACATGTCACTATATGAGGTTTTAACATTAATATGAGTTCCCCCAGCCTGCCTATGGTCCCTCAGGGGCTAGAAATGGCAATACTTGTAAACCGAGCACTGGGTATCCTGCTCTGAGAATTTGAGAATTTGGCCCGCCCATGAGTAAGAGAGAGACATTGGGCTCTATTTTACCGAGCTTAGCGCACAACGTAAAGCTCCAGGCATAGGTACGTTTAGCACGTGTCCAAATCCACTTTTGCTGCTTTAACGGCAACAAATCAAAAGTTTTGTACTTAGTGTCTTCATTAATTCCTAGGTGTGTTTTGGGTGCAACATCCTGTAGACCAATCAGTGTGTCATCTCCCATTCCTTTTAACAGCCAGGCATGTTTGTACCTTGGAACATTGCTATTATGATGGCAGATTTGCACCGTAATATTGTTATTTGTAAGCTTTTGCATGTTTATGTCCTGCTGCACTTTCCTGAGTGTGTGTAACAAGCATACTGTGCGCTCTCTGTGCTATATTCTGTCTAATTTAACAAGGATATGCTGCACCATTGACAGTAGACTGTTTATTGTTGGTCAATGGCGCAATCCCTTACCACTGCTTCAAGATAGCAATACCCCAAGAATTCCCCTGAACACACCTTCCTAAAGACCAGCCCGCCCACAGGCGCAAAGAGGAGGTGCTTTTGCTATTTGAACTACCTGGGCGCTGGACGGGAAATTGACAACTACGTCAGTCTCAAACCAGCATAGACACTTGCGTTGGTCTTTGCGCTGCGCCACGTGCAAGATAGGGCCCATCATGTGTTGCAAACAAGCAAAGCATGGCATTTGGTCAAAGCCCCACTTAAGCCACTCTTGCCCCCCTCTCTCCTCCTCTATAGCATTTAAAGCTACAGACACAGAAATGGCAAATCCTAAGGCAAAGCTCATTGTAACTAGCGGCTGTAATTGTGCACCAAGGCAGAATTTCGGGAATTTCAGATACAGTATTAGGGGACTACTAAGGCCGATGTAAAAACATCTAAAAATCAGCATGTCATTCATGTCATAGGACCTTTCAACAGCCTAGATGTGCCTTGCCACACTCCCTGTTCATACTCCTTGTAAGTTTCTATCATGGGAGCAGGTGAATTAACTACAAAAAAAGATTATTTTCCAGGTATTAAGAAGTCTTTGCTAAGAAAATAGGTCAAAGAATAATGTTTAGGGAGTTTGGAAGATAAATAATTGTACTGGCATTATACAGAAACTGCTGTGAAGGATGATGGTATGTCTGAAGCTGGCACAAACAGGATTTCACAGAAACACATAGGTCAGCAACTGGAAATGTATGATGTATGTGTAATGTGTGAATATGTATGAATGATTTACCCTAATCACTTAAACTTAATTATTCATATATTATACATACTAATTCATACATTGAAGGGCGAAGCAGGGAGGGAGAAACTGGGACGTCAGACGGTTTGAACAGGTGTATTGGTGACGTGTTTAGGGATGTGAGGCACCTGTCTAAGGACAATGGTTCGATGTGACAATAGGTTATGTTCTTACCTTGCAGAAGAGAAGCCACAAAGGCGGTAGAAACACTGGTTGAAACCAGGAGCATCACATGGTGTAAGGGCATCTTTCCCTCTACTATCCAGCCCAACACAGTCGCCATCAGAGCGGCTAACAGGCCGAGCACTGTGGCTTGGAGCTGTAAAATGAGCGTGGTAGCAAGAAAGATTCATAAGTCATGGTGGATTGCAACAAAATTGTGCAGATAAACATGTAATAATACAGAAATGGTTATTTTTAAGATAAAATACATAAAAATACAAAGTTGATTTTGAAGAAATGGAAAATAATGTACAGTAATATGGTACAGTACCTGCTTTAGCGCCAGGTTCCCAACGATCAACATCCACTTTTCTCTGGCATGTTCCATTTTTCCTGCGTTCACCTGACAACATCAGATATGTATAAACTCATTAAAAATAAGAACCTTTGTAAATCCACACATTGCCAAAAACTGGGCCCACTTAATTTGCTGATGATGATCATGTGATATAACTGAAAGCTTCGGTACAGCTACTAAATGGATCTTGATGGGATTTTTTTGTCAATTTTCCAAAATCAAGAATAAGCGTTGAACCTCAACAGATTTTCAGACAGAACTTTTGCTGATAATTACCACACCAGCTAACACAAAATCGTTAATCCAGCATAAATCTAACCCTTAATTGAAACAAATCGTTAGACTGTGTCCATTATAGAAGAATAGCTAACATCTTGGCTTTGTAAATTTGACTCTATACATTATAAATATGTCAGATATTCAACGCAAGCCCAAAACGGATCATCGATGAGAGACATTGTACACAATGTTTTGGGGGAAAAAAGCCGAAAACTTTGAATTTATTATTGAACAAGCATTTAAACATAAAGTAAAAAAAATCAAACCATTTAAATTTATTGTCTGTATTCAGTCACACAACAATGTTGGGTTGGGAATCTTAAAAATGCTTGGTTAACTGCATTCTCTATGCTATTTAATCTGTTACTACGCAGCTTCTACGCTGCCAGAAACAACAAAAATTAAACCATAACCTTATTAATTATTCATTCAAAATTAAGAAATTAAAAAGATCTAACCGCTTGTTACAGGATAGCACCATGTTGTGACAGATTAAAACAGTAACCTTAAAGGATAAAGCCTGAGTTATTTGATTTTCTTACTGTGAAGAACTTCTGTGAAAACACCAGTCTCTTATTCTAACTTTCCAATTTCCCTACCATAACTGGTTGCTGTAGTTTTTAGGAAATGTATTTAAAATAGGAGTAAATAACGCATTTGTTGAAACAATTTTAGCCAGATTAAACCATGTAGGAGCATTAAATGGATCAGAACGGGTTTGACTCTAAATAAACTACAGTTCCCATATTCATCGTAATAAAGGAGCATCTAACATCGGGGCTCATCCATGTGTTTATGACAACAATGACACAGAGGAATATGCTATATCAGGTTTTGGCATGTCAATGAACAATAATTATGATTCCCAGAAAAAATCATTTTAGATTATCTGAACTGTTGGACTATTGCTAGCATCTGCAAGTTCAACTGCAGCTGTGGTCTTCACAGCTCTGTGAGGAGTTTCACACAAGGACAGAAAACATATGATGCAATGGTGGTTAAACATGCACACATACTCACAGCAGTCGAGAGTCTCGAGGCCAGGGTCATTTCCAGGTTTCCTTTCATGCCTAATATCGCAGTCACCAGGATGAAGAGCTCGGCGACTTCTTGGAACACGACCCAGTTCTGCCATGAAAACACAATCGGACACTTAATATAGAAGATGAACCCCCAGTCAAAACCAACACAACAAACACACAATGAGTCATCTTTGTTTTCAGCCGAGGTGCTGTTCACAACAACTTTGTAATCCAAATAAGTTGTTATTTTAATAACTTCCTTGTTCCAACTCTCTTCATCACTTTATAGCCGTGTTTTCCCGATCTCCTTCATTCAGCTTCCAAGGCTTTTGGAATGACAAGACATGATGACCTCACTAAACTGTCTACCATTCATTTGTCCTCTTTGTCTTTATTTTCCTCACCTGAACCACTTCCAGCAGCACCCCAGCAGACACAGTCCCGAGCCCAGCCAGAAGAAATGGCACCAGGATCTGAAGCACCATGGAACAGACTGACTCGGCAGGTGCACCAGAGCCACCTGCATCCTT
>NC_048414.1:26457004-26476230 GCF_013103735.1 Etheostoma cragini
AGAAGAAATGGCACCAGGATCTGAAGCACCATGGAACAGACTGACTCGGCAGGTGCACCAGAGCCACCTGCATCCTTTGGGCTCAAAGATCCACTGAACCTTGACCTACCATAGAGTTGATTCGGGAGCAGAAAGTCCGTCTCAGTATAATCCTGTGGCTCATTATGGAGACTGGTGTTGACAGCTGAAATATGCCCACTAGAGCTAAAATGTTGGGGACCTCCAGAGTGTTGAGATGTAGACAGGTTGGATCCATACTGCTGGCTGGTGCCTCTGCCCACAGAGCCACTTGGTGGTAGTTGCTCATCTTGTGACTCTGGGACAACCATGGTGTAAAATTGGCAGGATTATTATTAATCCTTCTGCTCCGAGATCTTGATAAACAGTGGCGTCTGTACTGGTCCTAAACAGATTTCCTAAAAGAAAAATGAGCAATGGCAAAAAGAAATAAAACAACAGCAATAAAGAATTGGTGGATGCATAACAGTAAAACGATACAAAAAGAAGAAAAGTCAAAAACAATGAAAAATCAAGTGTGTGCCTGGCATTTGGAACGCTTGGCTGTCACAGAGGCTGTCTCAGAGTCATCTGATTGCATAGACTGCCTGCGTTATCATTCTTCATGCCTGTTCCCATAAGCAACACTGAGGCTGCATTGTCGGATTTAGACAATGTGCAAAATGTATGACTTCTTTTTATACCCAATCTGCAAAAACTGGCATATCAACAAACATACTTGTCATTGATGTATTAAAATGTATCAATAATAATCGGAATAATCGTCTTTATCTCGCTGAAAAAGCTTTCTTTTAAAAAGCAGTGTTTATATAGATTATAGGTTAAACTGAAGTTAGTCAGTTTGATGGAAAAACACAACTTCACCACATGTTGTAAGCCAAAAACGTATGAAATCATTCAAGTGCTTCATTGTATAAGAAGTAGGTTAATGTACCCATAAAACTACAGTTTCAAGGAAAGGGGTACAACAAACACTGTATGATATAGGTATAAAATTAATTATGCTGTTAAATTGTAATCCTCTCCAAGAACAGAATCAAAAGGTTAAAGACAACAACAAAAAGGTTTTAATTCTCATTTAACATCAATTTGTAATGCTTAGTTTCTCGGTCTCTCCAGCATTTATTACACAGATACTGCCACAAACAATGTGTATTTGTATGTAGGTCTATTTCAATTTGAAAGTCTGCTCAACATTTGGTATAGATCTATAGTTAGGAATATAATATAAAAGTGCCTTACCCTTAATGTGAAACCATAGAGAAATAAGCAGCATCGTCCTCAGAATCGTGTGTTGAGTCTTCTGTGTGACATTAACCCATACAATGGCGTAAGACACTTACACATAGGACTACTACTTATATAAGACTTACACTTACATATTTGACAGTTTCATGTTTTTTTTCTTAAGGATAGTGCAATGCTTTCAAGTACCAAAGGATTTAAAGGTCAATGCTGGTTGGTATGAATTATAAAAGAAAGATAAAAACACAATAAACAATAAAAATAAAAATATATCTATCTAACCATTCTTATAATACATATTTATGCATCTTAGTTATAATACATCCATTATCCACTATCTACATCGCATCTGGACTCTCTTTCCCATGAGCACTATCGACCATTCACAAAATCATGAGACACATCATGGGACCGTGTAGCATGCCGTGTAGCCTTTAACAGCAGCGTTTTGGGTCACCGAAGCGGACAGTATGGCGGTAGAAACCATCGCACCTGACTGGGAGTTTGACCGTTTTGACGACGGTTCTCAAAGTGAGTACAGCGTCCAGTCCTGGCCTGTAGCGAAACAACGCGACGTGCTAAAGTTGAACACATTAACGTTAGCTTCCAGTGCTCACTTAGCTACAATGTTAGCAAGATGCTTTACCACTAGGCACCGTCTAGTTGCTGGCACGTAACAATTTTTTTTCTTTTCTTTTGCAAACAAATGAATACCTTTAAACTTGTTTCACTTTTTTAACGTTGCTTCAACGTCCAGCATATCCAGGCCAGTTGTTATGTTAAGGGTTAATATTAAGTGACATCTAAGTTAGCTAACATTAATCACCGCCATTAGATACAGCTGGTCACTTTGACAGCCTACGACACTTGAGTAATTTTGACTGTAGCTAGTAGTAAAACAGCACGAATGGCTGAGTGTAACGCAAACTCTAGTCCATTAAAGCAAACAAAATGAACAATGGTAACGTTATGTTAGGAAATGGTAAGTTAAAGTGTTCTTTTGTGTGTCGGGTGTTCAGTGCACCCCCCAATTGAAATAAGCCCTGCTGAAGTGTCTTTGATCAAACGCTTCACCCTACAGAAATACACACAGAGGTTCAGCTGAAGAACTACAGCAAATTTCTGGAGGACTACACCTCCCAGCTGAGGGGTATCGAGGAGGCTCTGGATGACTCCATCGGGGATGTGTGGGACTTCACTCTAGATCCCATTGCCCTGAAGGTAAAACACTTGTGACTGTACATGAAACTAGAAAAGACGGACATTGTTTTTACACAACTCTACATTTGTACAACTTCCTTCTCAATACCTTCTACTGTCTTTCAGCTTATCCCATATGAGCAGTCATCATTATTGGAGTTAATTAAAACAGACAACAAGGTAAATAAAAACAAACAGAATCTATAATTTTTAAGTCTCATATCCACAAAGCTTTTCCTTTTTTTTTTTTTTTTTTTTTTTTTTTGATGAGTATTATTTGGTCTTGTGTGCAGGTCCTGAACAAAGTCATCACAGTTTATGCTGCACTTTGCAGTGAAGTGAAGAAGCTCAAGTATGAGGTAAACACTGTCAAAAGCAGGCTTTTTGTGCAATTGGTCTGTGTGTTTTTTTTGTTATATCTGTACGGTGGCCGACAGGGGTAAATGCACTGCAATTTAATGAAATACACCCAAACTGACAAGACACAAGCAAATTAAGGAACACTTTCATTAATTTGACGAAGCATGCACAGCATTTAGCAAATACACACAACACATCCAAATACACAAACACACTGTAAATATAAAAACGATGCAAAAAGAAAAGCACACAATCCCAGAAAAACAAATGCAACTAAAAATGCTACATCCAGATTGCACAACTCAAGTTTTCCGGGCTTCTAGAGGGAGTGGTAAGTGGTTAAAATAAGGCCTCTACTGCCTTTATTTGATAGGACAGCTAGGTGAGAAAGGGGAGAGAGAAGGGGAAGACATGCAGGAAATCGTCACAGGTCGTATTTGAACCCTGGGCCTCTGCGTCGAGGCATAAACCTCTCAGAATATGTGTACATGCTCTACCCTTTGAGCCAATCCAGCCTTTTTATTCCCATGAGTTTACAGACATGTCTCTGCTGATTGAGTATCACCTGTGACCTGTTCCAATAAACTAGAGACACCCACCAAACAAGAGGTGTTTCAAACAGACTTAATATTAGGCTCTTTCAAGATGAATTGCACCTCACCTGTAAAGTGGACGAGAGCAGGCAGTTGTAAAGTGTGGTGTTTCGTCTATTTGCATGTGTTTCATTAGGTTGCAGTGCGTTAGCCTCTGTCGGCCGCTGTATATCTGCCCTGTTGGAAGGATATTGTATGTATCCTTGAGGTCTAAGAAATGTGTTGAATGTGCTGATCTCTAAAATTATTTTAAATTTTGCATTGTTTACATCCACGTGAATTAGCTTGTAATCCCTGCCTTTGCTGGCACATTGCTGCATATCATGATGTGTTACCACCACCTATAGCTCAGTGTGACACAACTGGCAGGACTGCATCACATCACATCTGATGAGCAAAACAGGGACTCATTTACAAGTGAATTGACTCCATAGCGTTACTAAAGCTCTAAATCTCCAGTGGAAACCATTTAAGCAACATCTCTCTGAACAGATGTTGATGTCTTTGGTTTTTGTTTTTCTGAGAAATGCTGATTCTCTCTCCTGAATTTATGTTCCCTTGCAGGCGGAAACCAAGTTTTACAATGGCTTATTGTACTATGGAGAAGGAGGTAATAGGCTATGACTATTCACACATGTTTAATCCTACGTGGTACGCAGTGCTTCTTGATTTAAAAAAATGTATGTGCATTTGTGTTACAGTGTCTGACACTAGTGTTGTTGAAGGAGAGTCCCAGATTCAAATGGGCAGATTTATCTCATTCCTTCAGGTAGGCAATGAATACTTTGTCTTAATGTATTATAGATTGAACTCCAGAATGCATGATAGTTTCTCTCTTTGTGTTTTGGTAGGAACTGTCCTGTTTTGTGTCAAGATGTTATGAAGTGGTGGTCAACATTGTTCATCAGCTGGCTGCCCTCTACAACAGCAACAAGTAAGATCCATCAACTGAAGCAAGATACACACTGAATGTCCTTTTCTTGTTGGATTGGCTCAGATACCCACATTGTCAAAAGTGCCTTTGTGCACTTCACAACTAATAGCCCGCATTTCTGGTTTAAGTACTTTTTGCATGTCTGGCTCTCTTACAATGCAAAAGAACCTGTACAAAAGCATTTCTCTTCTCAAATCTTAGGGGTGCAACAAAAATCATTGACTCGTCAGGTGTCCATTTCCAGGTGGGTTTTAAGATTTGGTTAGGTGTATTCATGTCTTTAATCTCTTTTCTCCATCTCATTTATCTAAATATTTCTTACCATGTCTTTTGTATGTTCCCTCTGCAGATAGTGTACGAACATCTGGGGGAGTTGTTGGTAGTTCTGCTCACACTCGATGAGATAATGGAAAATCATGGCACACTAAAAGATCACTGGAAGATGTATAAAAGGTTAACACACACCCACACACCCACATATAGCTATTGCAACCAATGAGACGAAGGAAAGGCCGAATTTCAGAAATTTAATTTTTTGGGGTACTGAAGGCATAGTCATTTGTTTAACATTTTGAACTATCTGGATGATAGATATATACTGACACGTGTATTAGATTTAGGTAGAAAAGCAAAACACTGGGTGATAAGATAGCTCAGTTGGTAGAGCTGGCGCCCATTTATATAGAGATTGACTCCTCGCTCCTAGTTTCAACTTTTTTAAACCAGATAGTAGTTAATGTATTTATACATACTTGCTTTAATATAGAATTCTTTTGGCATATTGTTTTTTGTAATTAAATCCTCCTGTTGTAGGTTGTTGAAATCTGTGCACCATAACCCGGGGAAGTTTTCCATTCCGGAAGAGAAGCTGAAACCATTTGAGAAGCTTCTGCTCAAGCTTGAGGGACAGATGCTGGATGGCATGATACTGCAGGTTACCTAATTTCATTCAGGCCTTTATTCATTTTCTGAGGCTGAGGTGTTTTTATTTTTGTGCTTGTATGCCAACAGGGATCAATATCTCAGCTGTAAGCGTAGGTCATTTTAACAATGAATAGTTGAGACAACACATTCCGTTCATGTCCTATGAGCACCATTAACCTCATGATGTTTACGACTGTGTGACAGACCTGTGTGGAGCAGAGGTTCGATGATCCTGGGGAAGGAGTAGCTGTTGCCAAAAACAGCGCTTTTGCTGAGGAGTTTGCCTTCAACATTCGTACCATATTCACAAATGTTGAGTCGAAAATTGGTCAGTTTCTCTTGTCAGGATAAACGGGTTCCACCTGACTTTCCTGCAACTCCCAAGTGACTTTAAAGTTTTCTTTTTGTCTGTTTTATTGTTTTCAGGTGAACCTTCAGAGATTGACCAGAGAGATAAATATGCTGGTGTCTGTGGTCTCTATGTGCTTCACTTTCACATCTTTAGGTGTGTTGACAAAAAGTTCTACAAGGCACTCCTCGACGTCTGTAAAAAGGTAGCTCAGCGCTCTCTGCCTGCCTCTTTTCTCTATCTGCGAGAGCCCTCCCTCATCTTTATTATTTTCTTAGTCTGGCGTAATGGAAGTATCTCGCTCACATGTATTTTTGTCTGCCTTTTCCTCTAGGTTCCAGCTGTCACTCTCACTGCGAACATCATCTGGTTTCCTGACACTTTCCTCCTCGCTAAGGTTCCAGCTGCAGCTAAACTGATGGATAAGAAGAGTCTACAGGCCATCAGAGCGCAGAGAGACGCCTACCTGCAGCAAAGAGCTCAGTCACTAACAAAGTCGGTTGTGGACAGAAACATTTATTTAGTTAAATGTAAATTTCTAGATTGGTAGAATCTGATTGTTTCTGTTGTCTCTTCAGGGATGTTCAGTCTTACTACGTGTTTGTAACTTCCTGGATGATGAAGATGGAGTCTATTTTATCCAAGGAGCATAAAAGCGACAAGTTAGCAGAAGACCTGAACAGCAGGTGTAATGTCTTTGTACAGGTATTGACTAAAAGTATTATCCACTATAAAGGCTCAGCAGGACTACAGAGTAGGACATGGCATTCACATTTTTCTAATTCTTCCAATACAGCCTTTAATACACCTAAGATACATTAATTATCCTCATAAACAGCCAAATACCTGTTGTGTTTATCTGCATTTCATAAACTGACCACACAAGATATAAAAAGTGGTGAGCTTTTACATACAAGTTGAAAATATAACCTCTTAACTAACAGTTTCCTTTCTGTTTCCTGTCCCTCACAGGGCATCCTGTATGCATACAGCATCATCACCATTGTCAAAACCACCATGAACATGTACATGTCGATGCAGCGTCCCATGACCAAGACATCTGTCAAAGCTCTGTGTCGACTGGTCGAGTTGCTCAAGGTGTGTGTACCGTTCACCTTTGTCTGTTCTGTTTGAGTAAAACTAATAAGGCCAATGCGCATGATGTTTCCGTCCTCTCAGGCTGTGGAGCACACATTTCACAGGCGGTCCATGGTCGTAGCAGACTCTGTTTCTCACATCACTCAGCAGCTGCAGTCACAGGCCCTCAACGCCATTGGCCTTGCCAAGGTAAATAAAAACACACAGAGTTGATGGAGTGGCAGAGGAATTGTGACACAATTAATTGTAATTAGACGTCTAACTTTATTTTGTTGGTATTCCCTTAAGAAAAGGGTGATCTCCGAAAAGAAGTACAGCGAGCAGCGGCTGGATGTACTGTCGTCTTTGGTGATGGCAGAAAATGCTCTGAGTGGACCCAGCACAAAAGAGCGACGCCTAGTGGTGTCTCTGGCACTGTGTGTCGGCACGCAGCTGGTACGTGGGAAAAGGTTGGGGGCCGATGGGATACAAACACTTGTTTCTTTCATTTGAATCGGAACTTGACAGAAATCTCTTAATGTCTTGTAGAAAACGTTTAAAGATGAAGAGCTGCTTCCACTGCAGCTTGTGTTGAAGAAGCTGGATCTGATAAGTGAGCTGAGTGAGAGGTGAGATTTGGGTTTGATTCAATGTTAATGTTGAACAAAATGTTTTTCTCAAGGGATTAATCCCTTGAGAAAAAGAAAAGGGCAGTGGAGAAAACGTTGTAGATGCTGCTTGCCTGGTGTGGAGCCAGTGTTTAACCGATGTCAACATCTTGTGGAATATATAGACAGCCAGTTGTTGTGCTGTGATGTTTTAGAGGTAAAGATCTTGCAAAGTAGTTTTGAGAACAGGCTCAAACAAACACTTCATATAGCCAGATCATTAAGATGCTGACTTCTGAAACACACATTCATTTTGTGTGCAGGAGACTGCCATTGAGTATCTGTTGAAACCAAAGGTGGAAAGAGCACTAGAATAGTGTGCGTAAGTGTCAAAACACTGTTACTTTAAAGACATTTTATGATACTTGTGTACACTGACGGCTGCCCCTCGACCGGTTAACCTAAACTTTTACAACGTGTAACTCTTCCTGAGTGTCAGCTGAGTGCAGTGTCCCATGATGGGTTAAGATTTTACTGGAAATGTACCCTGTACGATTTTTTTTTTTTTTTTTTTGTGACCAATAAAATTGATTTGATTTTAGGGAGAAAAAAAAAACGCCTGCTGATTTCTTCTGTTCCTTTCTTACAACTTAATGTAACTCATGTTTCTACTCAGTAACGTATGTGACCTAAAGTTGCAAAGTATGATAAAATGAAAAGTACTAAATTAACATTAAAATTACAAAATCAAATGACTCAGTTTGGTGAAACAAGTAAAAGTAAGTTGCTACTTCCGCCCCTGGTAGTTACTGGCATTGACACTAGCATTCTATTGTTGGACCTTGTCCGAACTATGTTGGCATGAGTCCTTTCATGGAGGCAATTTGACGTTTTCTTTTTTCCTCAGGGTCAAGCTGCAGTGCAACTGTAGCTTCCTTTACTGGCACCGAGCTGTGTTTCCTATCTACCTAGATGATGTGTACGACCACGCCGTGGATGCAGCACGAATACACGTGAGAATGATCACACGCACAACCTTTCTTTGAGACGTTAAATGGCCAAGACTTGCAACCCTGTGTTGGAAAAATTATTACCAAAAGATGACAGAGATCATTGGAGTCTCTTTAACAAACCTTTACCCACAAGTTACAGAGATGGACTGAAGAGCAACTTCATCAGTTTTCACTTATACATTTGAAATTCCCCCTCCTTTCTCCATGTTTACCATGTCCCAAACAGCTGCATTATCTCAAATCTCATTAAATCTACTCCACCTGACATGTGAAGATAGTGAAGTATCTGGAGGGAGGAAGTCTTGCCAAGTTCTTTGAAGATAAATGTGAATAATGTGACCTTGGGTGTTAAAGACAAGGGTGGCTATTATAAGTTATACAAAGAAAGAGATTCACTTTACCAGTTACATTTTTCTAACACCCTGTTTGTAAGGATCACAAAGGCCCGTTTATAATCACTTTAAGAGGAAACCCCCATTTTGATTTTTGAAGTTGTGATTTGCATCACATGCATGGAAGACGGGATCTTCTATTTACTATGAACTATTGTCTTTGTTAATAGTTTGCTTTTTATATGTTTCTCTTCTGCTTGTGTTGGATTGGCTTCCTGGATGATGTCTGTGATTGGTTGGAGCAGTACATGTTTAGTGCGCTGCGGGACAGCGTGCCGTCAATGTTGCACGCCAAACACATGGAATCCTGTGACCAGTTACTGGAGAGCTACGACAAGGAGATCATGGACGTATTTAACGAGGTGAGAACCGATGAAATGAAGTAGCCATAAAATAAAGATGGTGGTGGATAAAGTGAGAGGCAGAAATAGATTGGTGCACAAGTGTCAGAAGGTTTGATTAAATAATTCTGTGTAAATTTAAACCGTTTACCAGCGTTGCAGTCACACATTACTGTTTCTGGGTTACATTTGTTGACCTTGATCTCACTTGTTGTGGCTTTTTACTCTTGTAGCACCTGCTGGACAAGCTGTGTAAAGAGATTGAGAAGGACCTGCGTCTCTCTGTTCATACCCATCTGAAGCTGGACGACAGGAACCCTTTCAAAGTTGGCATGAAGGACCTTGCCCACTTCTTTTCCCTCAAACCCATTCGGTTTTTCAACCGCTTTATCCATATTAAAGGTGATGAAAACATCCAAGGGCGTAGTTTTCATTTCAGCATTGGGCGGGGGTGGACACATTAAGTGTAGGGGTCCAATTTGTGCCTTTTTTGACAAACACTTCTGATGGCTGATCAAAAGTTGTTGTTTTTTAAGACATTTGGTGGAATCTAACAATTTGTACAGCTAATTTTGAACATCTTTGTCATTTTCTAATGTAAATTAAATGCAGATTAAAATGTGTTGGGGTTGTGGGTTGGGGTAAAAGGATTAAACAACTTAGGCTGAGGTGCCCTCTGAGTATTTCTTTAAATATGAATGAATCTGTGTGATGTCTCACTGGTACTGTGTGTGTGATGTTATGACACCTACAGGGAAACTGTAAGATGATGTTGAGGAGGGTGTAACTGACAATCATTTGCCGTATTTTTATTATGTCTACGCAGCCTATGTGACCCACTACCTGGATAAAACGTTCTACAACCTAACCACCGTCGCTCTGCATGACTGGGCCACCTACAGTGAGATGAGAAACCTCGCCACGCAGCGCTATGGACTTACCATGACAGAGGCACACCTGCCCAGCCAGACCCTGGAGCAGGTCTGTGTGCTCACACCCTACACATCATTTAAATTAAAGCAACACTAAGGAACCTTTAGTGGGTGGCAGTCGTTTTGGGGGTCGCTGTAGCTCAGTCAGTAGGGAGTTGGGTTGGGAACCGCAGGGTTGCTGGTTTGAGTCCCCATACAGACCAAAGTATGGTGGTGGACTGGTAGCTGAGGAGGTGCCAGTTCACCACCTGGGCCCTGCCAAGGAGCAAGGCACCGAACATCCAACTACTAGTGGAGTCGTTCCATGGGCGGCCCCCCCCCCACTCTGACATCTCTCCATTTAGTGTGAGTGTGAGTGTTTCAGGCCTGTGTGTAATAACAGCGTAAATTCAGATTTTTGCCCTTGTGGGATTAATAAAGTTTACATTATATACATTAATTTTCCGCTTCGGTCCCCCTACAACGGGGGTGACCACGCTTTTTCAGCTTGCGAGCTACTTTTAAAATGACTAAGTCAAAATGCAAAACTTATTTATTTATTAATATAATGAAAATTATATGGACAATATAAATTGGTGTACCTTGCATAACGCAATTAACCCATGTGCACAATACAACTATGCATTTTTATTTTGTCATCACCTCACTGGGATGACTTGCATCGAAAGAAATCAGCCAGGGATGCGTAGTCCGGACAGTAGCTGCTGATAGGCAGCCTCAAGCAAGTTTCCAAATGATCATCAGTCATGGTGGAACGGTATTTGGACTTAATCTTTATGTGGGAAAAGGCGCTAGTTAAAGTTCGTCAAATCATGGCGCTGCAGCTTTGCGTACGGATGTTGCATTTTTAGTTTAAACAGGTTGGAAGTGGAATTTACATTACCGCTGTTGTCTCATTGGAACTGCAGATCTGCTGAACAATCTGGCAAACTTGCATAGTGCAGGTATAGCAGGTAAAGGGCCGCAAAGTGAATACAGAAGTGCCGTTCACCCTGTTAAAAGGTGATGAACCACTGAAATGATTTTGGAAATATTATTTTCAGGTACATTGTTTTGGTGCGATGTTTGCCAGATCGGGTACCAGATCTGTACTTCAAATGAGACCTTTAGAATAATGGTAATGGACTATTCCGAATCCACTCTGTAGGGGGTAAAGTTCTTCAGTGTTGCTTTAAAGAAGTAAAGGTGATAAATGGTGGATTTCTAACTGGATCCCCTCGTTTGTTCACATCAGGGTTTGGACGTGCTGGAGATCATGAGGAACATTCATGTGTTTGTCTCACGCTACCTTTACAACCTCAACAACCAAGTAAGAAATGAAGCCTCCATATTCCCCTTCTCTCTCTTGAATCAAGCAAGTGTCTGTGCATTATATACAGTTGTTGCTTTCCAACAGATCTTCATAGAAAAGGCCAGTAACAACAAGCACTTGAACACAATCAACATCCGTCACATCGCCAACTCCATCCGGACCCACGGCACAGGAATTATGAACACCACCGTGAGTAAACACAGAAGGCAGGCTATTTGAACTTTTTTTTTTCTCTCAGATATGGGCGTATTGAGGGTTTTCGCCTACCTGTTGCACATCTTTTTTTGTCTTTTATCAGGTGAATTTCACCTACCAGTTCTTGCAGAAGAAGTTCTACATCTTCAGTCAGTTTATGTACGACGAACACATTAAGTCCAGACTCATAAAGGACATCCGCTTCTTCAGAGAAACCAAGGACCAGACTGATCAGAAGGTAAGGAAAGGCTCAGTCCAAATTCATTCATTCATTTATTCATTTTACCACACCAGTTACACAAACAAAGACAAAAGACCTATGGGGAATATTGCATGGGGGCAAAGTGTTAGGCTTTAATTTGGTCAGATGGTTGTGGAGCCCCAATAGGTGAGAGCTGGGAACTGAAATCTAGAATGAACCTGCCAAATGAGCATGTTAAGTTTTCTTATTATCAGACACAGACTTTTCAGTAAATTCAGGGACTCTTTTTTTTTTTTTTAGATTTTCTGTTCCTGGAACCAGTTAGCTGTCTAGTCCCCCTGAAGTTTCTGTTTTTAAAAATACGGTCTTAATAACTTGTCTCTCTGCCACCAGCACCTCCTTTCAGCTGTAGTTGTCCATGTTTTTGTTGCAGTATCCATTTGAGCGAGCGGAGAAGTTTAACCGTGGCATCAGGAAGTTGGGCATTACTCCTGATGGACAGAGCTACCTGGACCAGTTCAGACAGCTCATCAGCCAGATTGGTAAAAAAAAGAACATGTTGCTCTCTTCTTGGCACATAATCTGCTGGCAAATGTAAACCAACACCAATTTGACCACCTTTTCCTAAAGGTAACGCCATGGGCTATGTGCGTATGATCCGTTCTGGAGGCCTCCACTGTTGCAGCAGTGCTATCAGGTAAAAAGCAGTTGTGTACGTTTTGTAATATAAATGTCTGATAAGATGGTCTTGGGCTGAATCTGAAGTATTGAATGACTTAACTCTTGATATCTCAGATAAGAAGTATTTGTTAGAGTTGCCCTGAAACCTTCAAGACTAGAAATCCAACTTTTTGTTTATCTTTTTCTTTTGATAATTTGTGGCTTTCTTCAGGGGGAGTACAGAATATTTCAGTCAACACAAAAAAAAAAAAAAAAAGTCTGACATTTGGTGGAATCTTACCATTTGCACAGCTACATTTGAACATATTTGTCATTTTCTAATCTAAGCATCTACTGCACTTAAATGTATGAGAAGGCCTTGGGCTGAATCTGCCTTTAAGTCTCTGAAATGTGATTAACTGGATACAATGATGTTATTTTATGTCAATATAAGGTTAACTATATTTTCTCTTTTCTGTCATATCTCACTAGTATGTTTTTTATGTCTGTCATCTCCAGGTTTG
Source organism: Etheostoma cragini (assembly GCF_013103735.1). NCBI lineage: Eukaryota > Metazoa > Chordata > Actinopteri > Perciformes > Percidae > Etheostoma > Etheostoma cragini. The sequence continues at coordinate 26,469,884 of NC_048414.1, forward strand.
TCCCCGACCTGGAGGATATAGTCAACTTTGAGGAGCTGGTGAAGGAGGAGGGACTATCGGAGGACACCCGGAAAGCTGCTAGGTAAGGCATTTGAAGACCCTGCACTTATTAATGTTTTAAATTATAACTTGCATGTGTTTGTTTGTTTTTTGTTTTTTTGTGGATATGTCCACAACATTTGGGTTATTTATTTTCAGCTCCAGTAAGTGTTTGGGATTAATATTTCTATCAAGCATACAAGAGACTCTAGGTATTTTCAGTGTAGTTCCATTTGTAGACCTGTAGGGGGCACCACAGCTAGAGAAAATGTATCGGAAACATCACCCGTTGTTTGCACAGTACTTCTTTAATCTTGTGGGTCCTTCCCAGTGTCCTAGATTCAGTGTTGGGAGATCTGACCAGCAACTCTGCAGAAGGGACGGAGTACTTCAAGATGCTGGTGGCGGTGTTCGCAGCCGAGTTTCGCAGTGCCAAGAACATGCACCTGAGGAACTTCTACATGATTGTACCCCCACTGGTCAGTGTCGAGACCTTTCTGTCTGCTCTCTCCTCTGCCTGTTTGTTTTTCTTTACCTTGTCTCTGTGTTTTAATGGATTAAAAAAACAAATCTGGCCCATAGACGGTGAATTTTGTGGAACACTCCATCAGCTGCAAAGAGAAACTCAACAAGAAGAACAAAACGGGAGCTGCTTTCACAGATGATGGCTTTGCTATGGGTGAGTGGGCTCCAGCAATGATCAGCTTCATGCTCTACACTAGTTCTGCTTTGTGGCTGTTGACTCGCTGTCTTCTTCCTCTCCAATACCGCTGTTAACCCTCTCTCTCGCAGGTGTGGCGTACATTCTGAAGCTGCTTGACCAGTATCTGGAGTTTGACTCGTTGCACTGGTTCCAGGCCGTCAGGGATAAGTACAAGAAAGAGATGAATGCTGTGGTGAAGGAGCAGAGCGTCCAGTCTGCCAGCCAGGATGAAAAGTTGTTGCAAACTATGAACCTCACTCAGAAGAGGCTGGATGTCTACCTTCAGGTACAGTGCCTGTTGGCATGTCAAAGAGGCACACACCCCTCTCTTAACAAGAAGTATAATGATGCCATAGTCTGAGTTTTTTAGCCATCAGGCATTGTTAAACGTATGCTGATTTTGGCAGTTGCTGTTTTTACAATGTATCCAAAGTGGATTTACGGATGTTTAGTCACGATCAACGTAAGAGATAATATCCTCGGTAAGTGTAGGTCAAATTCTAAACAAATTGGGTTTAAAGTACTTAAATTGCCTCAACAAGGTGTATGTCACACACACTGCCGTACTACAATAACTCGCTTTCAGCTGTCCCTTTCTCCTCGCACAGCATCTTTGCCTCTTGTTTCTCCCTCCCTGTCTCATGTAAAATCGTTGTTCACTCTGACCTCTTTGTCTCCCAGGAATTTGAGCTGCTCCACTTCTCATTAAGCAGCGCCCGGATCTTCTTCAGAGCAGACAAGACTGCAGCCGAGGAGACTCAGGAGAAGAAAGGTTAGGTGGTGTTATGATTAATGGAGTCTTTTAATTATGCAAAACTACCCTGCTATATAGGCTTTTTGAAGATGATTTTTTTCATAGAAAGATGGTACCGCAATTAATGAAAGGTGACGTCAGTGTATCTTCATCCTCCTTTACATCTCACAAAAAACTCACTTTTTTTTTTCCCCCACCAGAAGAAGCTTCCAAAGCAGGAGGTACAACCCCCACTGAACTTGCCTCAAAGTGACCCTCCAGATCAGCGTACTGGCAAATGAGGGAAGTGTGTGTGCACCGGGCCAGAGGAGGAAGTTTGAAGAGAGGATCTCAAGCAGCAGATTGCACTGAAATGTGTGTGCAGTTCATGGAGAAATGACCGTAAACTGGATGAAACAGAAGCCAATTGAAGGATATTGTTTCTCTTTACGTCCCATGAGAAAGCAGTCATCCTCCTTAGAGAACAAATGTGCTTAAGTGCTACAGCAGGAAGTGTCCTTTTCTTGTTTCCATTACACAGAAACATCAACGTAACATCCCCTCAGCTTTGAAGTGTTCGCAACAACTAAATAAATTTCATTTTGAATATGTAGCATTTACGTAAGAGACAGCAGTTTGAAAAGGTCAGGTGGTGTAACAAGTGTAAGGTAAAGGTGAATGCTATCCTCTGCTATCCTGCCTTTTGATACTTCTACATCCAGTTTGGATGGACTGGATCATTTTAGTGGAAGCATTAGCTTTATGCGTGTCCTCTGCTAATCAGACAAATTCAATCAATAATTGAGTTGCATTTGTTTTAATTTCCCTACTTTATTCCAATGTAATAATTGTGATTTTTCATGACCTTCAATGGCAGCGTTGTTCATAATCCCTCTGTAGATTATAGCACAGTAACAAGGACTTCAATGTATAATGTTCCATTTGTGTGCCATATTTGTCTGCTGCTAGTTTTTGTTCTGTCTATTTTTATACATTGTATGAATGTATGTGCCTTTCTAAACTGTGGATACCTGGTTCCGTGACCTAATTCCTTTAGACAATGCATTTAAACACAAGATTCTGGATTTAGCATAGTACAAGACTTCCCCACTTCCCCAGACTTGTCCCAATTTTATATTGATCAACATGTGAACATGAGGCCATAATTTGGTCTAAATTGCATTCCATGAATTGACTTACAGATAAAGTTTTAAGTGTTTGAAGGGTAATAAAACTTTCAACAGATATGTCTCTATCATAAGTTTGTAATGGAAGCCATTAAATTCAGTTAAGATACTGCGAAATGTTTAAAGCACATTGTGTACTAAACAGCTCTGTGTACTATAAAAAAATAATTAGTACACGTTTGCATGCACATTTTTACATTAAAACTGACTCCATGAAATGGAGTTCTTAAGGGATCCCTGAGTTTATAAAAGCAATACACATACATACGCACACACAAAGTGGTTCAGGAAAGCTGTTTTTACTTTAATACAAAGAAAAGCAGCTTTTTTAACTTCAGAAAATACAAGTTTGGTCTGAATTCTTTTCTCTCTCCTTTTCCTATGAAATGCTGCCATTTACAGCTGTTCAAACAGCTTGAATTAAAAGAAATCCCTCCTTTTGGACTCCGAACTTGAGATGATCTCCAGGTTTATTTTTTCTTGTTTTATTTGGCTGAGAATCAGGCCTTTCCTTAAATGAGATTTCAATGCGACACCCTGTCCAGCAGATCCAGAAATGTCCTGTTGCGTCCACATATTGCATCCATGCTCACCTCATAAAAACGAGGTACAAGGCAGGGCAAAATTTCTTCCAAAATAGATGTAATATATATATATATACATACATATATATATAGCAATCATATATACACATTCGTAAATACATATACTATTTTAAGTGATGCAACGAAACAAAAATTTACACATTTCTTACAAAATTGTAACAAAGACTGGAAAGTGTTTTGTTTGCTCTGGAGAAACGTGTTGCTGTTTAGCCTCCGGGAGGATGTGAAACCAAAGTAGTCTCCCAGATTCGTGTCCATGTTCAACTGGCACAGAACTCGCAGAGAGAGCCGTACAGAAGAAGAAACATGTACGAGACAGAAAACAAATATGTGGCGGTGCAAATACAGATGTAGGAATCAATTAAATGGAAGGAAGAAAAAAAAAAAGAAATTGAAAAAGTTGAGATGAAAAGGGATGCATGTGGAAAAGTTGCATTAACCCCCCAAAATCATAAAAGCAAGGGAAAGAAAATGATCACGGAGTGTTGACATAAAAAAAAAAATTCACAAACAAATTTTGTGTTCTTTTATTACTAAATATAGTGCAACAATAAACATTGCATTTCTTTCACCCTCCCACTTGCGTCTGAGGATGTTAACTTTCCTTGCCATTTTTTCCGTTTTTAACTCATGGCGAGGCGTAAACCTTGTTCTGTCACGGTCCTGTGCCACAAGGTCAGTCCTCCTTTCTAAAAGAAAACAGGCTTCAGATTCAGAGACGTAAACATAACACAGACCCTGCTCGAAACGAGACAAAAAAACAGGAGGAACATAAAGAATAAAAACAGAACAAGTGTTGGTGTTTTGGGCAGCATGTAATTTTGGAAAGGCAGGGCAGTTTTGATGGTGGCAACAACCAGTCAGATAGCCAAATCCTCGAGGAATAAAAACCAAGCTGTGTGGATCACAGCGCCCCTCCTGGACAACCGTGTTGTGTGCAGGAACCGTTGCGGCCCTTTGGACTGGTCGGGCCTTAGAAGGCCTGCTGGGCTGGGTTGTAGTTGAATGTTGTTGGCACATGAGGCCTCTCTTCCAGCTTGTCATACTCCAGATGAAATTCCTTAGAGATGCAGACAATTTTTTTATTGTCTCTAATCCACAACAAAAGCCAGAACACGTGATGCTATTTAGCCAGGTAGTGAAAGTACAGACAGATTCTTACCTTCGCTACTTTTCTCCAGTTAAGACAATCAAAAAAGTAGTAGGTTCCCCTCTCGTAGGCGTTGGTCTTCAGCGTTGGCTCCATGCCGGGCGCCCTTGTTATCCAAACCCTCTCCTCTTTGTGGTACCTCCAGTCCCGGTTGAAGCTGGAGAGTGAAGTCATGACCAAGGAATGAGAGAAAAGTGAAGAACCCCAGGGATTCACCTACATCTTTACCCCGAAGAACCATAAAAACCCCACCAATCAAAGCTTAAAGAAGGCAAAGAGGAAGGAGCAACTGACAGCTTGCCACACACTTTAAATTGATTTCAAAAGAGCTCTGAACACTGTCCAGATCAGGATCAAACTTAAATGATTTCCAGTGGGAATTTATAAGAGTAATGCTAGATGACATTTCTGCAGCAATCACCATTCAATAGTTTAAAGTACTCACAGCTCTACTGCTGCCAGAAGCTGTAGCAGGTCTCCACCGTTCATGTAGTAAAGGTAGAACAACAGGTCTTCACCGTATCGTGCCAGTTTAATTGCAGCCAACTGGATGCAGGACAGCAAAGAATAAGGAGAATTAGTTTGGTAGGCCCATTTACCACCAACCTATTGGGGCACTGCTGTGAAGCTCATAATTACCTTGTCCCTTATGTGGATATTTGTTAAGTATTCAGACGGAACGTGGAAGTCTGAAACGGCAAGAACATGTAAGAGTGACTAAAACAAACTTATTACAAGAAGACTTTTCTATATTCCACACGATTAAAAATCACGATGCAGTACCAAAATGGCCATGCGGTAATGTTTTGCCAGATCAGATCTCATTGCTGATTGAATGTGTCCCCTCTTGGAATCAAATCCTATTGATACCGTTATTAAGATTTAGAGTAAAAATTTGTGTGATTAATATGTCAACCTTCAAATAAAGCAGCAGCAGCAGAGTGCAACATGAGAGCTTATGCTTTAAAAAGTGGAGATTTCAGCAGATCATATGGCCAGTTCCACGGAGATGTGCAGCTAGATATTGGTCCCTAGAAACCTGTCTGTCATCCTAGAAATGTCTTCAGACTGAAATCCTGAAAGCTATTCAGGACCGTCAAATGATCACCTAATTAAAAGTTAATTATAAGAGATGTTCAAAGTCATCCTCCCTCATATTATTCACATGAATGCCTTACCGATGTCTTGAGGTCGACAAGGTGACGAGGCCCAAGGAGAGGCAAACTTGGGGTACAAGTTTCTGTCAGGAAAGAAAGTTGCCGTGAGTTCTTGCCACGATGGACATCAACAACAACATTTGCCGGACAGTTACAGAACAAACTAACAAAACAATGACTATTCAAACCGAGAAGAAAGAAAGAATATTGAAAAAGCAGGAGGGAAACTTCACTAGCGGAGTGTCTTTGTCCTTGTATGCTGGTTATTCTGAGCAAGGCGATTAAACTATAGATTACATAAGTGTATATTTGAATGCTTTTACGATCATCAAATCAAATCATGGGCATCATAAAGCTAGTAGGGCTATGGCGACATGAAGTGAAAATATTATTTATCAAGTTTGCTACTGATATTTTACTTTTTCTGGCTAATAGTTGTTGCACATTGAGTAGGTTCCACATAATTTGTCTTTTGTGCTCTATTAATTATTACAATATTGAGGGCGGAATATTGTTTGCAGTGAAGAAAAAAAAAAAAAAAAACATCAGTATGGTTGTTTGGCTTCAAAATATTTGGATGATACTGCTAAATATGTCTCACGTTAATATGTCATGTGGTTTTTTTACCCTTCTGGAGGCAAAAATGGTACAATGAGTCCCGCAAAAGAGCCAAATCTTCCCCAGTGTTAACCCTTGTGTTGTCCTCCCGGGTTTAAAAAAAGACTGAAATTTAACATTTTTTGTCCCTTTTCATTTTTGGGGGGGGGGGGGGG
>NC_048414.1:26476240-26509970 GCF_013103735.1 Etheostoma cragini
CTAACACCATCTCACCACAACTAGTTTTACACTACTTTTTGGAATTCATGGTTGATAACCCTCGTTTATATAGAATTATACCTTATATGTGAGTTAAAAAAGCAGAACTTATGAATTATTTTGACCAACAGTTAAGATCAGAGGAACGTACAGATGAGTTTAGTCAGGAATGAAACTGATCAATTTTATTTGCAAAGAGTGTTGGATGAAATCTCATCCCGTTTTTTGTAGTAATTTGGTTAAAAAGAAACCCATATTTTAAATATAGACATTTATTAGGAGGGGTCAAATTTGACCCAAGGACAACAGGAGGGTTAAAAATGAGCAGTAAAAAGGGTTAAGTAGTTCCTGTACCGATCCAAGGCAGAGCTTAACTGAGACGTTTTAGGTGAAAAGGAAAGCTAGACAAATGACATTGTAACCATCTGTGCCTGCAACATGTATTATACAGTAGGCCATGTAGCATTTAAATGGGTGACTGAGTTTCATTACTCGACTCTTGATTTATTTATCCCACTTCCTTTGTTGGACAAATACCTAGTGGCTAGGGAAACCCTAGACGTTACTGTATTTAGGGTAGAACAGCTGTCTTACTCTGGTGAGTTTAAGTTGAGTCCCAGTGTCGTGAGGTCACTTCCTAGCGCCAGATGGACCATCCCCGGATCGGTCTCTGCTGCCCGGATAAACGTCAGCAGGCCAATCATGCCGAATTGGTCTGTCACCATTCCTGAGGGAATGTTCGTCACCCGACCTGCAGCAGCAGGATAATTCAGAGTTCAACAGACCGCTGGAACTGGGCTGTGAACTACAGTTAATACTTACCGTCAATACAGTACCTCCATATTTCTAACCCACACTTAGTGCACGCACTGGAGAGCAAACCAAGCCAATTGTTTTGTTTAACAAATGATGGTCACAGACAGACTAATGGAAGGATGATGATGGTCTGTATCATACTGAACATATTCTTTTTGGATTCCTCACTGCAGCCTATCCAATAAAGATCTAACCCCAAATGCAGGGTAGAGAGCCCAACTGCCTCACCCAAGTTGTGCGATTAAGAAGGGATGTCTCAGTGGAATTGGAGCGATACGATTGGCTGAGAAGTCTCACCATCGGGCAACACCTGGATCCCTTTCTTCTGGTTGTTGTTCTGTGCTGAGGTCGTCTTGTCGCCGGGGAACTTCGGCCCATCTGCATTGGACGTGCTCTTGCTTGTCGAGTTCAAGTTCTAGAAACAGAGAAAACCAGCTTCACGCACAGACAAATGAAACACGTACGAATGCATAATAAGTCATTCTCTATGATGTGTAACCTCGACGCACACCATTTCACCATCTATCCTGTCAGATTGTGTTGTGGGGTGATCAGTGGCTCGAACTTACAGTTTTGCTGTCATCGCTATTCAACGAGGGGTCCTTATAGTTTGGGCCAGGCAGTGCAGGGAAGTCCTCGTTATGGATGGAGAAATCCTGTGTCTGTTCTGTTGATGGCTTCGTCACCATGCCAACTTGATGAGTATGATGATGATGATGATGATGATGAACACAGTGAAGTAGAGATTATAATTCCCCAAAGAGTAATGAGCATTAAATCACAACAAAAGGGTATCACAAGCTATTCTGGTATCTGCTGACTGCATTAAAACAAAAGCCTTGGCTACTATTATGAACCCAATCAAGAAGCTAATATCTATTCCCTCTCCTAGGGGAACCTACTTCCTTTAACTTAATGTGTGTAAAAAATAAGACACTTTCTCCGGCCTAATGGCCTACCATAAGGAGCCCGTCCAGCCAGTGGGTTGAGCACCGGTGTTGGGTTTCCCGTCCCTTCTCTCCGACTCCTGTCTGCTAACGCAGGGAAGTCTGACAGATCCAGTCCCGTTACATTTTCACTCCCATCTGCAGTAATAGGAAGGTTAGGAACTTGTAATATGTACCGGCACCTTCGACTGAGTTTATCTGTGTAATAATGTGTGATTGTATTACCCTGTAAATGTATTAAAAAAATAGCCCTCCCCTAAGTAACAACTGCTGACCAAACACAACAGCTAATTTCTAGTCGGTACTCACCATCTGTTTCAGCAGTCAAACATGAATTGGTACAACGGTGTGGCATTACCGTTTTTCCAGAAATTATATTCACAAATGTTCACCAAAAAAATACAGATTTTTCCAAAAGGAGCCAAATCAGTTTAAAGCAGTTGTGCTTCCTGCTTCAAAAGGACACGGATCACTGCATTTTACAGTGGACACGGTCGCCTCATCATGTCCACAGCTCAGTCTTTTATGCAGCTACGTGTACTTATAGAATGTAAATTTTTACTGTGTTTTTTGTCAAATTGAATTCTGTATATTCAATGCAAACACAGACACATTCAAGGAGTGTTTTGTCTGAGTTAAACCCCCAAACTAATGATCCCTTGGTTTACCCACCTGGGTTAAAACACACTAACCTGTGCCATTGAAGATCGTGCTTGATAATGAGTTGTTCATCCCAAACCCCTGATTGCGGTTCATACCAAACCCTGACATGCTGCAAAGATTAAGAAAATTAAAAAAAAGACAAGTCCAGCTACCAAACATGATTTGTCCTTAAATTAAAAAAAAAAACACCTAAATCAAGAACTGTGATATGTGCAGGATCCGTCTACCTGTTTATTGTGAAGGGCTGGCGTGCTGGCTGCTGTTTGGGCATACAGATGATACTGGGCGAGCTGCGGTTGGGGCTGCCCAGCCCCGAGCTGCCCATACTATTGGTCCTGCCGCTCAACCCGATGCCTTGACCGACCTGAGAGTGGTTCAGCATGTTCCTTGTGTTCATCGGCAATGTCCCCCTGTTAAAACAGCATAAGGTCTGATTTTGTGGATTTCATTTTTTGGCTCATGTCCTATTACCTGGTATCTTTTATTGTTATAAACCACACACAAGTATGTATCAAAACGGAGTCTGCAAACTCATAAAAAATAAGTGAACAGCTTCATACACACCTGCTTGGTGATGGAGGGGTATGGAGGGACATCGTGGGGACACCGGTTGTTGGGGCGATATGACTTGGTAGCTGCGAGCCTTGCGTTAGATTTCTATTTAACTGAGGTGTACTGTTCCCCATGCCCCTTACCGAGAAGCCGAGCGCACCTGCAGGAAGACGTAGAAAGAAAAACACAGAAAATCAAAAGCTATCAGACAACCCAGAGAAGATTAATCTGCAATATGTCACGTTGAAATTCAAACTTTCAGTAGGTTTCACAGTTTATTAGCAATAGTGCCCCATAAATACCTGCTATGTTCATTGCACTCATGCTCACAATTGTTGAACGCAAGAGTTCTATTCACTCCAAATATGCTACATATGAGAATACTGGTATGCAAAAACAAAACAAAAAAACACTTACTTTGTGGACCGTACAAACTCGCCCCAAGTTGCGACAGCTGCCCCGACGACGATGGCGAGGGAGAGGGCAGCATCTGAAGGAAAACATTTGAGGACTGGAAAGAGTAAGATAACTAGAAAATGCCTCCTCTGATGTTAACTCAAAGGCATGACCGATGTGTGCAGATATGTTGGCAAAACTCACATCTTTGTCCGACCGATGTGGGAACATCGACGGCTGGCTGTAATACATGTTTTCATCTGTGAAGTCGTTATCGACTACCTCGACGAACTCGACAAATTTCTTTCTAGCACCAAACATGCCTTTTGTCACCTGAAGAGAGAGCAGAGTGGCTTTTAAAGAGGTGCAAGGAGTAAATAACTGAACAAAAGAATGTCAGTGAAGATCACATTACTAATCTAAATACACAGATTCCTCTTCAAAGCCTATTGTTAAAATATATCTGAGTAAATCTATTTATTTGTATTATTAATTGTTCCATGTTTGAACCTTTTTATGTACAACAATTGACAGCATTGCATAGTATTTATTCTGCACCTGGCCCTTCCATTCCTTGACTGACACTAATTTTTAATCAACTTTTAATACATAGGACACAGGGTTTTCTGTGTCCACATTTAAATCATATGGGGGGAAAAGTGCATTAACTCATTTCATTGTAAATTACTGTGATATATTTGGCATCTTGGGGTTGTTAAAATAAAGTTTGGAACAGCTTTGTGTCTAGTTTGTCATGATGTACAGTCACAATGGAAGAACATGTTGAACTTTTAAAACAAAAACTATTCCATTAACCAGCTGACAGCATAACTAACCGTTAATGTCCTCCCTGTTTAACTACTATGGGGTTTTACTTTGTCTGAAATGATGAATAGCTATTTTGACACTGCTAAGGAAATTAACAGCAATGCTAACATGCTAGTTAGCCAACACTAGTGTAGTTAGCCAATGTTACCAGGCAAGAGGCTTGTAATCAATTTAGGTTAGCTAAGCTAACTTAGCTTAACGGCAGTTCGCAAGTGGGCTGCCTTAACAACGAGCTGGCTAAGTACCACGACATAGAAATACCTTTTAACTCCACAAACACCCCGACTAAGCTACCAAGCAGCAGTCACTATAAGGAAGTAATTTGGGCCCTCTCCGCCTCCATATATCCTCAGTCAGCTGTCTGTTTTTCTCGGCACGGTTTACGCTCCGTTTGCAGCAGCAGCAGCAGCTACAATCTGTAGCAGCTAAAGGCTAACGATTCGCTCCGTATCGAAACGGAGGAAAACAGCGACATACATCGCGCATGCCGAAGGCTTAATTGTGAACCGAGCCGATTTATTATAAATAGAAATAAGTCAAATATCCTTACCGCATCAATTTCCCTTCTCTACGTTAGATCCAAGATGGCTGTGTATATTCTCAATCGAAAGAGGGATAGCCTTTACCCTCTGACCTTACAACCTTCTGACCACTTCCGTACACAAAACTCAACATGTCAGAAAGTCATCAGTTCCACATAGGGTGCTTAATAAAAGAGCAAAAAAACAATAACCATAGAAAATGTGTATATTTTTCAGTGAATATGATTAGGGACAGAACTGTCACCACTGTCTCTACCCCCCTCCTGTGACCATAAGTTGTCTTGCATTATGAAAAGGTGTGTAGTTCATAGAGTGCATAAAAACTAGGTGTAGTTACAGAAGAAGCTTCTTTTTATTATAATGTCGGAATGTCAAGATAATGCTGATTCTTTAACTTAGTTCCTCAAAACTGTTAGATTGGCACCAGAGTCATGTTTTGGCTTTTTTCTTTGAATATTACTAATAACTCCTATGGGGCCCCTGAAGCCCCCACTTCATTGTATCACTTTGTGTAAAATAAGCCCAACAGGACATGTTTGCCCAGGGGCCTCCTGGCAGGTTTATTTGGGTTTGCTGCTAGATACTCAAATTGTTACTGACAAACATATCCCAAAATTATCACATTTGGATTGAAGTGACCATAACGTTTAATGGAAGTAGCCCAGTCTGTAGGGAGTTGGGTAGGAAACTGGACGGCCACTGATTCAAGTTCCCATTCAGAGTGTGGAATGAAAGCCGGAGAGATGGCACTTCACCTCCTTGAGCAAGGCACTGTACCGCTCAGGGCGCTGGTCCAGCACTGGCAGCTCTGACATCTCTCCATTTGTGAATGAATAGGTCCTGAGCATGTGTGTGTGTGTGTATTTCAGGCATGTGTATATTGTGTATATTGTACTTTCCCCACTGGGGATCAATAAACAGTATAAATTTGCAGAACTTAATTTCAGCAGAAATTGGCTTGTAATGATCAGAAAAGGAGATCAAAGATGACATAAATGATGGCGTCATTACATTAAATTCTTGTGTAATCACCTAATAGGACAATTAATATAACACCTGTGCTTTTTCTGCTAAATGTCTGCCAAGAACAGGGTATGGTAGGAACATGGTTCTTTCTGTGTGCTCGGTCTAGATTGTACAACTTACATTGTTGCCTGTTTGAGGCGCCCAGACAGTGAGTGGATAAGAAGAATGACAAGTGTCAGTGAGTGAAAACAGACAATGGGCAACCATTGTCCCTACTGATAAGGAAAATTAAAATTCTTTCTCAGTTTTATCCCTAGAAAACAGCCGTAATGAAGGTATGCAAGATAGCATGTGCAAAAAGGGTAAGACTTGCCCCAAGAACGATAAATAGAAAATTATTTTCGCCAATAAAAATAAATGCCTACATGGAAAACTAAAACATGAGCATGAGATTTGTTTATTTTAGAGTGGTTATTGCACTAAAGTCTGGACTTTACAAAGACTACCTAGTTGATGTTCAAGCAGGTCAATTGTGGCCCTGACATAACACAGACCTAGAGTCATGCACCCTGCACTACACCTAGGTACACCTCCAAGGTTTTATTTCCCTCCCATGCATAAACACCCAATAATTTACTACAATCGAAAAACATTGACACATTCTTGAGATTATTCCACAGCACAGGACCACTTGACTGGCTCAGTGGCACAGTCCCAGAACTGCGACGGGGCCGATTAAAACAGTATGTAAATGACCTTTCCCGCTCTTTCGTCACAAAACACTTCTTAAGCTTTACAACTCTGCCCCTCCCTGTCTCTCTCTCTCTCTCTCTCTCTCTCTCTCTCTCTCTCCCACCTCTGCCATCTCAGAGAAGAAGGGGGGAAAGTCATTAGACACAAATGGGGAGGAGAGATCGCCATTAAAATCAGGGCAAAGCTCAGAGCCACTGAGAGACAGTGAGAGGACTGCATTGGGGAATATCTGCCCAGGGAATACAATCTGTTTTCAGCCCATTAAGTTGGATAAACAAATGGCTTACTGTTGGAGATGCCATGGACATCATGAGGAAGACTAGGAAGTAGGTGCTGTTCAATTCTTATTATGATCATCTTTACACTTCTTATGTTTTCTACCAACAACTCGTGATGCTTAATTTCATTGTTGTTTTCATGGCTTTAATCAGATGAAAGGGTCTCATTCAGCATTATGATAATTTAATTATTTTATTTAATTTGACAATTAATTTAATTATGATACATGACTACAGCTCCATAATGCAAGATGCAGTATTACAAAAATGCATTACATTGTTGCAAACTTGTTTTGTTTTTTTCTAAAGATCAATAACTCCAGAAGGGTGGTAAGGAACATTAATGGGATGCCGTGAAATGTACTTGAAGACTCCAAGAGCCTCTCTCAGTGCAACCCTTGTCTGGGCCTCAATTGATGTTGTGGAGCAGTGGTGACGCCGAGACTGGGCGAGATGGGTAACGCCATGCGAAGCGTTATTGCCTTCATTCCCTCAGAGCGCTGTCAACGTTTCCTAGTGGGGGACCTAAAGGAGATGCCGCCCGATCGGACCCTGGATCTGAGCAGCCGGCAGCTGCGCCGGCTGCCTGTTGCTGCCTGTGCTTTCAATGAGCTGGTGAAACTCTACCTGAGCGACAACAACCTCAGCAGCTTACCGGATGAACTGCAAGGCCTGAAGAAGCTGCAGCTCCTGGCCCTCGACTTCAACTGCTTTGAAGAGCTCCCTGTAGTTGTTTGCAGATTGCCCCAGCTCAGCATCCTTTACCTGGGTAACAACAGGCTTTACAGCCTCCCCAGAGAACTGAGAGAGCTAAAGGAACTCAGCACACTGTGGCTGGAGACTAATTGCTTCACCGTTTTCCCCAAGGTGGTTTGTGAGCTGTCTAATCTCAAGACCCTGCACCTTGGTTATAATCAGATAGAGAGTTTACCAAAAGAGCTTGGAGGGCTGGAAGAGCTAAGAAGTATCTGGCTTGCAGGGAACCAGCTGGCAGCGTTCCCACTAGTGTTGCTGGAAATGCAATTTTTAGCTGTCATTGATGTGGATCGGAATAAAATACGCTACTTCCCAGGCCTGGCTCACATGCAGGGGTTGAAACTTGTCATCTATGATCACAACCCCTGCGTTAATGCCCCTGTAGTGGGCGAGGGAGTCAGAAGAGTCGGGCGCTGGGCGGACAGCTCGGATGATGAGCAGGAAGACGACGGGTCGAAAGTAGCCAGCGAGACCACAGCAGAGGTCACGGAAGTACACCCCGAGGAGGAGCACAACATTTAGGTTTAAGGAACAAAGTGACCCTGAGCCGTGGCGAGGCCTGGCAGTACAGAATGACGTTCAAGTGGGACACTTAACGCTGGGTGGTGTGGTCTTCATCAGGCTGATGGCATTTTGTCTATATATGGTAAAGCCAAGTTGTTGTACAAGTTCTACAGAAACTTTTTTAAAAGGGGACATTTGAAACTTAAAATAAAAAAATGTTTGACTGTTAGTGTCTCTTTGAATTAGTAATACTGTGTTTATGTCTTCAAATGATTACCTGAAACAACAGTGACATTGTAAATTGCTATTCATTTTCAGCTTTTTCAAAGCTTTTGAACTATTTTAAGGTATTGTACAAGACACACAGTACATTCATTTAACATATTACTACAGGTTGTAGTATAGGCTATATGCATTTCTACTTCATATTATATGTGAATTTGCATTACACTCTTCTTTTAAACTGACTATGCAGTTGGTCAGTATGGCAGGGACTAAGAAAAAAAAGGATTCAGATTTTGTTACGCACATTTTTGTTTGAGCAGAGTGCGATGTAATATCTATACCTGCTAAGGCTAAATACAGTGAGGATTTTAATACAAGAGATGGATGATTTAAGTCAATTAGTGCACTCCTTATCCAGACCAATGCATAATTTATCTGATAGATGGGGGCTGTGGTTTGAATAAAAGCAGCTAATGGGCTTTAATATCGCTGTCATAAGGTTCACAATGTGAAACAGATCGTAAATGCAGCTTTCCAATTCCTCAGAGTACAAGGGAAATGTTCAGTAAACAAGATAAAATGTCATTCCACAATGTATCGTTTTAGGCATTTTTAACAATCCATAGAAAAAGAGACTACTGTGGGCCTTTTACTGGAAATGTGATTATTTCACACAGCATGAATACATAGAACTACTGTATTAGCTTCAATTCAGCCTCCTATTTAAAATAACAACTCATTTATTGTGTGTTTATGTAACTCTAGAGGTCCAATGAACACATAAAATATATAATTCTGTTTTATTATTCCGATACTGTACAGTGTATGTCAAAAATAATCTAGATTCTGTTATACTGCCCTCTAGCTCATCTAGATCCAAAGACTCCACTAACATTTTCCACTACTGTACATTCAATCCACTTTTGGGGTTGCAATGAGCTTTAACTGCCAAAACTGTATTGTTCTTATCAACATGTACTTCACATCACCCTCGACTGATTCTCATAACTCTTTTCTTTCTTTTTTTTGGACATAAAAAAGTCTTGATTTTAACTCAATCATTTTGGTTTAAGGATTATTTAAGAATAATACAACAATGACACTAAAGCAACACATCCTAGTATGTAAAATACTAATTACTAATAAAATTCCTTTTATGTCTTAACTTTAATACCATAATCAGGTGTTGTAATGGACATCATGTCACATTAATAATTTATACTGTTTATTGATTTAGACTCTGTGTATACTTTGTTAGTAATCACTACACACATTATTATGGGAATGACAAAAATCTGCTTTATGATTTCAATATGAACTTTTCACGCATAACCTTTACCATGTAGTTGATATAACATTAATATATAGTGTGTGTGTTCAGCCTACACAGGAGCCAGATCAGCAGGCGGATCTGAGGCCTCTACATGAAATGAAAGTTCCAGAAATATGTCCAAAATATGGCATTGTTACAAAAAAGACCAGAATGAAACTTATTAAAATTTGCATCTCTGACTTGGTGCAGAAACATGGATTGTAAGTACAGTATATGAACGTGAACTATATATATTATTTTTGTATCTTATAAGAGTACCACAACTGTCATGGTTGGACTATATTAACAACGTACAACCTATGTGCATTAAATGTAATTGTGACTGTTGTAAGTGTATGAATTGCAATCGGGGAATAAGGGTTAAAGTTTATCTATATAGCACATTAAGTAACAGTCACTACTGCCCCAAAGTGCTGTACGAATATAGATCACATAAGATGAAACCGGAAGAAACCCTTCTAAAACAGAATATGTCAATAACAATAAAAACAGACAGTTAAAAACTTTACTCAAATAAAAAACAATACCGTGTCACACCTAAGCTTATGTTAAAAGCCACATAAAGTATACGGACGTTCTCATTTGCTTGATACAGGGCCCATTTTTTGTTGACACTTGCTTTTTAATCACATTTGACAGTAATGTCCATTTTAAAACAAGAGAAAAAAGGTCTCATGAGTTGTTTTTTTGTTTCACTAGTTATCCGTCCACTTCTGAAAAGGTGGTTCCCCATCTTCCCGTTGCTTAAATTCCAAAATAGACGGAAGAGGAGAAGTTTTTGAGTAAACAGTCTCTTAGTGTTTTTTTTTATTAAAACTTTCATCCAGTTTTTTTGTTACGATTTTATCCAAGTTCATTTTACGGTAAGGCGGAAATCTACTTAGTCCTGAATGTAAACCCAGAGATACTTTGTTGCTTCCTGTATTCTAACTTGACAGTATGTGTGATACTTTATTGGCTAAATTTAAAAGTTTAATTTAATCTTCTAGGCTGGTATAAAAACACACAAGTTGGCCCTCACAAGTTCTACTTCCATTCAATGATGTTCTGTATCTGTAATAATTATTTAAAGGAGCAACATTTATATATATTATATATAAACTATATATTAAATCATAAAATGACCACAATATGCCATCAGACATTAAGGAAACATGCTAATTTGAAATACTTTATTTTCTGACAAAAATGCTAAATCCAGTATTACTATTAGCCTCTATTTTCACTCGATTTGTTCACGTTGCACTTGGATTGCTCCGATGCTGCAGGAAATTCTGCAGATGCGTGAATTTTCTGTTTCCTTCTGCTTTCGTTGTGTTGGAATTTCAAATGTGGCGGATTTCTGAGGACTATGGTTACCTGGTCCTCAGATGTCTGCAGGGTAAATCCAGACAGCTGGTAGACTATCTGTCACATCAGAGTTATACACAGAAAGACAGACACAAAAACACACAAAATCATCACAACACACCAGGGGAAAAAAACTGGAATCATAATTTCCATACAGTAAAGGAGGAAATGTAACAAATAACTCTATATAACGTGCAATTATATATGTATGAGGTGTAAAAAGCATTTGACACAATGTAAAAAAATAGTTGATTATATCCCGCTTCTTTTTATTAGTATTTTTTATTAATATTGTTTTCTGTGTACAGTGTGGAATGTTGAATGGACCTATTCTGGAGGGGCACAGCTAACCCTATTTCCAGTGAATTTAGTAAAACTAAACCCCTTCACTGACATATTGTATTCTGCATATGACATATGCAGAGCTTTTGAAAAGATATGGTCTACACGTTTTGACGGAGAAACAGCTGTTGCAGCTGTTACTGCAGAATGATCCATTTCTGCTTCCTGATGTAGGTTGTACCGGCAATAGTACTGCATCTATTACCATTGTGTAGAAAACAATGTGTATTTTTGAATAAACACGTACATTTGTTTTGTGTAATGATATGGTTGTTGCCCCCCCCTGTACACCCCTCTAGATCTGCCCGCATTACAACAAGGGCATTGGTTTGCACGGTTCATGCAAGTTATCTCCAGGGTGACTGCAAGTTTGGCGCTTCCTGCAAGAGAACCCACAATGTTGAAACACATGGAATGAAGAATCTGCGGGGAATATCAAAAACCTCCTTGAGATCTACAGAAATAAATTCATCGTCATGGGTCAACAAGAGAGACAAGCTACTGCTGTTCCTGGTAAAGAATAAGGACTTAAAAAAAAAAAACTTTTTCTAGATCTTTGTTGGATTCCCACTGCAATACATCAACCAATGTGTCGTTGGGAAAGACACTTAAGGTGGAGGGATTATATCTCCAACCTGGTCTGAATGCCTCGGGATCCCCCCCAGTCAGCGAAAACAGCAATATATTCCCCACTTCAAAAGGTGAACCAGGACTGGAGCAGATTTATCAGCAGAATGTAAAATACAACACCAAGAGAGAGGTCAGAAGGAGGCCTCGCTTTGTGTCTACTCTTCATGTGGAGGTAAAGCTGAAGAAGTATATTTTAGATGGAAACTGAAAGACTATGTTAACATTGCTGTATTGGATTTTTCTCTCTCTCTCTCCTCTATAGTGCGTTGTCAAACAGCTCCAGCTCTTTCACAGTTGAATGTTTGCACTACCGGATTTTGGATACAAGGTATCTTCATGGCATGTTTTACTCTGTGGGAAAAGGTTGCTTTTCTCCCTGTCCCCCCGAATTAACAGTGGTTTTTAGTTGAGAAATGATTATGTATCAAGGTGTTGTAACAGCACAAACTTGTTTAATGTAGTTGTTTTATTGATATTTCATAGTATAAGAACTTAGGAAAATCAACCCTTTTGATTCATTTTATCAATGTTTAGTACTGGTGTATTTCTCCTTTTTTTCAACACTTGACACTTGACGTTTTCAACACTACGTAACACTAACTTATTAACTTTCAGTTATTTATGGAATCTATGGTCAATAAACCTCATTAATAGGAATCATACCTGATGTTGAGTAACAAAAACAGAAATTAGGAATTATTTAGACTCAAATTAAAGGAATGTACTGCATGTTGATGGATAATCACAGACTGGAATATGTCAACTTTTACTCAATACTATAGCAAAACCATTTCATTTTTTTTTCCAATAGCTATAAACTTGAATATGACACCCCAAAATTAATGAAAGTAGAGATTTGCCAAAGAGCGTTGCGTGGAATCAGTTGTTATTTTGGGTATTTACAATTGGGTAGTTAAAAAAACATTGATATAAGAAAACAGGTCAATTTGACCCGAGGACGGGAAGGTTAAATGAAAGGTGTTTGGCTTCCCTTTGTGGTGCCAGTTCACAGAGTAGCGCAACGGAGGTCTGCTGAGGAAATGGATCAGAGATCCACTGCTCTTCTCCGCAAAGCCAGATACACAGTTCATCGAAACGCACTGCCCATACAGCCACTGATTTAAATCAGCAGAATATCTCACCTGTTTATCTGCACTGCGCTCTTATCTTTCAGCTTGTACAGCTCTCCAAAAGGACTATATTATGATTGAGCAGCTGTTTAAGCGCACCATGCCCCAGGGTACCATTAACAGCATCCAGAGGATCCAGAACCCCTCTCTGTGGAAAGTCTTTCAGTGGCAAATCATAGCATTGATTACGGTGAGGGTTACAATTAATTAAATATGTAATACTATCAATACTAAATATGTAACATATTACAAATTGCCATTAACCTAGTCAATATAATAAGTAATAAAAAAAAAGAGAAATCTTGCATTATTTATTTAGACACGCGGTTCAGTGTATACAATTCTTTAGTATATTCAAATATCAGTAACACAAGTGTCAGGTCTTTTTTTTAGAATATGTTCATCTGCCTACGTCAAACTTGGAAATCTGTGGCAATTATATAGTTAATTAACGGCCATTAATGGGACAAAGGAGTAGCTTGAGCAGCATCAATGGGAGCAGCTCAGCTGAACACACTGGCCATTTGGTGAAGGTGTAAAGGTCTAATTCTACAGTGCAGGGAAGCAAATTAAAACCATGTTCAGATTAATGGGTGATGAAAGAAAAGTATCCCCAAAAAAACATTTTTATGACAAGACAATGTTGTAGCCAATTCAAAATCAATTTAAAAATCCCAATATTGCTCCATGCTGAGGTAAGCAGCTGAGAGACTCTTTATGTCAAAAGGAAAAGATATTAAAACTGGGCCATTGTTACAACGTGGACCTGCAGGATGCTTTGTAAATGTTCATAGGGTTTTTCTACCCTCCAAGAAGGGCGGTGAGTTTCTAACCGTCTGGTAGAGAATTCTCTTGACCTTCCCCCATGTCTCTTCTTTGAATTTTTACATATATGCCGTTTTTAGGTCCTAGCGTGCTTGACGACTTCAACTCAAGAGGAACCTGCACAAAAAAAAAATACCACATGTAAAGCAACATCTTCCAAATATTGTACACACATTCTTATATATAAATTTAAAAATTACATTCATTTGGATGCATATTGAATTTTGATCATTGGTAATTTGTTAATGTGGGAGAAGTGCAGCAATCTCAACTGTCTATTATTGATGGTTAATTATTTATGTTGATAAGAGAACCAATTACATTAATATAGAGTCCAAGCAGCTGTGGCCCAACCTACTGAGAAGGAAACGGCTACACGTTCACTCTCTGTGTAGGCAGTGCTTTGTCGTTTTGAATTATCATATCTTGGTAAAACAAACCAACTACAATAAGTGAACATAACAGCCGTGACTACACTCTCGCATCCCTTTGTTCTTAATGGAAATATTGACACGGCAGATGATGGGATGTTAAATGCAGACGTGCTTTAGTGTTGAAAATGTGCGACCCACCTTGGTCTCGGAGCAGGCCACAATGCTGAACCTGCGGAACAGATGCACTAAAGCCATTTTGATTTCCAGCTGGGCGAGCCTCATTCCCACACAGTTACGGGGACCGGCCCCGAATGGCAGGTACACAAAGGGATGTCGATTGGCCTTGGCCTCTGGTGTGAATCTGGAAATCCAAACCACGTTAGAGAATTGGATTCAATAATTATAAAAAAAAGTGTGTTTTATTCAGTGCTATACAGTGACTTTACTACCTTTGTTATAGCCAGGTCAGACGTGTACAACAGAAGAAAATGTCAAGGTGGAATATAATGTACATTTTAACGCCTGAGTCCGATGTGAGGTCCAAATACCAAAATGTTAAGTTACTGCATATAACACCATATGAATACGTTGATTCCATGTTGCACACTACTTTACGGTTAACTGAAGGTTAAGACTTACAGTACGTGTGTAGAATGTGTTCGTAATGGCACCTTTACAAAGTTTTTAGCCAATGCAGTTCAGCCATTTACATGATTTCGATGATAATAGAACAGAGTTTAGCTTTTCTGCTGTAAGAGCAGCCTCGTACCGCTCAGGGATGAATTTCTCAGGCTCTGGCCAATGCTCGGGGTCGTAGTGGAGGAAGCCGGCTGGGATCTCCAGCGTCGCTCCTTTAGGGAGACGCTGGCCGTTCAACACACAGTCCTGGTCGATGTCTCTTGCAAACCTTTGGTGGGGCGAAAAAGCCATGGATGAAGGTTTATAAAGCTAGACTCATTTTTCCTTTGTTATACTCAATATGATTACTGTATGATTGAGAGTAGTATAAACCTAACTAAACCTAAACTAACTAAGTTTTATCTTTATTTAATGTTCTTAATATACCTGAATCCAGGGGGGTAGAGGCGCAAGGCTTCACTTATAACCATGTCTAAATACTTCAGCTCCTGGACGTTTGTGTAATCTGGTGACTCCTACAACAAAAGACAGAAAAAAGAAGAAAAAAAAAGGTAAATTACAACTCACATTGGTAAGAAATAAATTCTGATAATTCAGTAAAGATTTTAAATGTAAAAATAAGAAGAAATCAAATCTGTGTGCACTGAATTGAACTGTCCACAACTACAATCTTGTAATAATTTTAATAAAATGAAATGAGATCAAAAGGGTAGTGCAACACACTCACATGTCTGGTGAAGAAATCATCCACCTCTTCCTGTACTTTGCATTGAGATTCCGGGTGGATGGCCAGGAGGTAGCAGGTGAAGGCCAACGTGCTGCTGCTGGTTTCGTAACCGGCCAGAAGAAAGACGAAAGCCTGACCCACGACCTCATCCTCAGTCATCATCTTTTTCTGCGGACGCCTGCTGGGGGGCTCCTCTGGGTGCAGATGGTCGTCTGGATCAGAGGCGGATGCTTGGAGCTGGTTCCTGTGATCCAGCTTCGCCGTGCCAAAGTCTTCCAAAGACACGCACTCCTTGCTGGATCTCGCATCCAACATCAGCTGAAGGAAGTCGCGACGCCTCTACATCAACAAAAACAACCATCAATAAATTAATTTGGATAAACTACATAAAAACCTTTCACGGTAAATTTTAAGTTGCTCTGTATTTAACCCTTGTGTTGTCTTCCGCTCAAATTTAACCCATTTTTTTTAATGTCTCAGAATGTATCAGAAATATACGTTTCTTTTTAACTTCATGATTTTAATTAACCAAAAATAGCATGGATGATTACAGACAAAGTGCTACGCAAGTACAAAAGATTGGATCTCTAATTTCATTGGATTTGGGGTGTTTTGTTAAATTTTTTAGCATTTGAAATGTTTCTAAACAGTATCCCAACTGAAAGTGACATATACCAGTCTGATTGTCCTTCTTTTAATATAAGTGTAACTAGTTCATAATTTCTGCTTTTCTAACTCAAGGATTAGGTACAATTTCCTCTAAATTAGGTTTATTGACCATGAATTCTAAAAATAAGTGTAAAAATAGTAATAAGCTGGTGTTTGTGGTGTTTATACATGGCAGAGAAAAGCTGTGTAAAAAGGCAACACCAAAATAATGCCAAAAACATTGGAAAAAAAAAAAAACACCGGAAGTGAAAAAGAGCGGGTTTTTTTGGCCCGGGAGGAAAACAACACAGGGGTTAAAGGTGATTAAATGTCCATGAAAGTGACCTGCTCGGGAGGCTGCTCCTCTCTCTGCTTGATGATCCTCTGAATGCACTGGATGAAGAAGTGATTCATCTGGTCTCGTCTTTTGTTGGGGATCAGTCTCGCCAGAGGAGCCATGATGAATGGAAAAGCAACTGGACACACAAACCAAATGTGTTTGTGTAACTATCTGAAATGGCAACTTTACACACTTGCACAATATTAAAATCAATGTATTAATATTACACACATTAACATCTTTTTATTTTATACTTAGTTAAAAAAAAAGAAATTTACTTGGACATATTTTTGTACCGGGAGACAGTAAACCCTCCCGTTTGTGGTCTTTGCTTTAATAAAATTACATTCTTTTGCCTTCATTGCTTTCCTGTAAAAATGTTTTGAATAACTTAAACATATGACTAACATTACAAATTCATTTGACTGACGGAAAAACAGCATGATGGGCCTGAAGAAAGAGAAGGAGAAGAACATCTGCGCATGCTGGACAAACGGGTCGTCTGGGTTGTTCTGAGAGTCCACCTGAGTAGCAAATGCTACGCTAGCAATAACATCCATGGTGAAGCAGCCAAAACACCTGCATAACACACGCACACAAACAAAAATATGAGGACAAACATTACCATAAATAATACCAGCCTTTTTATAAGAATACCTATTTATTGTGTGTCTGTGTATGATTGTGTGTGTGTGTGTGTGTGTGTGTGTGTGTGTGTGTGATCACCTGTGGATGTCAAAGGCCTGTCCTGACTCAGCGGACACATTCAAGTTGCTCATAAGGGCATCGGTGGCTGTGTTGATGAGAGGAACCATCTATGGTAAAATATAAAAGACAGGGATAATCGTCACAGCTGCTGAGGCTGTCTGGGAAAGAGAAGATTCACACAAACCTGAACAATTGGTCCATAAATACAGATTTTTGTTGTTGTTTTTGTTGTTGTTGAAAAAAAAAAGGTACCACAAACATTAAAAGCACACTCACACTACATTGCTGAAAAAGCAGACATGCAGTAAACAACGTGGGGATGAATATTCTAAGTAACTCCTGGGGGCCATTACATTTGAACTGATTGGCGTGATACCAACGTTTCATGAATCCCACGTGAAGCCTGACGTAAGAGGATTTCTGCACTCATATCTGCGCTGGTTTCGACGTTAGGTTGATAATTGAAGGCCAATGTGTGGGAATTTCTCCCCTCTATCAACTCTCTCGCACCACGCAGTTAAGACTACGTATTACAGCTACGGTAGCCTTCACGCTTCAGAAAGCCCAGATGTCAACCACGTCTTCATCCAGCTTTACCTCCGGCGATCAGGTCTGTTTGTTTAATTTTTATTAAGTGTATCTAAAGTTTTGTTGGGTACTACAAACTGTCTTGTTGATGTCAGCCATGTTTCCTTCTTCAAATGTGCCGGAGCCGGGAAGTGAAGATACACATTAGCAGCAGCTGTGAGTTTATCATGTGACAGCAAAAACACAAAAGGTGGAGCAGTATATGCTGCATGTCCCTTACCAGGTAACATATTTCAAGAGGGTGCATGAATATGGAGGGTCTAACCCAGTTCATGCAAATGCAAATGCAAATTTCAAGCCAATAGGAATACTTGGAATTGATGGTGGTGGTAAATATTCATGGACAGGTTGGTGAACGAGCAGCACAGATTTTGATAATGAACAACTAAAAATGTTACAAACCGGACCTTTAACACCACAAAATACATTCCTTGTAATGGATACTGGCGGAAACTCAATGGGCACATTCGTATCTCACCTCTTTCATCTTGGCAGAGCTGAATGATGGGGTCAGGATGCTCCGCACCCGCTTCCAGCGCTCATTCCTCAGCATGAGCAGACAGTCAGTCATGGGCTTGGAGGCAAAGCGAATAGTCTGCATTGAGACACAGGAGAGTATGGGCACACACATTTGTTTTTATGACATAATCAAAGATTATAATACAATAAGGGGTGAGCACAACGTGTGTGTGTGCATGCTTTGGTTCACGTCCTCACCATTCTGTTTGGGAAGCTGCTGAAGTCCCTGACCATCACTTGTCTGAGCATGTCAGGGTCCGCTATGACCACCACCGGTCTCCGGCCCAAATAATACCTAGAATTTATGAATTATAAATATAAGTGAAGTCTTAATCAAATAGAACCAAAATTGTAAAGCTGCTACCATAGGCTTTTACCTAGCCTTTCACTTAATTTTAAAATGTTGAAGAATTCAAATCAACAAAACATTTAGACCATGATTTTTTCAGATGCTGACGCAGAAAGTATTTCTACTACTCCTTACCCACAAACTCTGCCATGTGTCTTTATGAGATCATTGAGAGGCTGCAGAAAACCCTGAAAATAAAGAACAGCAGAGCAGATGAAAAATAACCTTCAACAACATCGGAAAGGAACAACAGACGCTCTTCTTAAAAAAGGAGAATTCCGGTTGATTCCAACACGTAGCTCTGTTGTTTGTGGATTTGGAGTGCTGTCAGTAGAGAGAAAAACCAAACCAATCCGTGCTGCCTACACCGTGTTATCCTCCTGCTAGAGTTAGCACCCAACAGGCTTAAAAAGGGCAAGTTTTAAATGTGTTTTTTGGCCTCAAAATGTCCCAATGACCATCTATATTTACAACACAGAAAAGAGATACAAACATATATTCAAAAATCAACATATGCTTATGTTTTTAAAGTGCTACTAGCAGGAGACAAGTTATAATTGAGATAAGTTTGGAGACACTACCTTATTTAAATCATTAAATTGTTATCCTATATATTTTTGTTGCATTTCTTTTCTGTGCTGTAGTTTGTAGACGGTCCCTTAGCTCTCTGACTGCCTCTCAACAGCGGAACTAAATACAGCTGAATTAACATAACTTTTATGCCTTTCTGTCACATCTACAGCAGTAGGATTCACTGTGTTCACTCTGAAGGAATCACTTCACATGGGTAGGCACTTTTAAAGGACATTTTGAACATGTTAAGAGGCTAAAAACACCTTTATAACTTGCCCTGTGTTCTCCTCCTGCTAACTCTAGCAGGAGTATAACACAGTGTAGGCAGCACAAATTGTTTTTTTGTTTTTGTTTTTCCTCTACTGACATTAAATTAAACATCTAAATTTACAAACAACAAAGCTAAGTGTTAAAATCAACCGGAATTCTCCTGTAAGAATTAAATAACTCCATATTAGAGACAGGTGATATTTGGGATATTGTCTTAACTCTTGGGTTGTCTTTTTAATTTTGTATGTTTTTGTTCTCCTTTTTTTTTTCCAACACTTTTGACACTTTTTTTCTATGTTTGTTACTTTTCTTGACGTTTTAAACACTTCGTAACACTAACTTATTAACTTTAGTTTTACAGTTATTTTTGGAATTTAAGGTCAATGAACCTCATTTATAGGAAATTATACCTAATGTTTGAGTGAGAAAAGCAGAATTTAAGAATTAACTAGACTAAAATTAAAGGAATGGATGTTGATGGATAATCTCAGACTAGAATATGTCAACTTCTATTCAATGCTATTTCGAAACCACTTCAACCATCACAATTTGTTTTACAAATGCTATAAAATTAAATAAGACACCCCAAAATGAATTGTATGGGGGGAATTGTATGTTTTCTGACTGAGTATTGGTAACTAAGTTACATCAGGGTCTGCTGTGTGCAGAGACACCTGTATACCATTAAAATCTGGAACGTCATTGTTTGTGTGAAATTGTTGTTCTCAGTTTGATGGAAATAACAGAAATATCTTACCTGTCGAAACATCAATAAGTTGCCCAAAAAAGGTATTGGCTTTGGATGTGCGATGCCACAGCGAGAAAGGACCGAAAAGGGGTAAATCGAATACCTAGAAGAAAGAGCAGTGTTGATGATGACAATATTTTTGACCAAATACCTCGATATTGATAACACAACGATATTGTAGTGTTAAATATTGGTGCTTTTACCAAATATTTACACTGTGAGATTTTTGATAAATGACCTTCAGTAATGTGAATACAATAATAATAGCGCTGTACAAAACTGCATTGTACAAGTTCTGGGTGCAGAAACTACTAAATGACCTTGTGTTACTTGTGTAGTAGTATGACTGTGTCTGTCATTGACATGTGAATTGTGAAGGTGGGAAGCCAGGTGGAATGCATATTAATGTTAAAAAAAAAACTCATTAAGTGAAATTCTCATGCCATGGGTCCTTTAAAGCATTGACTTACCAGTAAAGAAGCCCCAGAAAGATGACAAAGAGGCTGAGTGTCACGGACAGTCCACTGGCCGTGATGTGGAAAACATTTAGGAAGTCAACTACAGCCTCCATAATGTAAAAACTCCTCTCAAATCTCCCCACCTAGCACTAGATCAAGGCTCCTGGAAAATAAAGACAGAAAAAGGTTAGGTCCATGTAAAAGCTGCGGAATAGCATGGTATTGGTCATCATCAGTACAAGTATTTTAACTACATATGACCTTTTTACTTTAACAGCAGAGGCAAGCACAGGGACATCTCTTTGTGGACTATGCTCTCAGGCGGTTTTTTTTCGAAGAATTTCAAGACAACTTGTCAATTATTTGTTTTAGCAGCTTTGTCTGAAGCCTTGAGGGTGCTCACCTTTCCACTGCATCGTTTGTAATTGGGGGCTACGTTTGGAACCTGTTTAGATAACACAGGTTAACCGTTAATGGTAAAAAAAAAAAAAAAAAAACTACGAATATTACTGGTATGCCTAAAGCAAACACCGTGACAGACACCCTTAAAGAGCTATAGCCTATCTTAATTTTAAATTACTGGGTTTAAAACCCTGACAGTAGCCCAGCCTAGCACGTAGCTAACGTGAGCTAGCTACAGCTAAATATCGCAGGTTTTAATATGAGTATACTCACGTTAGCTACAGCTAAATATCGCAGGTTTCAAAGTGAGTACACTCACGCAGGGCTGCCACCTCTCACGCGTTGGCCGTGAGACACACGCATTTGACCGGTTTCGCACGCTCATACGCTCACACCAATATTATGGAACGCCAAAAGGCTCACTAAACGTCACTTCCGCTTCGCGTTTTGAACGGTCAGAACGCCGTTTTTTACGTCGTTTACGTGGATTGGGACGCGTTTCATAACGCGTTTCATAACGCGTTGTGTTAAATTATAATGAGCTCCACCCTGTCTTTTCCAAAGCCAATACATTATCAATCACTAAAGAACCACAACAGACCAAATTAATCCAACCCAGCACAAGTATGACCAAAGCTCGGTGGATTTAAGAGAGGCTTTGTCTGTTTTTCTATTAGTACGGCCATCAGTAAACCAAAATTGAACTGAAATTGTAGGCAGACAAACTGTATTGTGTTTTCACTGAATAGGTTATCATTTGTGAAAGGTCTGCTGCAGACACAATTAAGTAACAGCCACTAAAACCACAGACTTTCATCTTGCAAAATCAATGGGCAGTGTTTCCCCCTATCTTTATAAAACCAATCCAGTTGATTTTGAAAAGCACAATCCAAACATAATGCAATAACTCCACTAGGGGACAGTCACACACTACCAGTACATTAGACGTTTTAAGGACTTGGCTACAGTACACATGCATTCTTTGTATAGTTTAATTTCTAGAGAAATTCGTTTTTCCAAGGCTTTAAAGACTCAAAGTGTATACATCTGTACCAACAATGTAGTTATGGAACAAGTCCACCAACATGCTTAGGCCTATACTATTTCTAATTCAGAAGTTAAAATTCTCTCTGTTCTCCAGTCTCCAGTCAGGTGCAACCGCCCCAATGTATGCAAATATAGGATTTTATCTACATTTGTCTATCCTATATGGCCTGATTATGCATGTGTTGTCATTGTTTTGTTTTCTGAGTTCTCAGGATGTCAAATGTCTTTAAGACCATATATGAGATGTTTTATCTTTCTGTTACAGACTCCTTATGATTGAACTGCAGGAAAAGATGGGCATTTTCCAAGGAAGACCAGGACGGCTCCTTTCCAGCTATGACCAACGGAAGTTGGCACAAAATAAGTTTTACACTGCGGAAAAGCTGGTGGCCTGGTCCATAATCCACAATGGACCAGGTATCCGATGCCTGAACCCAGACTTATTTCTGCTCATGTGTGGCCAGAAGCCTGAGATGACCTCCTTTGACCTGGATATTTTCCAGGAAGAGGAGTTGCAGATGAAGCTTGAAAATGTATGTTATAGTCTTGTTTTAAAATATGAATGTATTTTTTTTATCACTTGCATCACTGTCTTGAAACATTTTCTCGACATTTTTTGTCCACTGTAACCTTAAGATCTATATTGACTACAATAACTCATTTATTGGAACTCAGGAAAGAATGCAGCACCAAAGAGGAGCTAGAGGAGCTTAAATCCACATTGGACCATGGTGTGCCAAAAATTTACACAGCCTCTGTGAGGGACCTGCCTTAAATTTACGGGCAAATAGTTACCTATAGTTAATTATAGTTATAATGAACAACAACAAAGGGCACACTAAGCACACTTGTATAGCTGGATTTGAACACAGTGCTTTGGGCCATACACTTTAATGTAATCTTGTTTCCTTCGGTTGTGTAAATTGGAAGAGTTACGGAATATTAACCAGTAGTAATGTTGTAGTAGTGTTGACCATTTTTCTCATACTGTTTGACACTAGTTACTACGGAATGTGTTATTGATGTGAAAATAGGCCCTCAGGTGTTTTGGTGGGAAAGTAATCTCTTTAAATGTGCATGTGGCACTTATTCGTGTGAATCATACGTTAAATCATTTGAATGAATTTATAAACCCCTGGACTTCATATTGCTCAGATGTATTTCATCAGATTTCTGCTCATGTTTTCAACTTTGTGCACATTCAAAAGTCCTCCCATCTCTGTTGTCCAAGATTTGGAGAGTTGTAGTATAGTCTGCTGTGCATGTCATTGCTCCACTGATATGGCAGTATCTCATTCAGACCGTCTAATACAGTGGTTTGATTCTCTTAAATCAGCATGAATCTGGTAAACAGGGATTGGAGTACCAACGGTCGAAAAACATCAGTAATTAGACTGTGACAGATTTGCAGCATCTCAGCTGAGCGACCGCTCCTCGTACTGTTGTGAAATCATGTTAGAAATTTGAGGTAAAACATTAAAGCTGTTTATTTATGAAAATGAAAGGGGGGGGGGGTTGGTTTACTGCTTTTTCCCCCACAAGTAACGTTAGTCCATATTTAACCATGTCCAGAGTCAGAACCTATAGGCTAATTGTCAAATCTGGACTGGATTGTCCCAAAGATTTTTAAGACTAAAATACAGTTTTGGATTTGTGATTTGTTTTATTCTACATGTGAAAATGCAAATAAGTGTGTGTGTGTATGTATGAGAATGAGGATCTGTCCAATTTCACAGCTGTTTTCACATGAAGCAAAAGTCCAGGTTGGACCATGTCCACTATACATAGACTTGTCAAATCTGCACTATTGTGGTTTTGATGCTGGACCAGGTCCAATGTGGGCAACATGTGAAAAAAAGCAGTGAAAATCTCATTTTTTTCATTTTCACAAATACAATAAAGCTTTCACAAATGTGAAAATGGGTTTCAGCTTTAATGCTCCACCTAAAATTTTCTAACATGATATCACAACGGCATCCTAAGAGGTGAAGTGCAGAAAACCGAGGCGTGGACGCAATGTATGTAAGTAAAATTTCCCTTAAATGGCAAAGAGGCTGCATATATGGGTGTTAACTTCAGCGCTGTGTTGGATGGGAATATTTAATCACTTCTAGATATTTAATCACATTTGACTTTGAAATTAATACAATTATCAATATCACAATGAATTAGATCTGTACTTTACTTTTTTATGTTTGAAGGAAGGGAGACATGTGTAGCAGGAATCGAAAGGAATGAAAATCCTTGCAACTACTTTTATGAATGGAAATCCTTCAAAAGAAACATTTGCAGTGTCCAAAACACAACAGAGTTTCTGGAAAAAACAAGTGAATTGGGATTTGTCCTTGACCGGATTTTAAACTTTAAACACAGATTTCTGTAAGTTTACTGATGTTGGTAGTAGTGTGCAGATAAATAACCTTGACAGATTCCAAGTGCACTTTTCAGAAGCATCCCATCTTCAAACTGTCCCAAGTGAAGTCTGTCAAACTCAGGTTCATTTTTAGCATAATAGCATAACATTTCTTTTTGAATCATGTAAATTGTGTTTCAGAAAAGTCAGACTACAGAGAAGACAGAGTCTAACGTTCTGCTCTGCTTGTATATATATATATAGTACATATGTTATACAAAAATAACACAAACTCCATGATTGTAGAACTTAAGGCAAATCTTCTTCTAACCTTACCTTAAATCATTTGAATTATGAGATTTATTTCTAAAAAAAATTGAGGTTAGAGCAGCCATATAGTTTGACAGGGATATCACCCAAGCTTATACGAGAGACAATCAATACAGATAAGTGCACAATTTATTTTAATTAGCTCGACACATAAATTACACAAACTCATATAACTTTAGGGGAGTACAGCACATTAAACAATATCTTTGGTACAGAATCGTACATCCTTACAAGTTTCACAAACCTTGTTACATAAGCTCCCCTAAAGCGTAGGTTTAATACCTCAACGCTGAGCTAAATTCAACAAAACCTTCATCCCCCTTTAGCGCTAACAACCAGTATTTCAAAACAATACCCTCAGTTATTTTAATATGGTTTCCTATTAAATAGAAACATGTTGAATCAACAGACGTGTTACCTAATAGACATGTTGTTGCTGTGAATACAAATTAAATATTTCATTAAATTATAACATTAAATTGCAGTATTTAAACAACACTGTAACAGACACTGAGTAAAGGAATGATGGTCTTCATTGAATGAACACCAACTTTGTAAAAAGCATTGAAGCCTTAACTAAATATGCCACGGCTATACAAGCACCTATTTAACAGGGACAGAAAGTCCCTATTTGCATAATGAAAAAGAATAAATACAACATAGTCCTAATGTCCCTCAGGCTGCACCAATTGCACATGTTTTCTAAGACCTTATTAAAAACAAAGACACTCTTTTGGGCACATTTTCCAAATCAAATTGCTATGAGAGAGCCTCTGTTAAAAAAAGAATCACGAGGCATGGTTGTGCATATCCTCTAAAAAGGATGTGAATTATTCTAGGAAATAAAAGAAATGGTTTCAAGTACGTGGCAGCTACATTCCAAAAACAGAATCATGTCTACTGATGTCTGCACTGTTTATCAAGAGGGTCAATGTGTTATTATCATGGTAGGACAGGCCTTTTTCACAGCAGACAAATTGGCTTTTCACAGTAGGAAAAGCACAAGTGTAAATAATTAGCTGCTTTAATTTCAACTTCCTGGTATTGTGCATGTGGGCTTTCTGTCACTCTCACTGGGACCCTTAAATAAAATGGAGGCATCTTGTTATTTTTCTACTATGACATATCAGAACGTCTGGTGTGAAGAAGGCCTAGGGTCAAAATGTGTGCATCCAGCTATTGTAGACTGGATGTCTTGTGGGGAAAAAGTGCAACATTACAGGCATGGAAGCAGTAACAAAAATGGGAAGATTCAACTGACTTTAAAAAGGTTGTGTTTGTGTTGAAATTTCCAAAAAACACCATATTGTGGTATGACGAGACTAAGGGAAGCTTACATGACAGCATCAGGTCATTCATAGGTCACAGGTCAGTGGACGAGAACAATCCGCCACTTTCTATCAACCACACCTCTTCATGTATAACCGTTTGACTATCTACAGATTCAAGGAGTCTATGTTGGCAGCTACAGTGGCTTGAATACGTTTACACACCCATGCTAAAGTTGATTAAAAAGAGCAATAACTAAAATGAAATGTAATTGATCCTAATGCCTTAATTAAAATTAGGAAAATCCAATCTTTTAAAGGACACCAATTTTATTTGTGAATGAATAATGTATTGTAAATGAACAAATTCCTTAAAATACAGGGGGCACAACCCTATGTTAAATTTCCATAGAGGCAGGCAGGTTTGTATTTTTAAAAGCCAGTTATTTCATGGATCCAGGATACTTACAATGTATTTCCAATACATTAATCATTCACAAAGAAAATTGGTGTCCTTAAAAGGCTAGAGTTTCCTAATTTTTTTAAATGAAGGCATTAAGAAGATTTTTTTGATTCCTCTTTTTAATCAACTTTAGCATGGGTGTGTAAACTTATGCAAGCCACTGTACATGATAAGGGAATGTTTTGTCTCAGGATTGTCTCATTTTGGAGGTTGGTGGGCCACACAATTATGTATCTGTGTTAACGGTGCCTGTAATGACTTTGAGGATTAGCTAAATACACCTTCAGGAGAACAGGGACGGCACTGCACAATAACACATTGTGTTTACACTGTACTGCCTGTCTAGTTGTCTCCTCAATGGAGTGTTCATTAAGTGCTCCTGTGTAATTCATCAAGGTCTCCCTAGGCAATACTGTTGGACAAGCCAGAGCTGAAATTTAGTGTCCCCTGCAATAGGAATCATCCAAACTAAGATAGCAAAACACTAGACTGTAGAAAATAAGACAATAAGCAGCAGTTTGTTAGCTACAACAACACAGGTATAATATTAGCATGCATCTATAATAGGCTGACTCAAACTGGGGGGTTTCAAACTGCCACATTCTATTCCACTATCAGTGCTTTAAGTGTGTGCAATGGCGTTGTTTACAGGCTCATCCAAGGCGCAGGTCTCTGTCGGAGTAAGGTCTCACCCTGGTTAGGCAGCTGGCAGCCATCCAACACGTTGGGGCCGTCTTTCTCCTCGTGAGAGGAGTCGTGAGACCCTTCCTCCTCTGGCACATCAGCCCCGGGTGCGTCCGAACTTTCTGAGGGCTTCTTTGGCGACGGCTCTGCTACTGTGTGATTTTCCTGGAAATCAGATGCATCACTCACGGATCCTATCAATAGAGGAGCACACAGGTCCTTCTGCGAGTTTTCCTTCTCCATGCGCTTCCGAGCCTCCTCTCTCCTCTGCTGGATACGGGTGTTGTCTCCCATCATGACCCGGACTCTTACTTGATCTGGAGGCCAGATCCCGCCCCATATGAATTGCAGGTAGCTGAACAGCACAATGACACTGAGGAAGGCAAAGTTGGTGGCTACGCCAATCACTGCAGATGTCAGGGGGAAGTTGTATAGAACATATCGTATGCCAGTGAAGAAAGCGTGGATTCGGAGATGAGATGAGTAGATCTGAACTCGTTTGGACTGGATCTCAATGACTGCACCGACAGAGGGTTGATAAGCATTTGTCTTGTAATCTGAGAAGAGCTCAACTTCTATGAGTTGCTTCTGCTCAGCCATCCCGGTCAGAAAGAAAGGAGAGAACATTAAAGTACTCAGGCTCTGCAGAAGGTTGGAGCGGTAATGCAGAATGGTAGATCGGCCCACTGATGCGACTGTCTTTCCACCCTTGGTGTAGCAAGATATCTTGATCATGAACATACCCAAGCGTTCATTCACTGGAGACTCTGGCATCTCCAACTCCAAAGACACTCGATAAGGCTGACCGTAAGCCATCACAAGGTCCCTCTCATTCTTCATGAAAGAGATGTTTGCCGTGGGGAATGAACAAAGTGATGACTCTGAGGAATCACAATCAGAGGTGTAGTAGAAGTGCACAGGGGTGGAGAAGCTCACACTGGGCATGTATGAGTAATAGAAGCTTCCGTAGAGAAATACGGACACCCAAAGTAGCAGAACCAGGACACAAAACAGGATGGCAGCCTGAAATAAAGTCCGCCGGGCTTTGAGGAGAGTAACAGCTGCCACATTTTGGAGCCAGTTTAAAACCGGTCCCATATAGTCCCCCATTATGTCTGATCCGGACCTCTTTCTGGTACTGGTCTGGGCAGTTGTTCCTCTTTCGAGCCCTTTCGACTGCTGCCTCTGTGGTGGGTCTTTATGTTCATACATCGATGGGCGGCTCCCCTCCGAAACTGTATAGCTAATTGCTTACCCACACTTTCCCATGACTAGCCAGTTTGCTCGACTAGCTAGCTAACGTTACACATTCACTTTGCTAGCTTTTTTAGCTTGTTAAGCTAACGATAGTTGCTGCTAGTTTGGTCCACAACGTAGGTACCGTTAAGCTAACGTTACTCGATAAAAATGAAAATATTCCTGGCTTCTAAATGTCGGGCGGTTATCTAACTGACTTACTCAAATGGTGTCGCATTAAAAAACATTGCTGCTAAATTATATCCATAGGCTGCATATAATTCTCTATTACTTAAACCGTGTCTGGTTTACTTTCCAAACATGACCATATGAACCGGAAGTTGATACCTTCATTTGTGCCCTCTTCGAAGCCAAGCAGCAGGGTAGATGCTAGATCGCAACCGTTTACGCCCATACTGCACAGGCCACAATACACTTTGGCTTCACGTCCCTTATTGCAGCCGAAGACTGAAAATAAATGTGCCGTGAACCGAAATTGGGGAGAGGTTATTAACATTAGCACCAAAGAGGCCACGAGTGTATGTTAAATAGAAACTGTAGCAATAACGTCTGAATGGTGTTGAAGCCTACGCATCGACGCATGCGCTTTATGCTCATGTTGACGTCGGCACGTGTGTCGGATGCGATCTAGCATCCATTACCTACCAAGCAGCAGAGCCGCAACAACTACGCCGGGGAAGGGAGCAGGCCACTAGACTGAGAGACAACGATGGGTAAGAAAAGTCGCCTCACAGGAGGAGTGATCGGTCGGAGAACGATCCTACAGCTTTCACCTCCCGGGCTCCGCAGTGGGAATGTCGGAGAGAGGGAAGAAGCACCCTCGGGATCCGATGGTATTTTTCTTTCTCAGTGGCTTGATAGCGACAGGCTAGTTGAATGCTAGCTAAATGCTCGAGGTGTATAAAATGGGCCTATTTCATAAAAATCGATTTAGCTAACAAAATTTAGCTAGCTGTTGAGTGTCTGGTTTCAAAAATACACCATTACAAAGAAATAGCCAAGCCAAATTATAGCTAACGTTAGGTGCTAGCTAATGACACGAAACAGTAATGTTTGTAATTGGATCGACCAGAAGCTATCGCCTAGCTAGCGTGCTCAGCTAGCTATTAGCTAGGTATGTGAGCATGCCAAAATAGGCTTAAAACCAGGTGACTGGGCCAGTTAACTCAACACAATTTACCCGACTAGCTAACACAAATACCGTGACATTTTTCGTGCTTTATCTAGCTAAGGGAGTGAGTATTTATGTACGTTAGCCTCAATCTAGCTTGCTGTAGCAACTGTTGAAGTTCAATGCTAACATCTTGGCTGGCATTGTGTTGCAGATGAACAGGAGGGCGATGGACTCAGATTCGTGAGAGAAAGGCTCACAAACATGAAGACTCCCGCAGCAAAAGCAACCGGTAGAGTAACTGTGAATGTGTGGAGCTATTTTTGGTTCTCAGGCATTGGGAAAACCAGTTGATTGAAAGTTTTTTTTTTTTTTTTATATGTCTACCTTTTAGAGGGATTGTCCTTGCTTGGAGCCTATGATGACAGTGATGAAGAAGATGCTGGAGAATCTCAGCATGCAACGACAAAGTCAGCTGACATTGACAGCACATTGGCCAATTTCATGGCTGTGAGTACTATTTGCTACATTTCTTAATTCTCTGTTTTTGCTACTGAGCCAATTTTGATGTTGAGTGTTTTCTTTTATGATGCATAAATTCAAGATAATTAGCATACCTGGTGGTACAGTTAAGACGATGGGCTACTGCATAAGATGTATGTATGAACGGTTCACAATATCTAAGACACAATGTGTTAAACCAGTTTTCTTGATGTAAAATGTGTAATTAAGATGCATAATGAGCCAACTGGAATTAGCTTTATCTGGCCCCAACCTGTTCAGAAGCACAGTATGTAGTTATGATGTGAAAGTAGAGATTGTGATTGGATCTGTGGGCCCTACTCATTGTGGAAAATTATTTGGTGGCGGCAAATATGTACAAAGTAAATTGCAGGTTTGGGGTTTTCTGATTTTAGGATCAATCTTGCGTAGGTTTCTAATCTGGGCCTGGGTTGTCATTAATTTACATTATTACTTTAGTATATTTTTTGTCATTAATATTCTCTATTATACAATTAACGAACAATACACTGAGACACAAGAACGCGTCCCAGGGCCAAAAAACACAGAGGAAAGATGAGCATTGATAGCAGTGAGCGTCCCGTCGTTGTTGATCCCCACTGTAGTGCTAGAACTGTAGTTCTGCTATTGTTTGCCATTCTTTTTTAAGTAACTATCGAGCACAAGGTGGAATAAGTTGGAGTTGGGACTTTATATAACAACTTTTTGGCTAAGTTGGGCCAGGAGCTACACTTTAAGTCCAGCTGATCACGTGACTCCCAATTAATATTATTATCATTAAAGTAAAGACTAGTGCTAAGTAAAGTGTGGTTCATTCTAAAACACAGTTTTTTCAAAAATATAAATCATGTTGCCATTTTTCCCACCACAGGAAATTGATGCAATCACCACTCAGCCAAGTTCAGAGGATGCAGCATCACACCCTTCGGTCCCAACTAGCACCCCACCCAGACCTGAGGTTAATACTCAGCAGCCAGCCGCCAATGAAGAACAAAACCAACAACACACATTGTTTGAGTACAATACTGAGTACTCGCTTGCTGGAGGTAACGGTCTATACTGTATCTAAGATGAAAAAAATGTTATGTTCTGATGTCCTTCTGATTGACAATGGACTCTTTTTCAAATACCTGTGGTATACTAATTTAACGGAGCAATTTCATATTAATTATACTCCTAATAACCAATTTAATCAGATTGGTTATTCCAGCCTGGTTATTAAAGCTACTGGCGTATTTTGAAGAAAGACAACCCATTATGTTTTTTTTATATTAATCACCTTAAACCCTTGATACAACTTAACTGCTTTGAACATGAAATCTACCAGCCACCTTTAGAACAACAGAATTTTGGTGATATTTTGTTTCCAATTTGCTACACAATGATGGAGTCATTCAGGATTCAGCCTAAATTGAGGTGTGTATGTGCGCGCATATATACATACCAGACCAAAAGGGTGGACACACCTTCTCATTCAATGCCTTTCTTTATTTTCATGACTATTTACAATGTAGATTATAACTGAAGGCATCAGAACTATGAATGCACACATGGAATAATGTGCCTAACCAAAAAGTCTAAAATAACTAAAACATGTCTTATATTCAAAATTCTTTAAAGTAGCCACCCTTAGCTCTGATTACTGCTTTGCACACTCTTAATATGAATTCTAACAGTTGTCCAATAGGGCTGTCTGCTGTGTATCAACCTGACTTCTGCACAACACATCTGATGGTCCCAGCTCCATTAATATATAGATGTATAATTTATTTTTGCAGTGGGTGTTGAGATGGGAGACTGGCAGGAGGTGTGGGATGAGAACTCTGGCTGCTACTACTACTGGAACACTGTAACCAATGAGGTGTCCTGGGAGCTGCCGCATTATCTAGCTGATCAGGTGCAAAGCCTGGAGCAGAATGACAAAAGGTAGGAGGAACTGACAGAATGACAGTATTCATTATTGTGGTCTCTAGTACAAAAAATCAGCTGTGTTTATTCATTTTCTTTCTTTGTAGCTCTAATGCCAATGGCACAAGGCATGCAGCTTATGACACCAAGGAAAATGCTGCAGCTCTACACTCAGTGAAAGAGACCAAAGTGAAGGCAAGTTTCATTGAAGTCCAACACAAATGTGCACTAACTTGATTCTGTGGGGTTTAAGGACTGTTATTCGGATTTGTAATATATCACCCTCATGTGTTGTCTAAAAGGAGGTGATTGAGAGTGTTGTAGGCCTCACAAGTGAAGAGGAGGAGCGCTGTGGAGTCGCTGCAACGCTTCTTGGGCCTCTGATTCCTTCCGAAGTGAAAGAAGCTGAAGAAAAATGGAGAAAAAGACTGCTTAAAGGCTCAAGCGAGACTGAGAACAGTCTGGATTCTGATGGAGAAGGTGTTCGCCTTGCAGCATCCCCCTCTATCCCTCTGCTGGACCCTGACCCAGTACCCACGGTCCAGAAAGATCTTGGCGCTAAGAAGCAGTCAGGCGACAACTCAGATGCTGAAGAGGAGACAGAGGAAGACACAATGGAGCTGGAACTGGCTCTGGAGAGGAAAAAGGTGCGTCTAAAAGGGTTTTACAGCTTTGACATGTGCAGGGTTTACCTATTTTTTTTTTAAATGTACAGCAGTGGCAATTCAAAATATATGATATTGTCTATGTAACCCACTTCTGACCTGTTGTCTTGCTCCTAGGCTGAGCTCCGGGCGCTGGAGGAGGGTGATGTGAGTGCAGCGGGCTCCAGTCCTTGTTCTGAGACGAGCCACGAAGCTTCTGGTTCTCAAGGCCTTACACTTAAGAAAAGCCGGTGGAAGACTGCCTTCCCCTCTGCTTCCAGCCCTGACTCAAATAGCAGGGGCTCAGATCTACAGGACCACACAGAGACGAGTGAGTCTAAATAATTACAAATGTGGCATGCATGATGGGAGTGGGTGAAAAATGCATAAATATCCCACTTATTAAATATATTGAAGACAAAAAATCCCTGCTTGCTAAATAAAAAAATCCCTTTTTTTCTCTCTTGTAGCACTTTCTAAAGTCCTAGAGAGTGTTGCGGAAGGAGAAGACAAGGAAACGGACAGTTCCGAGGAGAAAACCGTTACAAAACCGCCGGTGAAAGAAGAGGTGGAAACACCTGAGCTCAAAGTAGAAACACCTGAGCTCAAGGTAACAGTGTTACCATTACAAACTCATCATTTTTGTGGCAATCTCTTTTGATACATGTTTTATTAATACTGGGGAAAAAATGTAGTTTCAGATCGGGCAACTGGCTAACACCTTAACCAGCAAGATGGAGTTCTTGGGGATAAACAAAAAGGCGATCTCTAATTTTCAGTTTCTTCTGCTACAAACTGAGGTGAGAGGATAATGGTACAGTTACTCATAGACTCCGGCTGTAGATATTCCAGTGTGATTTCTAAAATATTTAATGCTTCATTTTGTTTCATATAATTTTCCACACAGGCGTGGTAGTACTTCATATTTATAATTCTCATAAGAATCCATCAAAAGGTGTCATTG
>NC_048414.1:26510112-26516648 GCF_013103735.1 Etheostoma cragini
CCCCAGACTCGGATTGCGGACTGGAGGGAGGGCGCTCTGAATGGGGTCTATCTTCGCCGCAGGCTTCAGGAAGCTGCCGAACACATAAAATATTACGAACTTAACGCCACCCCTAAAGGCTGGTCCTGCCACTGGGACAGGTACGCGCTCCTTACCTTTCACATCTCTAAACTCCCTCGTCCCCCAAAGATTTTACCATGTGACTACACCCTTCTCAGTGCCGAGGTTGCAGACTTTGTTACATGACTTGGGGAGAAGCTTAACCAGTCTGAGAGGATCAAAATACTTACCAGAAACAGACTCTCCAGGTTTCTGTGATGCAATCCTGGCACTCTGCCTTGCACAAACTGATAAGGGAGCATCCACTCTGGGCCAGCCTGCATCCTGTCACAGAGAAAACTCCCTGTCCCCATAAACCAGACTCTTAAGCCCAAAAGGGCATTTGTAGACTGATTATGGGTCCAGTCAGTGGAAAATTTGGTGTGGGGGGGGGGGGGTGTATAGTAGAAAGGTTGGTCGCGTGGGAGAGCTTTGCACTTTACAGGACTACAACCCCCAGAATGCAATGCAGACAGAGTGATGCCCTGGAAGCGAGGAGTGTCACGCATCAAATAAAAGGTGAAGATGGAGCAATGACGGGAATCCAGCAGGTCAGACCTACTCTATTTCATATGTCTTCCTGTTTTTTATTTTTTTTTATTTTCTTCTTTCTGATGTAAAATGAGTTGACTGTGCTTGTTACTTTCTGACCTACGGTTGTTAATGATTATGCTGGTGCTTCCTCCCTGGCGTCTTCCTGTGTCTGGGAGGAAATGGTTGTCTAAAACGGAACAAATGTGACAACCATGGTGTGAGCTGCTGAATGCTACTTTCAGGACCTAGAGATGATTTGTTTTGCTTTCTTTGTTTTTGAGAGCAAGGTGGGTTCCCTATCCACATCCATAACCACACTCTAATTGGGCCCTTCTTTTGGACGGCTAAAGTCGCTGTCCATACAAACACTCCTACCCACTACTGTGGCCATTATGTCCACTCCCTTGCCCCACTATCCCAGGGTACTATGCCACTCAGCCAGTTGCTAGGCCATTCGTTGAGACTCTTGTCTTCTATCTCTGTTGTCCCACTCTTTAGAGAGCACAGGCGGTATTTCTATGTGAACGTCCGGACCAGTGCCTCCCAATGGGATTTCCCAAAAGAGGAGGACGAGGAGGAGGGCCTGAAAAGCAGCCAAGGTGCCCAGACACCGATTTCCAGTCCAGGGGATGCCAAAACATTGTCTGCAACTGCTGGTGGGGTCACAGGTCAGTCTGTTACTACGGTCGCTGCTCCTTAGAGCTACCTGTTAAGTAGCTTCAGAAGAACGAGTGTAAATTCAGTAAATATTGTTGTGCATACTATGTGACCTAATGCCACCCTCCCTATCTTCCCATGTCATCCCCTTTTTATTTCTTTTTAAACAGGATCATCTACGTTTACCTTGGCTGCCCCACCACCACCTCCATCGCCCCTCTGTTCCCCATCTCAACCTCCTCTTCCTGAAAGCCCACCTCCGTCTTTCCACAACCCCCCGCCTCCACCTCTCCCCCCAGGCTCACCACCTCCACCCCCTCCCCCTCCCGACAGCGATGAGGAGATCATGGAGGTGGAGATGGAGATGGACGATGATAATGATGGGGAGCCCCCAGCCCCTGGAACGGAGGAAGACGGCAGTGGGAGGCCTCCTTTACCTCCAGGCACTGCTAGCACGAAGGTTTGGAAGTTATCCACTCTTTTCTTCGACCAGTATGCTGGATAATGCAAGCAATGATGTGTGAATTCTGAATAAAATATATCAGCTTGTCATTTATGTTGTATTTTTTCGTCACTCACAGATCCTGGAGTCATCGGGCCCCTTGGGGAAAGGCCAGAAACGTAAAGCCAGTCAGTTGAATAAAACCATTACTATTGGCAGCAGTCCCATTATCTACACCCAGCCTGCTATCACTGCAGGTAAAATATATCACTACACAACATCTGCAGTCACATTATACTTTATATTAACAATATCTGTAGCAAAAATGCATGTGTAAACAAGATTATGATATGTCAAGAGCCCAGTCGTGTCAAGTAGGTGCAGGTGCTCCTAGTAATAATAATAGTAACGATGCAGGATTTATGTTCATACCAAGTAAAGGCACACCAGTGTAACACTTCACTAAGACGTTTCTTGAGATAAGGGATCAAATTTTAAATTTTCAAGTTTTTACTCAGTCAACTTTCTTTTTTTGTCTGCAGCTCCTCTAATGCCAGCGACACCCTACTGGGGCATGCCGGCTGTCCCTGCACTTTTGGTGCCTTGTGAACCTCCTGCCCCCCCTATGCCAGCCTTACCTCCTCAACCCCCACTGCCCCCATCCCAGCCGCCTGTTGAACCTCCTGGAGCCAAAGCTCTGCCCACAGACAAGACCAAGAAAGCCAAAAAGGATAAGGTTAGCATTGCAGTTAACATATTATATCAAGTCAAAGGAGGGCAGTAGATACGTTTTGAAAAAAATGTGTTTTACTACAAATAATGTTCAGCATTAATTGTTAATTGTATTTTTTTCCGTTTGTAAACCATCTGGATTTTTCTTTTTTTTTGTAAAGTCAACGCAGTCAAGCTGACCTTCTAATCCAATGCTTAAAAATCAAATACAAACGACATGAAGGGTATTTTTTTCTCTTCCTATGACTATAGTCCAAGAAGAGCAAGATCAAAATGCCATCTCTGGTGATGAAGTGGCAGAGCATCCAGAAGGAGTTGGATGAAGAGGAGAAGAGCAGCTCCAGTGACGAGGACAGAGATCTGCTTAACAAAAAGTGTATTGAGGACTGGAAGCAACAGCAGCTTGTCACGTATGTTCATGTTTGAATCAACTTAAACATTTTGTCTAGTTTTGATGACGATATAAGGATGTAGCTACACTGTTTTATTAAGTTTTCTCTGTTTCTGATATGTTTCCATCTTGGTAACTTCACTGTTCTTAAATCTACAGAGGGAAAGCTTCGAAGAATGCCAACTTTGAGGCCCTTCCTGATAACTGGCGGGAACGACTGAAGAAACGGAAGATGGCGAATAGCACGTAACATCGGTCACGCTAACTCAGTCAACTTTTTTTTTCTTTTTTTTTTGTTGAAATTCACTCAAACTATTAGACCAGTTTAATTTCTGTTGAATAAACTATGGACTTCCTTTACTATTTTACATGTTCATGATGAAGACAGTTAGAGGCCCTTACATAACAGGCCATTCAGCAGAGGGGTTTGATTGTCCTTTTTGTGTTGTTTTTTGCCACTATTGTAAATGTGCCAAAATTCTTGAGTTCATCAGAAATACTTAAGCATCATTTTTTTATAGACCCCTGTAGATAACCACCAGTTTGTTTGGAGGGATTGTCTATTTTATTGAGCATTTTTACATCTGTGTACATATAATGTATATTGGGATAAGCCATGTTTTGGAATGGGAAGGAGTGTCACTGAACAAACAAATTGTACATTTTGTAAAAAGTTATTAAACTGTTTTTCCAAAGCCATCTGTTTTGTTTGTTTTTTTGCTTTTATCTTGTTTTTTGTGCATGTGTTGTAGCAATAGTACAGTGGAAAGTAATCCTAATGATTAATTACATTCATAGCATCACACTATTGGATTGGAGTGAAGTGCTTCAATGGCAATGCTTCTCCATGGCAACCGTGGTGTTGTTGGAGACTCTCGGTCGCTTGGCAACCTCACTTACTTCGTGAGGGTACTTCCACGCGTAGTAGCCGCTAAGGTTGCTTTTGCTATTGTGTGCATGAAAAAGAGTTTACGTTGTGTAATTGAACTGTAAGTGACTGTCAGGCATTGATACATATTTAAAAAAATATATATATATCGTTGTATAAGTTAAGAGCGGCGCGATAGAAGTAACGTGTAGAAGAAGCTAGCTAAAGAAAATGTTAGCAAAAGGCAAGTAACGTTGACGTAAGTGATTCGCTAACGTGGTAATGGCGACCCATTGTTCTCAAAAGGTGGATTTAACCTTTAACTGTCAATGGATTTAACCTGCTGAGTTCATGCAGAAATACCTGCACAATATACTGACATTGTAACGTTACTGCTTTATGAGTGGTTGTTCGAGATAACATTACTGATAACCTATAAAGTGATAGTTTACTTTATAGGGGTGAACTGAATGGCAAAGGAAGACTTTCTCTGGTATTTTACTTAGCTAGAGCAGAAA
The DNA here is from genome assembly GCF_013103735.1 of Etheostoma cragini. Lineage (NCBI taxonomy): Eukaryota > Metazoa > Chordata > Actinopteri > Perciformes > Percidae > Etheostoma > Etheostoma cragini. The sequence goes on from NC_048414.1 coordinate 26,514,354, forward strand.
GGATAGCCAAATGTGCCCGGGAGAAATTTCTCCCTCAACACCTCACGTGAGTTTTTTCAGTTTCTTTGGTCTTTCTTGCGAATTCACACATATCAACGTTATATTTTGAATATGACCTTTGAATATGTGAATATCCTAAAAAAATGTCTCAGTCCAACATTGGTTTGTTTGACCATTAATGGTATGTTACCTCCCATCCCTTCCCATACATGTTTTGTAAAATAAGAAAACAACCAATCTGTTCTACGTTTCTATTCGACTCAGATTTGTTACAGCTGGTATTCTGTGAGAAATGAAATTGGCTTAAAAAAATCTGATATTGGTTCATGATGATAACATAATTCATCTCTTCATGTACACCGGGCATCAGATGGGTATTAAGTATACATTGATTACTTATCTTCCAACCACGCAGAGAAAACAACAACCATGGCTGGCTCTGCTATCAGGAATTGGTGGAATACCCACCAGTTGGACAAATCGGACACCAATGACTCCAACACAGAGGAAGATGAGGAGGAATTAGCAAGGAGGAGGCAGTGTAAGCTGTTTTCACACATGTACTGTTGTGCGTGTAGCCTAACTGTTGCTAAAATGTGCATTTGAAATTGGTAACTTTACCACAAAATATGTGGTATCGACCTGTTGCTGTTCAACTACTGTCTCATGTTTGATGTGGAGTGTGAATTCCTAGTGTACAAGCATTCCAGGTCATTATATTTAAAATAAGCTCTTTTGGGATTGAGCTAATTAAAACAATCAGGTGCAGCATAATCCCTTATAATATGACCCTTAAAATTTTTTAATCAATATGCTTGTGTGGTCCAGGTGAGGTAAGGGAGAAGCAGACCTGCTTAAAAATAGATATTCATAGTTCACCAGTGGAAGAACAGGAGCATAAAAAGACCACTTATTGAAGATGTGATTTATTTCTCCACTCAGTATCTATAAACCTAAGTCAGACTCTGCGGACCAGGCAGCTGCTCATTGACTTTGATGGTGGCCGACCTACTTTGAGTCTCAGGGCACCGCTGGACCTGGTTATCTTTCCATCCATCTTCCGCCCTCGTTGGCCCATAGAATGTGAGGTCAACAGCGACATCATCCATCACATAGGTAATTTGAAGTTGTATTGAAACCATTATGTTACTAGGTATGTTACTGATCTGCACAAAATTGATGTTAATCAGTCAAAGAGTAGGCAACGAGTGGAAATTGTGAACAGATGCTTCTGGCAAAACATATCCAGGTAAAGAAACTTGGCATGTCCTTTTGCTGTTACTGTCAACATGTAATGACACGACGAGAGTGTGTGTTGTAGAGTGGGACCCCCCAGAGCCAGAGCCTTTCTACCAGCCCACAGGACATGAGAGGACACCCATGCCATCAGGAGAGGAGAGGGAGAAAGTGGTATACTGCATTGACCATGGTAACTAATAATATGAACTGATGATAACGATAGGAATCTAATACTTTGAGTTACTTCATGCTACACTTTTCCCAGTTTGAATTTGAGGGCATCCTACTGCAAAAAGTTGCATAATAGTGAGGACCCAACCTAACTCCTTAGTGCTTCAAAATGTAGATTTTTATTTAATTACAATGTAAGTGCTGTATAACAATGTCCAAGTCTTGCTTACTGTTAAATATACAATAATGGGTATTGTGATGGGTCATTGGGTAGTGTATTCCCTTAGGTGTGCTATCCTAGATATTATTTTTGGTGTAGCACCCCCATCCCTCTGGAACACCCTCCGTGCAGATATTCAAAATGCCTCATCCCTGGACATGTTTTAAAAAAACTCCTAGAACACGTCTTGTTCACCAAGCCTTAATCCTCCCTTAGGATAGCCACTGTAATTCTGTAAAGTCTTCTTGGGTTTCATGAAAGGCGCTATATTAAATTAAAGTTAATATTATTGTTGTTATCTTCTAGATAAATGTGATATATGGTGCCACTGCTCCCTGAAAAACAATGCAAGTCCCTGTTTATTAAAATCATTAACATATTTATCTTTTGATATTCACTCACACACCTTCATGTTGTTCTCACCCTTGAAGCCACCAAGCGTCCTTATTTTACCTGCTCGCGGGTCGGAGGAAGCAGGGGGCTCATTAAGAGCGCCACACCTTATGACAGTCAGACAGACTTCACCCTTGAGTTTGAGTCACGCTTTGAAAGTGGGAACCTTCAGAAGGCTGTGCAAGTGTAAGTTTCTGCAGCCTAATCTACTGATGACTGTACATTTTTAGTCCTGTTAGTTCTTACTGTGGCTCGAGGTGAAGTTATTCTCC
>NC_048414.1:26516762-26547836 GCF_013103735.1 Etheostoma cragini
CCCCCCCCCCCCCGCTCTTTTTCTTCTGTTCAGTGGTGTCTATAACTACGAGATCACCCTGCGCACAGACATGTACACCAGAAAGCACACACAGTGGTTTTACTTCAGGGTCAGGAACATGAAGGCTGGAGTGACTTATCGCTTCACCATCATCAACTTCATGAAGAGCAGCAGCCTGTATTCACAGGGCATGAGACCACTCCTCTACTCTGAGAGGGCTGCCAATGACAAAGGGATTGGATGGCAACGCACTGGCTCCAACATCAGATACTACCGGAACAGCAATCAGGTAGGTAACTTTCTGACAAGATGACATTTTATTCATTGGGTGTCTTTTGATAGTAAACTGTAATTTTCTAGCCCCGTTTCTAGTTTTTTCCCCAGCAGTTGTCATTTTTATGTTATGTGGGTATAGTAGGCCTGAGAAATAGAATTTGTAAAAAATTTAAACTTGTTTTAAATAGACAATCATCTCATTACATAATCTTTATATTCTATCAAAAAGGATTTCACTTCATGGTAGTGCAGGTAAAGGAAACCCTGTGAGTTAGTCCATCTTGCAATGAGAAAGTGAACAAAAGGACAACATTGACTGTTGTTAAAATGAAATGGCCTTAAACTTAAAATTAAATTGGAAGAGAGGAACAGTGAAGGAAAAACTGTCCGCTTCACATAGACTGGAATAAGATTGGTCTTTGGCAGCCAGCTTTAAAATACATTTCACAAATTGAGTGAAGTCTGCATTCAGAAGTTAATATTGCAACTTGATTTTTGCACTGAAGTGCCATGAACCTAATAAATCTAAAACGTGTGGTGTGCTTTGAGAAATGGTTGGTGGTAAAATGAAGTGTGAGATCTGTATTAGGTGAATTAACTGATGTAGAAATTTCTGGAATTCTTTACTAAATTGCAGTTATAATTGAAGAAGCTGGATCTCTCTTAAATACCATTATCTCTGTCTCTATTTAGACTACAAAGGACAGCAACAGTGACATAATCCCCCTGTATTCACTCACCTGGACTCTCCAGTTCCCTTATGACTCAGACACCTGCTACCTGGCCCACTGCTACCCCTACACCTATTCCCACCTGCAGCGCTACCTTAGGCGCATTTCTTCCAACCCAAAAGTTTCATCCTACTGCACACTGCGGGTGCTGTGCCACAGCCTTGCTGGGAATGCGGTGTATGTGTTGACAATAACGTCTCGAGGGGGCAGCAGAGTGGAGGGTAGGAAAAAAAAGGCTGTGGTGGTGACGGCCCGAGTGCACCCTGGAGAAACCAACGGGTCCTGGATGATGGAGGGGTTGCTAGACTTCCTGCTGGGGGACTCGGAAGATGCTCAGCTACTCAGGGACACTTTTGTTTTTAAGGTGAGGGATCTCAAGCTCATAGCCTCCCATCTGTCTTACAGTATTATCATGATTATTACTTTAGTACAGAGATCTTCAACAGGGGATCTGTGACCCCTAGGGGTCCTCCTAGTTAGTGCAGGGGGGCCACCAAATAATCTTCAAGAAATATTTTTGGGGAAGTTTACTTATTTTTTTTTAAAATATGCCTGAAAATATACACATATAAAATATTAATATTATATTAATACATTTATGAAAAAGTTTACTAAAGGTAAGGTAGCCACTATGGCAGCTACACAGTTAGGTTTAAAGATTTACTGTGCCTTCACATGTAAGTTTACGGTTAAAACATTATGTATAAATAAGTACTATTTCTGTCCATTTGGCCCATTGTTTACAATATATGCAGTAGGGCGTCCCATCTCGGTCTCTCTTTGAGCTAAGGGGTCTCTGGCCTAAAAATGTTGAAGACCCCTGCTTTAGTATCTTCCAATTTGTGATATGTCTGAAAAGTAATGTAAGAAGTTGATGGTTAATAATAATATGAATAATAATAATGTATACTGTTATTGATCCCCAGTGGGGAAAAATGCAATTTACACTCTGTTTTGTTAGCAATCACTACACATAGGCCTGAAATAAACACACACACGCACATGCTAAGGATCTATTCATTAACAAACGGAGAGATGTTAGAGTGAGTGGGCTGCCAGTGGTGATGAGGCTGTGTTGAGATTTATACTGTTGGTTTTATATTATGTTATGATGCCATAGACTGCTATTGAACACTGGTTTTGTCCTGGAATTTGTTGTTTTTTCTTGGATTTGTGTCGCTGCAGGTGGTGCCAATGCTGAACCCAGATGGTGTGGTAGTGGGTAATTACCGCTGCTCTCTGTCAGGCAGAGACCTCAACAGATACTACAAGACATTGCTCAGGGATTCCTTCCCCTGTGTGTGGCACACCCGAAACATGGTGGAAAGGTATGACAGTACACATGCATGAACAAAAAAACACACTGCATATTGAAGAATTTGTATTTAATGCCTTTTTGCAATTTAGTAGACATTTGGCAATTTGGTATTTTCATTTCTACATTTATTTCTAGAAGTATGAATACACATGTGTTTTTCTAGTAAATTGCTAAAAATACAGGTGAGATTTTACCAAGGATATCTAATTTCAATAATCCAAAGCATACATAGAACACACCACGATCAGTTATTTCACTTTTGTGTTAATGAGCAACAAGTTTGAGTTATTAGTAGGACTGTAGTCTCTGACAAAGTGGGATTAAGGTGAAGATGTGAGAACAAACTAAACAAACAGACACATGAAAACTCAGCTGGGTTATTAAGTCTGCTCACTAACTTCATGGGAGGAAGCAGTCCAGCTGTGGACTCTGTTGGACTTTATCTGTAAAAAAAGGCACATTTCTTTTAACCAGATCCAATGGTTTAGTAGTCTAAACAGGTTAGGAAATGGCTGGATGCCAGAGAAATTAGGAGGATGCCATGAATTGGCCATATTATGATATATTTTCCCCAGGCTGGTGGCTGAGACGGAAGTAGTTCTTTACTGTGACTTTCATGGCCACAACCGTAAAAACAACGTGTTCATGTACGGTTGTAACAACCGAGGCGATGCTTCTCTGAAGCTGCACGAGAGAATCTTTCCACTAATGATGAGCAAGAATGCCAGTGATAAGGTAAAGTCACGCTTTTTGAAAAACTCTTTCTAAGCTTTATTTGGTCTGAGTAACATAGGGCTTCTATTTTCATCCTGACACCACGCTTATTCAACAGTCACCCATCTGTTACACAAATATTTACCATGTTTCAGAGGCAGTGTTTCGTCCTTCATATTCATTTGTGCATAATCAGCGTTTCAACTACATCATCTACATCACTCTTCGTCTTTGTTAGTTCTCCTTTAAGAACTGTAAGTTTCGGGTGCAGAAGAGTAAAGAGGGAACAGGACGTATTGCCATGTGGAGACTAGGCATCAAAAACAGCTACACTATGGAGGCCACCTTTGGAGGTTCCACTCTGGGTGAGTTCAGACTTTCTAGCTTGTGTGTGTGTCTGTGTTTCGACTCTTGAGGATCTATCTTATGTTGGAATATTAGGCGACAGGAGAGGGACACATTTTACTACTCGAGACCTGAAGTCCCTTGGCTTTTGCTTTTGTGACACCCTGCTGGACTACTGTGACCCAGACTCAACAAAGGTGAGAGATAAAACAGCATATCTATAATTTATATAGAAATTTATAAATGCCTCCTTCAGCGCTGAAGCTCTATATCAGTCCAAGAAAAGGAAACATTGTCTGCACCAATATACAGTATATACCTGGATACTGGATTTAAATGCTTTAAATTTGTAATTATTTATAGTATTTATAGTCATTTTTAGTTATTTAAATACAGTATGAAACATGTGTGTGTGTGCTTGTGTTGCTATTTTTTTATGAAATTTAAATTTTTATTTCAGACCACTTACTGTTTGACCGAGCTGGCAGCGTTGTTGACAAAAGAGGTCAGAGAGAGGCTGGGCAAAGATTTGGGCACTGACTGTAACTTCTCTGTGTCTGACCTGGAAACCAGGTGATATAGTTATTTATTATCTTAAATACACATGCAAACCAGCCTGGGGCACTATGAGGTATTTGTGCACTCATTCAGCTTGAGTGTAAATGTTTCTTGTTTGCTTTCACAGCACCAGTGGTTCAAATAGTTCTGATTCTGATGGACTCCCAGTTCATTTACTGAACCAGCCACAAACTGCCCATCCAGAGGTACAATTACATAAACCTAGTCGGTTTTTATCACGACTGCTTTATTTTCCTTGTAATGGTTCATATCAAATTTGGATCACTTTGTGAAAAGCTGTTTTAAAACAGGTCTTCTCTTGTAGCAGTTCACCTCTTGTTCCTGCTCTCCTCCACAGCAAACAGCAAAGAAGAAGAAGAAGAAACGCTTGAGGAGTTGTAAAGAGAGGAACACGCTGCGACCAGAGAAAGTGAAGAATAACACACAGCAAAAGGTCCTGCAAAGCACCGTAAAACACATCGTAAGAGACTAAATAAACCACTAATTAGTGCACACCGGAGCGATGCTTGCATGATTCATGTATATGGATCTATATTCTTTTTCTACTGGAACTTTTTTTTAAGATTTGTTTTGGGCATTTCAGCCTTTAATGGAAAGTGCAGCTAGATATGAAAGAGGAGAGGGGGGGAGACATGCCTGGAATTGTCAAATCGAAACTGGACCTTGTGCATTAAGGCATACGTCTCTAAATACGTGTGCCTGTTCTACCAACTGAGCTAACCCGGCCACCATACAGTAAACATTGACACCTTCTCCCCAAACACCCTAGAACTCACAGTTCCCTCCAACCAATCCACTGACACCACAGCATACACAACATATAAATAAATTACACACGCATAACAATATATCATGTGCACACCATTGTCAAGTTACTGACTTTTAACAAGACTGATTAGTGAAAGGTCTTTGCAGGAGTCCAACCTACCCCATGAGGACACAGGTAAAGAGGTCATCCAAGAGAGAACTGTTGGAAGACACTGGAAGAAATGGCAGGTATGAAGTTGAGAGAGTGTGAATATGTTTAGGAGCCAGGGAAGTGAGAAGATTTTCTCACCTGTTCCTTTCAATATTTCGGTCTTTGTGAAGGCAAAAGGTCTGATAAGAAAAGCGGAGATCCCGCCTCCCACCACTCACCCTGAGGAGGTCACTCAGGTGATTCCGTGGCAGGGCTGCGAGCCAGTCAAGGTAGAGATGATCACCGCAACCTCACCCCTTGATATGTCATCGGTACACATTACTAGCCAATGATATCACACATTCACTCACTCACATACCCACTTCAACTTGTATTGGTATAACACAATCTGTAATTTTGACCTGGATTTTAGGCTCTTTTCTGTGTTTTAGGACAAAACTTTGAAAGCTGCATACCAGCATCACAGGGTAAAAGCGTGTCCACATCTCAGCACATACACAGGTAACATTTATGTACACATCATTAATGTACTGTAATGTACTGTATCTGCCTTTTAACTTCCAAATATAAAGCACATTTAAATATACTCATAAGAATTAATTCACTTGGCTTATTTGCACAGATGATCTGGGGTATACAAGACAGTGGAGGTGCTCCGCTCAGCTGCTGCACCTGAGTGCTCTCCTTCCACTGTCTCCAAATCCCGTATATTCCAGCCAGCAGCGCTGCCCCCAACAATCCTTAATCTCCTACAAAGTCCACAGAGGTTTGTCCACATGCACAGTAGTTAAAGATAGAACAGAGTTATTTTTTTAAAGTTTCTGTGGCTCTTTAGTAGTGAAACTTGTCTCCATCTTTTAGGGCTCCCACCTTCCCTTGCAGCGCGCCACAGGTAAGCCTCACAGAGACATTGTATCCTGATCAATAGACCGTAGATAACTGCATGTTGAGGTACGTTCAAATTCATGTTCATTCAAGTGTTATGTCTCCTCCTTGTTAGGTCGCCCTCATCCATGTACGTCAAGATGATGCCAGATATTTTTCCAAGAAAGCAAATGCTGCCAAGTTTCGCTACTGACAAGGTCAACGCCAGGCATATTTTCAGAAACAGAAACTCTTTACTGGTCTCAGAACGTGACTTTGTGCCTGAGGATTCCTCCCCGTCGCACGCAGACATGACCAAGACCAAACAACTAAATCAGGAACAGGAAGAAGACTCCTCAGAAGGTTTCATATGCACACATACCATACTTATATATGAAACTGTAATTATTATGAGTTGCATCACTTTTAGCTAAACTCGCCTCTTTGGTTTTAGTATCTGATTCTGTCATTTCTTCAGTGGGTTTGTCCTTGTTGAAATGTATACCACTTGGAGAGCAGAGCCGGAGAGATCTCATCCCTGACATTACCCGGAGAGAAACTGAATCAAGCAGCAATTTATTCGTGCCTGTTCTTAAGGGAATAGACCTGAGAAGAAACGGGTAAGTTAGTCTTGGGCACTCTCTCGCTCTCTGTCTGTCATTATCTCTGTTAAATGCTCAGGTGGCTGTTGCCGTTTAAAGATTGGAAAAAATAGGCCCTGATCTTTGTGCAATGAATATATCTTACTTTTTAAAAAATTCACAAGTATTCTACATTTTACCTCACGTTGATGTTCTTTAAAATGTTTTCTGTGCTCCCTGTCTTTTTTCAATTACCTCAGACTAGGCAATGAAACTTTGGAGGACCAAAGGCACCTGGGTGTATTATCCCCTTTGTCAAAGCCTTCTGGCCTCATGAAGATGGAACTTGCACGTCCTAAGAGTGGCACCCTTGGTAGGCTTCAGGCTAAGGACAGCAGGCACCATTACTCTGAAAGAGAAAGCCAAATAACTGCAGCAATGGTCACAAGATCATCAAAGTCTGCCCCACGGTAGGGCTAAGACTATGTTTGCTCGAACTTCAATAGATGTGTATTCAACAAGTGCTTCCCAACCTTTTTTGGTCCGAGGTACCCCGACAGCCCTATCAGATGAACTCACGTACCCCTTAATCGATTCACAATGTGTGTTCCAAATGTATAACGCTATGCCTTAAATAAAAAAAAGTTTTCATAAAATGTAACTGTTTATTAGCTAATTCAGACAGATATCATGATACAGTGTAATACAAATAGGAGAGAAGTGGGACCCTCTGGAAACTGAAAAATTACATTCAAATTCCATTTTCTGCATTGTTGATATTGGTAAGACAAAGATTTACTACACAGGCTCTGTTATATACATTTTATGTATGGCAACGCTACAAAAACAAGAATACAAACCCATTGAATATAATGTGCATAGAATATAAAAATAAATATGTTTAAACATTTTTCTCTTTAATCCTCAATCAGGGGAAGGAAATATCTCATGAGTATGTGATACATAGTATGACATATTGTCCGGGAAGTGTAAGGATGTTTCAAGGTGTGGCAGAGACGTCGGAGCTTCAGAATTCAGTCGAACTGGCGGAGATGAAATTGTCTCTCTGTGTGTCTGACCATGTTCCGGAGCGCCACAAAACCAGAGAGGGCCTGCATCATTCAGGAAGGAAAACATTGATTAAAACATTTAAAACCAATCAATGCTAAATCACCCAATGATGAAATCTAAAAGAAATAAATAAACATGCTCACCGTAACATTATATTTACAGTGGTGCTCATAATTTTACATGCCCATACATAATTTGACTAAAAAGAAGAATAAAAAATCATGTAGAGATTGGCATGGTGCTATTTCAGTTAGACAAATAGCTGGTTTGATTTGCATTGAGAGATGATTTCATGGAAAGTATCCCATGCCAATCTCTATGTATGGTGAAGGGTATGTGATAATGTGTGCGTGTGTGTGTGTGTGTGGGGGGGGGGGGGGATTTAATTCCAAAAGCCAAGGAAACTTTATCAGGATGCTTTTGAAGGAAGAACATTTATTTATGTACAATACATTATTCATTCACAAAGAAAATTGGTGTCCTTAAAAGGTTGGATTTTCCCTTTTTTTCCAGATCTATTTACAAAAGATGATTTTTTTATTCCTCTTTTTAGTCAACTTTATTATGGGATCCTAAACTTATGAACAACACTGTAGGTATATGGAGATTATAAATGGTAGAATTACAACAGTCAGTTTTGAGAAGGAATGTTGATGTACCTGTGTGAGTATGAATAAGGCGAGAACTATGTGAACACCTCTCTCCAGGGGTTGGATGAGAAGGGCTTCGTTAAAGAGCAGGAACAGAATTAGTGGAAACTGCAGCAGGATGCTCAGCAGCCAAAATCCAGCCAACTCTGGGACCTTCCACAAACACAAACATGAGTTACAATCTCTGGCCTGGACTTCTTTTGCGTTTGCCGTTGCGTTGACCTATTCTACTTTGACTACCATTTATGTGTGTGTGTTATTCACCACCTTTTCTTGCAGGTTCCCAGCATATCCCAAAAAGAGTCTAATGGCTTCGATCAGAGTCATTAGGATGAGAACGGTGACCAGGATGAACTTGTAGTAGTCTGGCAAGACAGGATACTGGGAGAAATAACAATTCAGGCGAATGAACTGAAATTACATGAACGTGATTCATTCAAATGGGATTTTATTAAATAGTCTGACTTGTTTTTCAGGTATAACCCTGACAATTAACCCTCCTGTTGTGCTCGAGTCAAATTTGACCCATTTTCAAAACGGTCAAAAACGGTCTTCACAAGTAGAATCAATTATCAGTTCACTACTCTTACTGAATATGGGTGTTTTACGTAATGTTACAGAAAACAAAAACTGACGAAAACGTTGGGAAAAGTGACAAAAATGTTCCAACAAAAGTTTGACCCAGAAAAACAACACAAGGGTTAAAATATAAAAAAAGAAGCTTTTCAGGATCATTTGTTCTCTTAGCTGCTTAAGTTTTGTGTTCAGGTTACTCCCAAAGTCCATACATCATTGAAATTTAAAAGATGAAATTACTTGATGTTAAAAACAGAAGTGGCAATTTACGTCCACCTTAGCTCAGTGAACTTTAACTTGAGCTGAGTTTTAACTTAGGATCAGCATCAATTGTAATGTGTGTAACGTTAGTCTGACAATGGGAAATGTAAATTGAGTGCAAAATCTGTCTTTGATTTAGTTTGGGAATTTAATTATTTCATCTCTGTACACTTGTTGTAATTAAAATAAAGGGGTTAGCATTGGGATAAATATCTGATAATTGATTAACCCTTGTATGGTCCTCCCGGGTCAAAAACTGACAAAAATGTGACCTTTTTGTCCCTTTTTCATACTTAAAACCTTACACTACTTTTTGGAATTCATGGTCAATAACCCTCATTTATATAGAATTGTACCTAATATTAGAAATTGAATTGAATTATTTTGACTAATATTTAAGATCAGAGGAACGTACAGATGACTTTAGTAAGGAATGATAGAGCGTTGTATGGAATCCAATCCATTTTTTGTGGTAATTTGGTTAAAAACAAAACCCATATTTCAGATATAGACATTTTTAAAGGGGTCAAATTTGACTCGAGGACAACTGGAGGGTTAAGTATAGTTCATAATGATAACAGTATTTCACATGTCATTCTCGTTCTCTCTCTCTCTGTGTGTGTGTGTGTGTGTGTGTGTGTGTGTGTGTGTGTGTGTGTGTGTGTGTGTGTGTGTGTGACTTACCTTGAGGTGCAGCATTACAGTCACACTGATCCACCACAAGGGGAAGAACCACATGTTAAAGTACAGAGACATCTGGAGGTGGAGACTAGACAGAACCCGCTTATCTGAAAAGAAAACAACAGAACATCATGGAAGGGATACACAACTCCTGCTGCTGTAAGCCTATGTTTGAGAACAGCATATCTCACTATTAGCAAGCTAGCTAACTACGTTATTTTAATGCTAATTCGCCCATAACGTTCACGCTATCTAGACTCGTGAGTTTACCGTGTGGCAAAAACGTGCCATTCTCTGTTGTGAAAGGCTGAGTCCGACTCTGGTCAAATAACACAGTCCGGGAAAAGTCCTCTAAACGTCTTCTGATAGTCTCCGACAGCTCCATCGTGGAAAAGGCTGACTAAACACACATCACCAGGAGGGAAAAACACAGCCTCTTCCTCACTGCGAAGACGCTCAGCTGCCGTAGTTGGTCGTTTCCATGGACACCAAAGAAATCTCGCGTTCCGCTCAGATCTCGCAGGAAGAGTGGTCTTTTGTTTAAAAACAAAGAGGAAGAAATGTTCTCCTCTGGTAGCCCCTCGCCTCCTCGTTTAGTCTACATAGGCTAGTGCTTAAATAAATATATAATATATTACTCTTATTTGGTCAGTTAGTTTATAGGTTAGGTTTATATTTTATTGTCATTTTTCATATTTTGTCTATTTTTGATCTACTGCACACTGTTCAATCCGTGCATTGTTCACTTTTGCACTATCATCATTGCACACAGTCTACCATAGTATCTTACCTTTATTATCATGGTCATTGCATTTCTGTGGGTGATTTTTTATTTTTATTCTTACATATGTGTGATATGTGTGTATATGTGTTTGTTGTGTTATGGTAGTCTTGCTACTGGATGCCTACAAATTCCTTTGGGATGAATAAAGTATAGACTCAAAAAAACTGAATTATTTTTCCTGTGTGTTTGGCATTCAGGGCATCGGAGCGTGGACGTAAACCGGCCGATCATCCCAGGGAACCCTAGCACCACAGCAGTCCCCTGAACCACGCTCACAAAATGATCAATTCAGCATGAGTAGAAGGTTATAAGCAAAAATAAAACTAAGTGTGTGCACTGAATTTGTCTCTCCCCGTGAAATGAGAGGTAAATCCTTACAGTCCACAACTTAAATCTTATGTTCAAGTAGTTGTAGAAAATGAGTGTGCATCAAACAGAAACCTGACACCGCTTCCTGTACTTTACACTGACATTCAGGGTGAACGGCCAGGCGGCAGCAGGTGAAGGCCAACGTGATGTGGCTGGTTTTGTAATCTGCCAGGAGAAAAAAAACAACAAAAAAAACACATCTATGACCTTATTCTAGGGCTAAGTGATATGGAGAAAATCAAATATCACAATATTTTTGAATATTGGTGCTAAAGGCAAACAATACAACAGCTAGAACAGTCTGGTAAGTTCAGAAAAATGACATCACTTTACTGTAATGCAGCCTTTAAAACCAGGAAAAGACATCCCTTATGCCATATTAAGCTATCCAAAATCTAAGATGATATCTAGTCTCATATCACGGTATCGATATTTGATATATTGCCCAGCTCTACCTCATTCTCAGTTAACATTTTTTGTGGACATCTCTAAATTGCATCCACGTTTCCCTCAATTGCGTCTTGGTCCCTCACACCAACAAAGCATGGGAGAGAAGAAGGAAATGATCCATGTGTTCCAATACCCATCCAACCATACTGGTTATGCTGCCAGAAATTGTTTTAGCATGTTCAAGTACTTTGTCACATGCACTATGCCAAAAATGCCAGGACGCTTAACCCTCCTGTTTTCTGGTCAAATTTGACCCCTTTTCAAAAAAGTTTTTGTATCACAAATTTGGGTTTCTTTCAAACAAATTGTACAAAAAAAGAACACGGATGGTTCCTTAAAACGCTCCTCACAAGTTAAATAAATAATCAGTTCCCTACTTTCATCGAATTTGGGGTTTTTTTGTAAATCTTATAGCATTTGGAGAAAACATGACAAAATGTGAATAAAATGCCGAACAAAGGGACAAAAATGTCAAAAAAGTGACAAATGTAAATATATATATATATATATATATATATATATATATATATATATATATATATATATATATATATATATATATATATATATATTTTTTTTTTTTAAAGCTTAAAAAAAAAAATGGGGAAAAAAAACCACAAAGATTTCAAAAGGCTCAGAAAAAGTCAACGATCGTTGATAAAGTGACAAAAATATTGTGTAAAAAGACACAAAAGGGTCAAAAAATACAACCAAAACATTGAGAATATTTTTTCATTTGAAATTTTACCTCAGAAAAACAAAAATTTGCAGGTTGGCAGGAAGACAACAAAAGGGTTAAAGTAATGTAATGTAATGAAAAAGTAGTATTTCCCAAATGTCTGCAACAGTACATACACTGTAATGGCAGCTGCAGTACATATGCAATTTAGAACTACATTAATGCTTCTTTCCTTTTATTGCATTTCCCAATACGGCTTTGATTGTACTTTAAATACTACTTAATTTTAAGAGATTAGCTAAACCTAGTGGCTCTTTATGGCAACGTCAGCACCACATATTGCACAAAACCAGGTTTTAAACACCTTAAACATAAATATTAATACAGCCATTGAATTAGTCACTTAACCTGTGTTATGCCATGTCAGGTGATATATCCTGCTATAACAAGGCAACATGTCTGCATTGAGAGTCTATTATTGAGGACAGGTTGAACCGTAGGCTCACTTTGGCATGTAGTCTAGCCATAGAACCCAAAACTGAGTTCACGGACCACCACTGATGACTGATTACTCCTCCTTCTCATACAGGACTTCATCTATGAGCACATCATTGTCGTCGACTGGGATTTCCCGACACAGCTGCTCCTTGAAGGATAAGGCGATGGTGTAGGGCTTTCCTTTTGGGTGTCTGATGCAGCGCTCCAAGTAGGTGTCATAATAGCCCTTCCCCCGTCCCAGACGCTTCCCCGACTTGTCAAAACCCAGGCCTGGCATCAAGATCAGGTCCAGACCTCCTGTAGAAAGTGCTTCCTCTCTGCTGATGTCATCTTCAGGAGGCTGTCTGATGTTCCATGACGTCAGAGGCAGAGTCTCGATGTCCTGCAGACTGTTGAGCTTCAACATGTCCATATGGTTGCTGCTGCTCTGATATCTGGGAATGAAGCAGCTTTTACCACATTTAAACACGTCTTTGATGATTTCCTCAGTGCTCACCTCATCCCCCGTGCTGAGAAACACCGCAATCCTCTTACATGACACATAGTTGGGGTGGCTGAACAGCTGCCGGGACAGCACGCGAGACTGTCGTTGTTTCTCCTCGTCACTCAACGCTGCGACCCGTCGCTTTATTTCTTTCCTCAGAGCTTGCTTTGCTGCTCGCACGGCGGCCATTCTGCTCTGGTAAACTTTTCACGCAGAAAAAAACAGAGACAGTATATACGAAGAGAGAAGTCACGAGTGTGTTTTCAGCGAAATGCGACGTCACGTGAAGCGACTGGTGTTGACGAACTGACCGAAGAGCCGGTTAATAAAACCGACTCGTGACACTGAACCGGGAAATAGAGTGCCATACGCTATGGAACTGTGGAACTGACCGAAGAGCCGGTTGATAAACCGACTCGTGACACTGAACCGGGAAATAGAGTGCCATACGTCACAGAAAAAGAACCGACAGACTCACTCCTCATTAGCGCCTCTACTGGAGGGGTGGTAGAATCAATCAGGATATGGGCTATCGCGAGCCCTTCTTTAACTGTCTATGCGCGAGCTGAGCAGTGTTGCCAAGTTCGCCTGTAACTTGCCAAGTAACTTTGTGCTTTTTTCCCTGTAAAGTCGCTTACAAGTATTGGTAGTTGCGGTTTTTTGGGCTTGTTTCTAAAGTGTAGTTGCTTTATCGGGCTTGTTCCCAGCTCCATAATAAGTTGTCAAGCATTGGTTATTTTAACGTAGGAGTTTGTCTTGTCTGTTTCCTCGGTCCCTCCCCTTTCCCCATACACACAGGAGACAGCAGTTATTCTCCGCCCACTTCATGCTTCTAATTGGCTCTGACCGAGATGGCAACGAGTACTAGCCAATCAGAGGCAGAGCAGGGCAATTTGCTTTTTTTCTGGTTAATACTGGCGAAATACTGGAAGAAATATAACAAAGACTGGGAGAAAGAGAAAGGAGTAAAATAATGGATTCAACCTGTATATTAATTTTAACAGTCTATGATTCACACACAAAAAATACACCTTTACTAGCTAACTTTGTTTAGATACGTTTACTTGTGTTTTATGAATACATTTCATACAGGTTTATTTTACATTGTTGACTTGTTTTATTTTGCTTTGCAATTTATAGTTTGTGCTTATACATTTATATACCAAATTATATTAAATGTAGCATAATGATTTTTGAAAATGTAAATAAAATCGATCAATATAAATCCTACAAGCTGCACAGTATTCAGATTTATTATAGGCTATACTCCCCCCCCCCCAGTGGAAATTACATGTTCTGTTATTACACACATAAACGTGTTTTCTTTGTTGAAGTTTGCTCTGTTCTTAGTTTAGTTTTGCCAGATTTATGTGTGGCTAACATACCTTAGGTTTTTGGGAGTTCTTTACTTTTAAAACTGAAGAAACCACAGAGATCAACTGTCATTTTTGCGACAGTAGGCTACCTCACTTGTAGCCAAAAAGTGTAAAGAAAAAAATCTGCAAAAGTTTTTTAAGGCTTTCTAAGTCCTGCTGTCCTTTTAGAATGATAATTAGGATATCTTCGTTTAGACAGACATTTGTGTGAATCGAGTTGAATGTGTGATTAGGAGGCCTTACTGGGCTTTACAGGGTTAAACACCGTCCCATTTCACTTTTGTTTTCACAGAAAACGAAACTAAGGGAGTGCTGAAGATGGCAGCAAGCAAAGAGCCAGATTCTTTATCCTGCTCGATTTGCTTGGATATACTGAAAAGGCCTGTGACCCTCCAATGTGGCCACAGCTACTGTATGGACTGTGTAAATGCCTACTGGGACCAGGAGGATCGCTGTGGTGTTTACAGCTGTCCCCAGTGTAGACGCCAATACACCCCCCGACCTGTGTTGAACAAGAACACAGTGCTGGCTGATTTGGCAGAGAAAATGTCCCCAGAAGAACACCACCCAGTGGATGTGGAGTGTGATGTCTGCACTGCAAAGAAGCTGAAAGCTGTCAAGTCTTGCCTGGTGTGTCTGGCTTCGTTCTGTGCTACTCATCTGCAGCCCCACTACGTGTCTGCTGCTTTCAAAAAGCACAAGCTGGTGGAAGTCTCTGCCTCCATACAAGAAAAGATCTGCTCTAAGCACGACAAGCTTCTCGAAGTCTATTGCCGCAGTGATGGCCAATGCGTTTGCCTGCTTTGTGGTCTGGATGAGCACAAAGGTCATGACACTGTCTCGGCTGCAGCGGAGAGGAAAGAGAAACAAGTAAGGATAATTTTGCAATTGTCAAAGTCGTATAGCAGCAACATCGGAGTGTCTTGGTAATTTTGTTTTGCCCATGCACAATATGATTTTCTTTTCAGAAACTGTTTGGAAAGAAAAAACTAAGATACCAACAGGGAATACAGGAGAAACAGAAGCAGCTGCGGCAGCTGAGACAGAAAATTAAAACACTGGAGGTGACTTGTTTTGTGCTTTTTAAACTTAAATGCATGTTAAATAAATGTGTCCTGTACCCCTTACATTTCAAAGTAACGACACACTGACATGTTGTATTTTTATCTCTGCTGTCAGTGTTCTAGAGATGCAGCTATGGATGAAAATGAGAAGGCCTACACTGAAATAGTCCAAATGGCAGATAAAAGGCGTAGTACTGTGAGAGAGCTGATCAGAGTTCAGGAGACGGCTGCGGTGAGCCGAGCTGAGGCGCTCGTGGATCGGCTGGAGAAGGACATCTCTGAGCTGAGAAAGGGAGAGGATGAACTGAAGCAGCTGTCTCTCACCGAGGATCACATTCATTTCCTGCAGGTACACAGACTGTCAATCATAGACCATTGACAGAGTAGCACAACACTTCATATTGTATTTTCTCTTTTCACGTTTCCAGAGCTGCCAGTCCATTTTAGACTGTCCAGAACCTGACCAGTGCTCTGATTTCGACATCCTTCTACACACACCTTTTGACTTTGTGACAAAGGTTATTTCTGTTTTAAGAGACAAAATGGAAAACATGGCCAGAGATATTGCAGACATTTCTCAGACGTGTAAGAAAATGACATCATTACAATCGTTTTGTTCATTTACTAAAATTACGTGATATTGTCTAAATAGCCAGTTTACCAAAATGCTCATTGTGTCATGTTTTCTGTTATTAGTTCAAGCTGATCCTGATCCTGAGACAAGACAGGAGTTCTCCCTTTGTGAGTCATTCATATTTTTTTTAAATTATAATTCTTATAATCAAGCAATGTGCTCACATTAACCCTTGTGTTGTCGTCCCAGGTCAAAATTCGTCAAAAAACGAAGAATTTTAGACATTTTTTTGACACTTTTCTTCATTTTTGTAACACGTCCATCTGTGCTTTTCTTTCAATGTACTATATCACACTGAGTTATAATAACTTTTGTCTTTCAGATTTCTGCCGCCTCAGTTTGGATCCCAACACAGCATTTGAAAACCTTTTGCTCTCTGAGGGGAACAGCAGAGTGACCTGGATCAAAAAAGCCCAGAAGTATCCATATCACCCAGAGAGATTTACCAAATATGATCAAGTGTTGTGCACTGAAGGTTTATCTGGTGTTGGCTACTGGGAGGTTGAGTGGCGAGGGCCCAGGGTCGAGGTCGCTGTGTGCTATAAAGGGGCAGGGCTGGATGAAAGTGGCTTTGGATACACAGATCAATCCTGGTGCATTTCCCTTTCAAATTTTGGTTGCACCTTTTGGCATAATGGAATCAAAACCAAAGTGTCCCCCCACTGCTCCTCTACTGTAGGAGTGTATCTGAACCATAAGGCAGGGAGACTGTCCTTCTACAGCGTGTCTGATTCTGGTCAAATGATGCTCTTGCACAGAGTTCACACCACATTCTCCCAGCCTCTGTACCCTGGGTTCATGGTCTGCAGAGGGGCCTCAGCTAGGATAATGTCATCTAAGTAAAGGACATCCACTGTCCAGGTTGCTCAAAGTACTCTACCACAGGGCCTTGATAGTTTTCTTTAAAATGTTTATTTTTGCAAGGAAAAGGCTGAAAATGATATTTGGCGCAGATGTGAGGTTTCTGTGTGTGTTCCATGTTCCTTATCCTATAATGGATCCCTTTAACTGTGAACTCAGCAATGTATTGTTTGTGTAAGTAGAATCATTATATATAAAAAACAACTAAAACTAATCTAGCCTAGCTATGTGTGTACTAAGGTTTTTTTCTTAAAAATAAGGATACACGTATGGCTTCATTTAAAAAAATAAATGCAGAATATTAAGCACGTCAAGATAAGTATGGATACTAGTTTGCTTACTTTATGAATGCATACCAATGGAGTTTAATTAAGTAAGGCTACAATATATTGGTTTTGTCAATTCAAATAAATGATGATGGTTACATTTGAAGAGGCCATTTGTGAAGCACATAGTTGCCTTAAAAGCAAATTCATTCCAAAGTTTTAGAGATTAAAAGCATATACTGAATTTGTTATGCGATTGTATAATTATTTTGTTTCCAAAAAAAAGATCCCCAGATCTGTTTACCACATTCTCTCTGTGGCTGCTACCAACTCATTGTGGTATAGAAATAATTTTTAAAAATCATTCACACTGGGGGTTTAATACGTTTTGTAATGCATTCTTATAATATAGCAATGTGCCCGGGTTAACCCAATTGTGTTGTCTTTCCAGGTCAAAAGTGAAAATTAACAATTTTTTGACACTTTTTCAACACTTTTTTGACCCTTTTTCATTGCTTTTTTTACGTGTTTACAATACTTTTTTAAAATCATTTTTTAAAACACATTTTACATTTTTGTAACACCATCATAAGTATACTGTACACATCACTAACACCAATATATTACCACTATTTTTACACTATTCTCTTGTTCAAGTTCATGGTCAAGAAACCTAATTTATATGAAATTATATGCGTTTTTTGTCCTTTGTCAAAGGTTTTTTTTGGCGGGGGGGGGGGACACACACCAATGAATCAAATTCAATGAATTAGTGAACTGATCCTTTGTTTAACTTGCAAGAAGCGTTATATGGATTCATCCATGTAATATTTGGACAATTTGGATGAAAGAATCCCAAATTTGTGACGTAAAAACTTCTAAACAAAGGGCAAATTTGACCTTTGACCTAAATTCTTAGCCATTTTGGGGCAGCCCAACAAGCTGTAAAGCGTTAGCTAAATTACCAGGTGACTATTTACACACCCAGCAGGAATTAACATTCATTTAGTCATGTTTCTGTCCACCTGATGAATACATAGGATATGTAAGTCCATTATTCACTTACTTTTAAGCATTATTTGGGGCTCCTTCCCTTATAAGTGTGTGTTCATAAGCTTCAATGCTGGAAATTAAGTAGTGAAAGTAAAGCAAAAACAGCTGTTGAACCAACAAAATCAGTTGAAATACGTTAAAATGGCTGTGAGTGGCATTGCTGTAACAATAATAAGCATTTTAGAATTTTAATCTGGGTTCAACACTATGAACATTGCATACCTACATGAAGCCTATTCATTTAACCCATTGCTGATATGAAAAGTATTGATTAGAGGCAGCTATAAATTGAAAACTAATGAAAAATGAAGAGAAACCTACTTTGACTCAAGTAGAGTTTAAAACCTCCACTTGTTTGACTCTAACAGTGGGGTATTTGTTCTACACTGACACTGAAACAGACTCAGCACATGATCTGTGCCAATAAGAAGAAGCTTGCCAAGCCACTCCTTCAGAGAAAACGGAAGTTATGCTACTCCTTCAGTCCGAGCAGCAGAAAATGGCTTCGGGTGAGGAACTGTTCGACTGCTCCATCTGTTTACAGCTACTGGAGGATCCTGTGACGACAGCCTGTGGACACAGCTACTGTATAAAATGCATCAACTCCTTCTGGGATTTAAATAATGACAGTGGAAGGTGTTACAGCTGTCCTCAGTGCAGGCAGACGTTCTCCCAGAGGCCTGTTCTGAAGAGGAACACACTTCTGGCTGCCCTGCTGGAGGAAAACAAGACACCCAGTCCAAACTCCGCGGACACCTATGCTTCACCTGGTGATGTGGAATGTGACCTTTGCACAGGGAGAAAAAGGAAAGCTTCCATGTTTTGCCTCGTGTGTTTGGCCTCTTACTGTCAGACTCATCTGAAGCCTCACTTCGAGGTGCCACCGTTGAAAAAACACAATCTGATTCAAGCTTCTGCAAGGGTCAAAGAAAGCCTCTGTGGCCGTCATGACAAACTTCTGGAGATTTACTGCCGCACTGATCAGCTGTTCGTATGCCTGATGTGTGTGATGGATCAGCACAAAGGCCATGACATGGTGGCAGTAGCAGCAGAAAAATGTGAAATGCAGGTAGGCAATCCAAAGTCATTGGTTGTCCGCCCTTTTTAACCCTCTTGTCCTTTTTCCTATGTCAATGTTCTTTTTAATTACCCAAAATAACATGATTGAGTCCACACAACGCTCTTTGGCAAGCACAAATCTTTACTTTTGAGGTTTATTCATCATAAATTCCAAAAATAACTGTAAAACTAAAGTTAATAAATTAGTGTTACATAAAAATGTGACAAACATTGAAAAAAAACACATCAAAAGTGCTGAAAAAAGGGTCAAAAATGCAAGAAAAAGTTAAAAACATTGAAAAAAAAGCATCAACAAAATGTGCTGATTTTCAAATTTGACGTGAAGACAACACGAGGGTTAATGTCACGTGGATTTGTGTCTCAACAGAGACGACTGGAGGGGACCAAACAGGAAATAGCAGACAGAGTGCTGGATTCGGAGAGGAAAATGGCCGAGCTGAGGGAGGCTGCAGACTCTATAAGAGTGAGTACAAACACAAACACTTTTGCTATTATTCATCTATACATTTCTTCAAAATCAAAATGTTGATACAACATAATAAAAGTGCTTATTTTACTGACACCAAAGATGTCATAGAGAAGAGGAAAGGGATGTGGGTGGGTATTCTTAGGTTACAGATTTTGGGAATTTCCAATCTCTCTGTGGGCATGTAGTGTTTGACAGCTGAATGAAACACAATGTTGAAAATGTTGAGCGTCTGACACTGAGACAATGCTGAAAATGAAATAAAGAAAACCAGGCTTGGTGCATGCAGACTGCATACAGACACCAGCTAGAAGATATATAAATTGGTGGGGGGAGTAGGGCTGGGCAATATATCGACATTATATCGACATTGATATATGAAGCTAGATATCCTCTTAAATTTGGGATATTGTAATATCGTATGGGAAGAGGACCTCGGGGAAGACCCGGGACTAGGTGGAGAGATTCTATCTCCAACCTGGCCTGGGAACGCCTCGGGATCCCCCAGTCGGAGCAAAGGGAAAGGGAAGTTTGTGGTCCCCTGCTGGAGCTGCTGACCCGATACCGGATAAGCGGATGAAGATGGATGGACGGATGGTAATATCGTAATATGGCACAAGTGGTGTCTTTTTTTCTGACTTTCTAGTCGGAACTCCGACTCAGATAAACAGTAATGCAGCAAAAGTCTCAATGCATGTGTGTCTCTATGTTTAGTAAGTGTTACAAAATGAATAGAAGTCCAGAGTCTTCATACACGACGTTCCACTTCCGGGAGTGCTCCAGTGCCGCAGGAAGTTCCGCCGGATGTCCCTCATTTAGGCCAGATGTCCATTACCTTCCACCTTTCTTTGGGTTGGTGTTCTAATCTCAGATGGATGTATGGTTACCTGGTCCTCAGATCTCTGCAGGGTAAATCCAGACAGCTAGCTAGACTATCTGTCCAATCAGAGTCTGGTGGAATCCAAGACGATTTTGCCGAGGCGCTGTTGCTCTGTACAGCGCTCAGCGCCGCCAAGGACAATTGTGATTGGTTTAAAGAAATGCCAATAAACCAAAGCATGTTTTTCTCCCATCCCGAAATGCAGCGTGAACTAGCCAGACCCTCCTCCGCGTGCTGTGGAGGAAGGTCTGGCAATGCAAGACCATGGCAAAAGTAAAGCTGTAAAAAAATCCAGTTATTTATCATATTTTACAGCAACTAAAGGAGGTGTAAGGTAGCATAAATAGACAGTAGCTCAAAATAATATCAGTCATCATATGTCATTATTATTATCTTTTTTTTCTCCAAGGATGCTGCATGGAAGGCGTGTGATGACATTGAGCAACTTTGTGTGGAGCGCATTCGGTTGTTTGTCCGCTCTGTGGACAGGAAGCGCTCTGAGATGAGAGACAAAGTTGGTGAAGCAGAGAAAGCTGGAGTGGACTGGACCAACAGTCGCCTCGGGCAACTGCAGCGTGAAGTGTTGGAGCTGAGGAGGAGGGAGGGAGAACTCGACCAGCTTTCACTAACAGAGGATCCCATTCAGTTTCTGCAGGTGAGGACATGTTCATGGTCTTTCACCCTTGTGTTGTCTTCCCGGGTCAAAAATGACTACAATTGGACATTTTTGTCCCTTTTTCAGACTTGTTTTTTAGTTTTCACTAATACCCCCATACTACCACTTGTTTATCACTACTTTTTGGAATTCATGGTTGTTATTAACCATGAATTCCATGAACCATGAATGAGGGTTATTCCTCATTTATATTGAATTATACCTAATATTATTTTGACTAATAGTTAAGATCAGAGGAACTTAAAGATGAGTTTAGTCTGGAATGAAAGAGAGCAATTTTTTTTGCAAAGAGCGTTGTATGGAATCCAATCCATTTTTGTGGTAATTTGGTTAAAAAGAAACCCATATTTCAGATATAGACATTTTTCAAAGGGGTCAAATTTGACCCAAGGACAACATTCAACATTCACACAATTTACTGTATATTTCCCACCATGTGCAGGGTTGCCGGGCCCTGGGTGACCTCCCTGTGTTCACAGACCCGCATGGCAGACCTGACATCTTGGAGTTTGTCACTGCACAGACTGCTAAACTGGAAAACACATGCAACAAAGAAATGACAGAATTATTGAGTCACTGTGAAGAAAATCTGTGTAAGTGGGACCACTTTGGATCTCTAAACCTTATCATTAGTCCAGTCTTTATATTTCCTCTTAAGACAGACTAAATCAGTGTGTGTGTTTTTTTCATCACAGTGGCAAAAAAACCAAGGCTGTGTGAGGAAACACCAAGGAGATACTTGTTGACCAGATATAAGAGTAAGCATTATGTTAATGAGAAAAGTCTGTCAGTGCTCAGAGGTTCAAAACAAATCTTAAGGTAAAAAGAAAGAAGGTCCAAGGTGCTCTTCTTATAGATGATATTTTCTTTTAAATGGTTATTTAATATCAAAATCTCACAATAAAAATAAAACTGGGCAGCAACCCACGCTCATCGGCACAAAGCGGCCTTCCTCAGGTATTCCAGGCTTCTTCATTTTTTCACAATAAGAGATCCTTGGATCTTTTTTTTTTGTCTTTTTAAGTTTTGTTTTCAGTTTCCAAAGAGCACCTTTTATAATTTAAATTTCCAAGCACTCCAGACTTTTCTTCTTCTTAAGTTATTAAGCATGGTGTAAATTCCCTTTTCACAAAGCACATGCAAGCTTTCCCAGGCAAACAAGTGTTTCATGTGTTCCTGCAGACTCCACAGTGGAGGTGGACCCCAACACTGTAGCCGCGTGTCTTTGCTTGTCTGACAGAAACCGAGAGATATCATGGGGGGACAAGGACCAGGCTCATCCGGATCACCCCGACAGATTTACCTTCTGTCACCAGGCTTTGTGCAAAACTGGCCTTCAGTGCAGCCACTACTGGGAGGTGGAGTGGGACGGCGGCATGGTGGATTTGGCTGTGTCGTACAAAGGCATTGGAAGAAAGGGTTCAGGGAAAGATTGCTGTTTTGGGCACAATGATCTCTCCTGGAAATTAACCTGCTCTCCGTCCGGCTGCACGTTTTGGCACAATAATCTTCACAAAGGCCAGATTCCTCCGGTTCTCTTCCGCAGGGTGGGCATACACCTTGATTACGATGCAGGAACGCTGGGGTTCTACAGTGTAGAGTCTGACTCTGGCAGCATGACCCAGCTGCACCAAATCCAGACCACCTTTACCGAACCTCTCTATCCTGGGTTTTCTGTTGATTTAGGTTCAACACTAAAAATATGCAACATATAGGCCAGGCTACATTTAATACAGGCTAGACGCAGGATTATGTACAAGATGTAGATGTTATACATTAGTTATGTACTGTACATACAGTATATATATATATATATATATGCACAGTATATATAGTATACAGTGGTAGAGCGGCTACCTGCCAATTGGAAGGTGTGTGGTTCAATCCCTGGCCCTGCAGTCCCATGTCAAAGTGTCCTTGGGCAAGACATTGAACCCAGAGTTGCCCATGGGAGTGTAAATGTGTGTGAGTGTGTATCTGATGAGCAGGTGGCACCTTGTACGGCAACCTCGGCCACAGTGTATGAATGTACTAAGTAAAAAAGAGCTTTGAGTAGTTGTTAAGACTAGAAAAGCGCTTTATAAATGTGTGTGTGTGTATATATATGCATATGGAAAACTATTTTATTTTGGCTTTTTTCTCTTAAATGTTGCTAAACCATCAAAAGACCCTGTTCAGTTGTTGTTTTCTTTCATATAAGATGCACTTATTTTGCATAATGTTGTTCAACAAACTTTACATTGTTTCATTTTGAGACTTTAAACCATATTTCTTTATTTTGTTCTTCATGCTTTATGATGGAATAATCTCCATTCAAGCCTGATACTAGACAACATAATGCTAAATTAAGAGCACAGCTTCAAAGTGGCTCTAAAAAGATGGTTTTCAGTTAAGTGTAGCCTGATTTTTTTTGTGAAAAGAGCTTGGAATATGTAGGCTTTGTTTTGTCTCGTGTCAGAGTTTCATATTTTTAGTGTTGCTTGTTGTATGTTGGAGAACCACAATGGGAAAAAGCCATTTAGGGTTTGGGTTTTGATCTTTGATCATTGTAAATGCTGTGTGCTTGTTTTTTTTTTTAGTATTGGCTTTGGCTTCATATACTCAAACAAAGGACCATGCTTTGCTAATTGTGTTTTTATTTTATTATTTAACATGCTATTTTCTACATTTATGTATGACAAATTATTTATGACAAAAATGTCACTTCCATTGAGGCCATGCTCACAAACGCAAGTTCCATTGTTACAGCACGGGACATTTGTTTGATCACATACAAACATTTTATCATTACATTGATCGTAAAAGTAACAAACCAATATTCCATGAACTTAATTTATACAGTTCAGTCCACAATTTTCCAAATCACAGACTTTTGACATAAAGTAGTCAAATGCAGCGCCAGCGCCACTAACAATAATGATAATAATTAAGAAAGTCAGTCATAAAATAGATTCAATGGAGGCATTTGTGTAGGAGCGATCCACGGTGTCGTAGAAGCGCAGGCAGGCCTTGTAGTACAGCAGTTTCTCAGTCAGAGGGCTGGCGGTCAGTGCTTTACCCTGCACACTCAGGTCTATGTACCTGGACGACATCAGTGAGATGTATATAATGCAAAATTGAGATGTTTTTAATGCAAAATTAATAATGTAGCCCCTATTCCACTTTGTAGTCAAGGTAGTTAGAGATAATACTATACCTGTAAGATACACTCCAAAACACAAGGGTATTTACAGCCATCAGTGTTGCCAGGAGGAAGAAGAAGTTCTCCAGATTCCCATCATGCAGTGCGTTTGGGTAGAAGTTACCTGAAAACAAGTATCAGTGTGGTCATATCCGTCACATCAGAGACATCTCGGGCTAAAAGCCATTGGGTTTTTACATCTTATTCCTGTGCCACTGTCATTTTTTATTGGAAGAAAACATGCAAAACTGTATTTGTACTTGTTTTACCTCCAGAGAGAAAGTACAGCAGCTGAATGACGAAGGCTCCCAGAAAGCACCCCCCTCCATAGGACAGAGTGAGGAAGTGCAGGGAGATGCCTCTGATGTGGCTTGGGGTCAGCTGGAAAGATATGAGAGAACCTGCCAGAGAGGAAGTGACAGCAGAATGTTGTAAACAAAGAATTTTTTTTGTATTGTCGCACACAACAGACATCCCACCCACCCACATCGCATCCATGCTATAAAGAAAAGCAGATAGAAGTAGAGATAAAGACAAAAAATGGAGGGAGGACAACATTCACATCATACAATGTCCATCTGTTCCACTAATATAAGAACTGGTTTCCACATATTACTGAATTTAATGTTATTTGTTCAAGAGTTAAATAGTTTGACTGATAATTTACAGTAAATATCTTTTTATGTCTTTTTAAAGCCAAAGGTTCTTAATTTTATTATTATTATTATTATTACTATTTGTATTACTGTTATTATTGTTATCTTTATACTGTCTTCTATATTGTATTCTTCCTAAAACTGATGCTGGAAATTTCAATTCTTCTTCAATTCCTTGTTGACGCTTTTTATCAATGTTTTTAACATTGTCTTACGTTTTTTATCCCTTTTTTCAACACTTTTAAAATTTTTCAACACTTATTGACTTTAGTTTTACAGTTATTTTTGGAATTTATGGTCAATAAACCTCATTTAGAGGAAATTACACCCAATGTTTGAGTTAGAGAAGCAGAAATTAGGAATTATTTAGACTAAATTTAAAGTAATGTATGTTGATGGATAATCCCAGACTGGAACATGTCAACTTTTACTTCAATTTATTTCTCCAAATGCTATACAATTAAATAAGACTTCGCAAAATGAATGAAAGTAGAGATTTGTACTTGGCAAAGAGCATTGTGTGGAATCAATGAAGTTAGTTTGGGGAATTAAAAATAACATTGACATAGGAAAACGGGTCAATTTGTTGTTAAAAAAATGCGTCTGGCCAAGAGAGTTGAAAACGCTATCACAGTTCTATCCCTTTTGCCACGTTCTTGTGGTACTACTCCAAAAAGGGCAATGACCGGTGATGCTCCAGAAAGAAAAGAAAAGAAAAGAAAAGCAAAAATCAACTCCCAAAACTCAGACAATTTAGGGCAGCTCCAAAACATACGTGACATTGATCACACTCTGGGTCAATAACAGGTGCAAATCTGGCCAACTCTGCTTTTTAACCAATGTAACTGGAAACTGGATAATGGTATGTCATAGGCAGAGAGAGGATGAGTATGTTATGGAGAGTGGCCTGCCATATCCAATCTGATATGTCCGTATTCAGCTCTTCCTCCCGTTGATGTTTTAATGCTGTCAAGAGTACAACCTAACAGCAGCCTCCCTAAGCCAAAAGGGCATCTTAAGTATTTTGTCTAAAAGGGAATCTGGTGATATCAATGGAAAAGAAAGACTATTTGCAGAAACACAGCTGCAAAGTTGTAAATATCTAAAAAACAATGTCAAAGAGGAAATACGTTTTTGAGCAAACTCAGACTGTTTTTCAGTCCCTTTTCAGTCCATATTTTAAAGCATCATCAATCCGAGGGAGCGAATATGTTATTTCCCTCCAAAGGTGTATCTATGGACATCTCAATTATAGAGAAAGCTAGTCTGAACTGTAACTGCCTCATAACTAGATTTATGCAGTATTTTGATGTAGATTCAAATGAAAGTCTGCTGAAATAGCTGACTGTTGCTATATAGGCCTAATGATTTTTATAGCATTCTGTAGCTATCCAGTAGGGTTCCTTAAAATTTTGATTCCAAACTTTAGACCACATTTTTGGTCGGAACACACATGTTGTAGTGCCAAAATGTTACCCCAAGCCATTTTAAAAACCTTTTCCTGTTGCCTGCATTGTGAAATTATGGATTCCCAAAATCTGTCACTCACATGCAGGAGTGACGAGAGCCTCTGCGAGACCGAGCAGGATGTACTGAGGAACCAGCTGGAAACACGGCATGGATGACACATGCAAAACTTTTCCAGAAAGGGTCTGCTCCACCAGCGGGTACGCCTTCCTCTGCAGCTCAGACAAACCTGCCGCCAGGACCGACAGGGTGGCACACGCGTGGCCCAGAGCTGGAAGGGGAGGATGGACAGAGGGGGGTGATAAGAGAGGGGGCTGCAGGATATTTTAGGGAGGGGGAGGGATGAGGCAGAAGAGCGAAAGTGACATTAGAATCGTGTGCGTTAGCGGGGATGTGCATGTGTGCACACAGAAATACTCACTGATGACTTTTGCAGGTGCCAGAGGAGTCTTTTCCATGGAGAGGTAGCAAGTCGTCACACACTCGATCAGCGGGGCTAAGAGCAGCAGAGGGAGGATACTGATCACGTTCATGGCGCCGATGGGCAACAGGAGGTTGTTCAGGTGAAGGTTTGAGTTCATTGTCTGTATATAGTAACCTGAGGGAATCTGTGGGAAAACACATTCTTAGCCTCCCTGTATAGGATAAACCATGAGCACAATCCCTCATAATAGTTACATCTTGTGTTATAATACCTAAGGACACTGGAATTCTGTGCAATGTCATACAGTGCAATATTTAACATTTAACTATTTTATTTCATTACAGTGCAAAATTTAATACCCAATCACTTAATTTTGCATAATGTGTATACAAAGCTATTTTATATATGTATATAGATGCTCTCAGGACTGTGCACCAGTTTTCGTTGCACAGGTACTGCACTTGTGTTTAATGACAATAAAGGCTTTCTATTTGATTCTATCCAGTCCATAGTTCCTTCATATTTCCAGGGACCTGCCTGTGTGATGCAGGCTCTGTAAAGCAGCTGAAGGCCATATAGAGGGAAGAGCTTGGCCAGGACTTTAACGTTTTCCACATGTGTTTCGCTGTATCGGCCGCCATTGTTCTCCTTGGCCCGGTCCAGCCAAGACCCAACGTCTCCACTCAGGTGACGATAGTGGAGGCAGCACATCTTGAGAGAGTTCATGAAAACTCCCAGCGTGGTTAACAATGAGCCGCCTGCAGTACGCCAGACACAGAAAGGAACATCATTCAAGTTAATGTGCATACACAGTGTATTGACTTAAGTACTGTATGCAGTACTGAACAATGTTACAGTTTGGTACCTTTCTTGGGTTTATAGGTGAGTTTGTTCCGCATCATGTGTATGGCAATTAGAGCCAGCAGCACAGACGTGAAGGGGATAAGGAAGGCCAGATTTTTGCCCACAGACTGCTGGATGTAAGCAATACCCAAAAAGACCACAGTGGAATTGAGGTTGACCAACCAGTAGAACCTAAAGATAAATCAGACAGATATCCAACTCAATTCCTTCATATGTATACTGATCACAAACGTAACTAATGATTAAATGGACGAATTATTTCAATCTACTCATAATTAGACACATCATTTTGTAGCCAGGCTGCAATTTGGTTGGACAATCTGTCCACTTCTCAAGTCCAAACTAACATATCTTGTCATGAAATTACCTGAGTTTGAATTGTAATGACGTTTGTCATGCTCATCTAGCACCGTCAGTACAATATTTCATTTTAATTTGTGAGTTTAGTTTCAAATTTACTTCATACACTTGTTGGACATTAAAGTTTGTGTGTATTCTCCATACACAACCAAGGTTCTTTGTCTTTCCGTGCAGTATAACTGAACTGTAAAGAAAATTAGTCATTATAAAATCTTATTTAATAAAGATAAAACGGATAATAGTAACAATATCTATGCACAATTTGTAGTCTAACCAAGTGAAAGAGGGTTTTCAGATGGCCAACCCACCTACCAGTTGAAGAAGGACAGGAGCTGGTGCTGATTGTAGCACTGCAGACTATAGGCTCCCATGGGACAGAGGATGGCCCGGATGCCGCCGATGCCCAGTGCGGCAGCCAGAAGGCCGGAGTAGAACAAGATCTGCTGCTCCCGAGGTTCCAGCATGTGTGTCATGTGATGAGTATCAATGTAGAAATCTTCAAACGGGAATGCCACCACGGGCAGCATGGCTGTGCCTAGCATGATGACAAGGGAAGGTATGTACTCATGGTACGTAGTTGCAGCTACATTACAAACAGCTCTTTGGATACTTTTAAATAGACCTTAGTGGTCCCCTAATACTGTATCTGAAGTCTCTTTTATATAGGCCTTAGTGGTCCCCTAATACTGTATCTGAAGTCTCTTTCCCAAAATTCAGCCTTGGTGCAGAATTACAGCCACAATGAGCTTTCCCTAGCATATGCCATTTCTGAGTCTGTAGCTTTTTGGGGAGGAGTAGGGGGGGGGGCTTATGATGACATCATAAGGGGCCATGTCTGAGCTTTCATTTTCTCAAAGGCAGAGCAGGATATCCAGGGCTCGGTTTATACCTATCTCCATTTCTAGTCACTGGGGGGCCATAGGCAGGCTGGTGGAACTCATATTAATGTTAAAAAAAACACGTAAAGTGATATTTTCATGCCACGGGACCTTTACTAGAATTCCCAATGCTGTTAAATTGACCTCACAATAATGGTCAGGATGTTCTTGCTTATATGTTGACCCTACATTACATTGAATCTTACATCATGACGTACAGTAAATATACTGTCCAAGATATTGTATCATTTACAAAATAAAAATAAAAAATAAGTCACATAGTCTTATCACAAATTTCAGAAAACAAGTATAAACCTTTTAATTGTGTCTTACCAAAGAAATGAAGGAAAGCACACAAGTAGAGCACTTTGGTCCTTCCTAAGCAGGTCTCTGCAAACCACCCCACCAGAACAGGGGTCAGGGTGCTGGCTCCTATGAAGCACAGGTTGACTGTCGCAGCCAGGTAGTTACCATAGCCCAGCTTGACTGTGCAGAAGAGAATCATGTTGCATACAATCCCAAAGAAAGTGAACCTCTCTAAGAGCTCCACAAGCAGAACACAGATGATAACTTGGAGTTTCTTGCGGGACTTCCTCGGTGCATGTCCCTGGTCTGGACGAGGGGCCTGGGAGGGTCGTCGCAGTCGGCCTCTGCCCTGTGGCAGTTTCTGAAGGTCTCCTGCTACCATACCACCTGACCAGCGAGCTGGCTGCTTCGTTGGCTGCATATTTGTCAGTAATGGACGACGCAGAGCTCCGACTGAGCTCTCCTGCCCTTCGAGCACACGTCCAGGCCAGAGTTGGAATCCCTCACCCTCGTGTGACTCTGGACACACGTACTGTAGTATCAGACACACCTAACCTGCATTCTGTGTGATGATTTTAATCAGAACTGTGGACGCCTCACAGGGATCTGACACATTACACAAAATTGTATCCTGTAGGGAGTGATGGATGGGAGCAATGTAGAGAACTTCCCAGAAATATTTCTATGATTAGGCCTATTACCGGAAAGATGCACACGTGTTGTTGTTTTCAAAGAGGTACTTCATTTTTTGCTACTTTTTATTTGTACTACACTACATTTCACAGACAAATATTGTTATTTTTTACTCCACTTTCTTTGAAACATGTAGTTACTAGTGACTGTGCAGAGTCAGATATTAAGATAAATTATAAACAACAAATAAATGATGATGTTGCCTATACATTAAGCTAACGGGCAATAGAAAACTGATGCTTACACATAAATGCATCAATAATTATAAACATGACATAGATGTAGCCCTTTGGAAATCAGGCCATAATCTAAGTTGATGCATAACTATAGTTATATTTGTATTCTAAAACATGCCCTTCCGCATAATGAGTACTTTAACTTTTGATACTTGAAGTCTATTTGATACTCATACTTCGGTCCTTTCACTTTACTTTTTTAATTTGAATGCAGGCCAGTTTTTACATATTTCTATGCTGTACTTAAGTAAACAATCCAAGTACTTCTTCCACCATCTCTAAATCCTGTTTATCTGACACTTAATATCAAAGTCATGGATACATTGATACTGAATAACTCAAAGACACACAGCAGAGGGCTTTAGCATTAAGAGATGCCAAATAGGGCACCCAGATAGCTCAGTTGGTAGCGCGGGTGCCCATATATAGAGGGTTTACTCCTCAACGCAGCCGGCCAGGGTTCGAATCCGGCCTGCGGCCCTTTGCTGCATGTCACTCCCCCTCTCTCTCCCCTTTCATATCTTCAGCTATCCTGTCAATTAAAGGCCTAAAATGCCCCAAAAATAATCTTAAAAGAAAAAAAAAAGAGACGACAAACAAGACAACAAATTAATTTAGTGTAGCAGGTTGTAACAAACACTCACAAAATGCCACATGTCTTTGTGAGAGCGGTGCTTCATTTTACGAGCTCGTTTTGGACCGCCTTCTGGTAATTAGACTGGTAATGTTAAGTGGGAGTGAGACAGAGTGCATGGGCCAGGCTGATCAGAGCTGCTAGATTAGCAATACTGTTGTTACAGTGGATGGCGGGGGGGGGGGGGGG